>NC_056752.1:10350000-10662500 GCF_018687715.1 Carya illinoinensis
CCGAAACGGGACCAGAATGACCGGAATTTGAAGCGAAATAGAATGGGGTGGTAGAGTGTGTACCGGACACTACACCGGAATAGTAAATTCCAGCCATTCCGGCCGGAACGGAACGGAATTCAAAACATTGTTTGTAACATCCCAATGGAATGCCAAAACCATATAGCCTATACTTCAAAATGACTAGTCAATGGTACAATTGGAATCCCATTGGAACCTTATAAAGAGCAAGAACTCCTCATTCTCAAGTAATGTGGTATCCCATATACCACCTACCCTTATTCTCATCATATGGGGTATCACAAGCCCAAATTAGGTTAATGGACAATATTGAATTTAAGCCCATTTAATATTTTATGTACTAAGTGGGCCCTACTTAATTTAAGCCCTACTTAATTTAAGCCCTACTTAATTTAAGCCCTACTTAATATTTAAGCCCAAATTGGCCTAAGAAATTTTTCGAAAGACCCAAAGATATTTATTGGAAAAATAAGACATTTTAAAATTAAGATCAGCCATTAGAATTTTTCTCATTTTGGAATCATCATTGATTGAGGTCCCCCTATACAATTTCAGTCACTTCCAGTCCTACCTTAAATGATCTAAACTCTATTATCGATTGATCACTATCATTAATCGAGTCCCCCTTGAAATGTAGTACCCATTTTTCATATGAAACTCTCTTGTTTCTTAGAATCCCACTAACTCATTTACTACTAGTTTTATATGAAACTCTCTCAGTTTCTTAAAATCTTAGCCACCCACAACCATCGTCATATCAAATAAACTCAACCAACTGATTACCCACACTATTCTCATTATACAAAACTTCCTTGTATAGTACAGCTACAGAACCTCACAAACACCCACGTCTATCACTGCCTTCTCGACTGAATTGTTAGCTCAAGGCAGCCATTGTTTGACTCCAAATCAAACATGTACACAAATCACCACTATGTAGTGGTGCGCCTTCACCTCGGAAAGGCCACAAGGTTGCACCCCAAGCCAATCTCCTACGAGGTTGCACCCCAAGCCAATCTCATTTTGGTAAGCCACGCCCATCTACTCTTTTGAACTCTTTGACCCTCTCAAAGCTTTTTGCCACCGTAGCCCTCAACTCAGTCACCAGCTTCGTAGCATCCCTCCTTTCCCTTGGTCGGAGTCTCGAAACCTCCAGTCCGTCGCATGATCCCCTCTCTTGGTGAGCTCTCTATCAATTTTTCTCCCGTTGTCGAACATCTCTATGTTTCCTTCTCTGTTATTTTCTTTTAACATTAGACACCTTACACTAGAAATAGATGTGTTAAATGGTTTTTGTGCTTCCCAATGAGATTGTCGGTAACTTTTCCATATAGCATAAAAAAATGAAAGCTCAATTACCTTGCAGCCCTTTCTCTTCCTGCAGTCAATACTTTTTTTTTTTTTTTGATGTCGGGGAACCTCTCCAAGGCAGGGCCCTTTGGACCCACCCCTGCAGAATAAACCCCGGTCCCGTGCACCGCACCCTCGGAAGTTTCCCTACACGGAACTGATTAAATCGCTGGCTTTTCACCAGGGGTGTAGCCCCAAAGGATTGTTTGTACCCATGAGGTGTTGAAACTTGGACCTTGAAGGGAATGAGACCCCAAGACCAAGGCCTTCAGTCAATACTTTATTGTTTCAAGTTGAAATTTGCCTTGGTTGTTTCCGTAAAGCACGTTGAATTTAAAGTTACTACAATAAATGCATCCAACTTTTAATAAAGCATAACCATGTGACACATTATTTCAATTGACTTGTAATTCATGACAAGAAGTGAATTGATTTTAAGATTTGCG
Organism: Carya illinoinensis; assembly: GCF_018687715.1. Lineage (NCBI taxonomy): Eukaryota > Viridiplantae > Streptophyta > Magnoliopsida > Fagales > Juglandaceae > Carya > Carya illinoinensis. The sequence goes on from NC_056752.1 coordinate 10,351,818, forward strand.
CTTACCTTACAATAGGCTTATTTTAATATGGGCTTAGTTTTAAATCTCATAATTTAATAAAGTCTAATTAACTTAGTTAATTAGATAGAGTATTATAGAATGTATTCCTAGAAAGTTAGTGACGTTAGTACTTCATATAGGTGACGAACTATGAAGGGAAAATTTAGAAGCAACACTACAAGGTAAGTAGCTTGATCATAAATTAAGATTAGTATACGTTAGCTAGTTACATATATTATTATTAAACCCAGTTCTTTGGGAGCCAATGTTTATGTACCACGCATGTCATGATATCTGCAAGCACATCATTCATCATAATTCATGATCATGTTTTATTCCGCATATTATAGTTATGTATGTATTATGCATCTCACATTGCATAAGACATGTATAATTTCATAAGATCAAGTGTAAAATAAACTCAAAACAGTTAATAAGATGGCCATTCATATACATGGTAACAATGCGATTTTATGGGTAGATATGCAAGCCACGGAACTAAGCGTGGTCCACCATAGTATACTAGAATATTATTAGCGGTTCCCCTTGTGGCCACAAAATGTAGGGCCGGTGCACAACTTTGCCCACAGGGTTAAGTGTGTGGGCCAATATAATAAGTAAGATAAGTTAGATAAGTCAAGATAAGTTATGCATGTCATAAGTATAAATAGTCATAATTTGAAGTTCTCAGCATGAAATATTTTATTAAAAACCTTATGTTAAGCATGTTTACATTATCATAGGTTTCTTACAGAATTTTCGACTCATTTTAGGTTTTTTTTTTTATGTTTTTAAACCACCACATGTGAGAATATTATAAAGATGGAGATTGCAAGATAGGACCTGGCCAAAGGAGACGTGGCAGATGCCTAGATCATATACATAGATTTTAAGTTATGATTTTTACAGTACAAAGTCCGAAAAATTTTTAATAAATGCTTCCGCACACTCTCTTTTTATGATTTCAGTATTTTAATACAAAACAACTTTATTTATTATAATGAATCTTTGTGTCTAGTACTTCCTTTAGAATAAAAGAAAAATATTTTTAAGTTAAGGTCAGTAGTAGCACACTGGTTCTTTGAGATTTCTAAAAACGACGTCGTTTTTAACCATGGGGGAGTGGGTTGAGTGCACAAGCCCTCAACAAAGAGTTTCGCATAAGTGCACCTCTAGAAAATCCCCTCAACCTGGTGATCCCAAGAATGAGGATCGAACCTAGGATGTTCGATTTATACGCCATCCCTTGGGTTTCTAATTTGCAAATTATTTCCAATCCAATTCTACCTAAGCATAAAAATATGAAACTACCAATCTGAGAATTAAATTCCTTTTTTCAAATATTTAAACCTCTTGGAAAGAGTAAATAAATCCTCAATAAGTCAAATTTGCATCCTTTATCTATTTTCCTAAATATTCAATATTCACATGGGAGCTTCCACCTTCACCTCATTGATGAAGCACAAGACAAGAAAACATGGAGCATGTAAGTAATGCAGCAAGATGTTAAATTACCGCTTTCCCAAAAGCTTAAGCTAATGGGAGAAATAAATTTAATCATTTAATTATTCTAAAACTCCCCCTCTGCAGATTAGACTTCTCTTAAAATAAGTGGACCTACTACATAAAATATTTAATTAAATGAGATGTCAAGCATGGCTTCGGAGTTGGAACTCAAGACCTCTACTTTGATACCATGTTAAATTGTGACTTATCCCAAAAGCTTAAACTGATGAGAAGAAGCAAACTTAATCATTTTATTTATATTTTAACACAATGCACAAGACAATTTAGATCTTTCATGGGATGTCAATGCAAATCTACATTTGTGGTAGAATTTTGAATCATTTTATTCAGATGTATTCTTCGTCATGAAAAATCATCAACTCTATATATCAGAAACAGCATACCTATGACAAGGTATACAGGTCAAAAATGGACTCTCTAATCATTGAAGTAGGTTTAATTTAAAGTTCTAAAAGCTAAGGAAGACATACCAATCTTCTTTTCCACTTCCACATGTCATGTATCTTTTTTAAAGGCCCTTTGGATCCACCCCTAGGGAGTACACCCTGGATACACGATCCCACCCACCAGAACCATATATGAAGTAATCCAGGAGACCTAATGGGGGATTGAACCCAAGATGTTTAAGTCTATAGCTTATCTCAAACCCATTCTTTGAGCAGTAGTCTGTACCCTGACGGCAAGTATGAACTAGAATATACTCTATTTTTCTTTTTTGTTTCCCGGATGTGGTGCCCGTGGCGATAAAGAGATCTCTAATACACAACCTAAGAATAATTACACATTAATTATTTGTGATTGTCGCCTACACTTGTTAGACCTTGTTAGAATTTATAAAGGGAAGCATGAACCCATCTCCAAATTTAGCTCCAAGCACACAAGCCCCAAGTTTCTATTATTTTCCTCAGCTGACTTCCCAACTCATTACATAACAGAAAAAAGGGAGCTAAAAGCATAAGCGCATTATCAATAACCAAATACTTCCACCATCAACTAGACTCGATAAAAAACCATCTCTGTCATTTTACATAAGTTATACTTTGCATTCCTTGAGCCAATAGCATTCTTGCACTCTCGAAATTGGGGTACCATCCTTGCACTCTCGAAAACATGTGACTGCCTCACTAAACAATGTTTTAGATCATAACTCTCCATTGCACTCTCGAAAACCATCCCAACTAGTCAATTCTAAGCTTGTTATTTCTCAACTTGCCACTCACCCATATCAACATCTGCACTTCGGCCCAGCTCTTTTTACAATTTAAATGGTTAATAATACCTTTCATTAGCATCAGGAAAGAAAATTAAATATATATTTAAAAAAAAAAAATTCCTTTGGACTAAGCCACATAGTTGCATACTTATTATTAAGCTCATCTTAGCTAAATTCCAGTTTCATCAATTCCCATATGATAGTCGAATCCACATTGCCTTTCTTATCATCTCCCTGAACTCTCTCACCAACCAAACGTACTCCAATAGGAGAGCAAATATATTAGGAAAGGCAATTGTATCAACACCTAACCTCCGTTTGTCAGCAACCACGAAAGAATACAACATCCAATATATAGAATACACAGAAGAACAAGAAAAGGCATCGAAAATAAGATTTAAATATATATGCATATCACCCAAACCCTACCTATCAACTCAAATAACGTTATTAACCAACTGATGCAAAAATACACTCAAGTTTCTCACATTTTTACCTCCGAATTGATCCAATGGGAGGAATTACATTAAAACACTAACATGTATACTAATATTTATATATATTGATATATGCACGTAATACAAACATATATGAAACATTCCTATGCAAGTGAAAGCATCGTGTACCTTGTGAGCAGAGGAAGAAGACGATTGAAAGATCAATTGCAAAGGTAAATAGACAAAAGGAGCTTCCAATTGCACGGATATGACGGTTGTCGATGAATCCAAAATGGATAAATCAGAGAGAGAGAGAGAGATAGAGAGAGTTTAACTTTTCAAGAAAAATAAAATTAAAATGTTAGAGAGAGAGAGAGAGAGATATGTGACCCCAAATCCCCAAATTATGCATCTTTTGTATTTTTATTTGAGCAATGACACGCAGTACCTCCCGAAGTCGAAGTGATATTGTCCATTAATGTTTATATCCCCCTTTTATTTTTTTAAATAACGTTATACATTATATCCCTACGTTACTCTTTAACGTTATATTACCTCTTATTTTTAAAAATAATAATTACAAATATTTATGAATAATATCATATTAATATTTTTTTTATAAGAGTAGAACTGTAAATAATCAATATTATTTAATAAATTTCTTAAGATTAACGCAAATTAAAATTCATTTGATTTTATATATATATAATAATTTTATTTTAAAAATATAATTTTACAATAAGAAAGTGTTTATTAATTAAAATGATAAGAGAAAAATTATGTTCTTTATATAATATTTATTATTTAATTTTTTATAAATATAATCATTGATATGCATGTGTGTAAATTATAAAAAGATATTTATAAAAAAACTAAAGTCGATTTGTGAGAATTTATAAATAAAGTTATAAAAATAATATAAATAATGCATTTTTATCAAAATTAAGTAACTTTTGAACATGCCCAAACTTGTAATTATGTGTGTATGTAAAATATAATTTGATTATAATAAGTTCGATCTTAACTCATGTTTGGCTAAAACCTAAAGGAAGAGTGTTTAAGGGACCGTTTGAATTGAGAAGCATTCTCATCTCATCTCATTATTATAACTTTTTCAAATTTTCATACAAAAAGTATAATAAACAATTCAAATTTTTTAAATATCACAACAATAATAATATTTGAACAGTATTTTAATTTTTATCTAAAATTATCTTATCTCATTTCACTATCCAAACAACTCCTAAATCACTTTTTTTTTTTTTGTTCGAACTTGATTGATTTATACTTTAAATGAAAATAAGATATAAATGTGTATATAATATATGTATGTTTTTAAAGATAATAAATTCAAGACTTGAGGGTAATGTCATAAGAAAAAAATCTGAGTGTAGTATATAATATTTCATATTTTTATTATCATTTTTTATTTTCTTATTCATCCTCCATCTCAAGATGGTGCATGTGACATTGCTGTCTTTGGCAAAAGAGGGCTCTTATCAAACATCATCACATACACGACATACGTTATTCTAGAGTAGTTTGTAATGCAAGTTATGAATTCCCTTCTTTCTTTCTTTTTCTTTTTTAAGAAACAATAACGAATTGCATATATCACCCACATATTTATTATGATTGATGTGATAGATATATCAATGTCTACCACTTTAATAGCATATATTACACTTAAATTAGAAAATATCATGACTAACAACACTCTTTATGTTGTTACCCAATTTATGGCGATCCGTGTTTTTAAACCTAATATTCATATTTTGTGAAATTCATCTTCAATTTAACTCATATTCCTATCATTTGAATATTGCAATCTCGCAATGCTTGGATTAAATGGCAAATACGAGTATATCATAATAATACTAAAGTATATGGTCATTGGTAATATATTATGAGTAGTGTTATTTGAACTCATTTATACTACAATCCATCCACATTGCCTAACTTGATTTATAATATTTAAATTTTAAAAATTATCTTTCAAATCAAATTATATCACGTGGATGTTGTGTGGTGTAAAGACCTTCATATAAAATTATTCATATGTTATTTTTTAAAAAAGTTATATAAACTAAATAGACGTCCTACTATTCTTGCACACTGATAACGTGAAGTGAATAGTAGTGCATGTTACATCATCATAAAAATCTCAAAAGCTTCTATTGCGAACAATAATGACTAAAATTAGAAATCATAATCCCTCCATTTATCCCAATATCTCGTTTGTTTTCGTATATGAGATGAGATGAAATGAAATGAAATGAGTTAAGATAAAAGTTGAAAGTTGAATAAAATATTATTAGAATATATTTTTTTAATATTATTTTTGTTTTGAGATTTGAAAATGTTGAATCGTTTATTTTATTTTATATGATAATTTAGAAAAGTTGTAATTATGAAATGAGATAAAAAAAAACAAACGAGGCCTCAAGGGGTATATGGTCTCTTCTTTGACCTCCATATGCCCCCTCGACATCTTCTTCACCATCTGCCCTAACCCCTTCACCCAACGTATAACCATTACACCATTATGCCATTCTTCACCATCTACAAGTTATATTCAGATCAATTGGTTTCTATATACTTTAATAAGTAAAATCTACTAAGTATCGAATTGTGTTAATAAGATTGTTCAAAAACTTTCACATGGATCGAGGAAGTTAAAGCTAAAAATAAGCCTATTGGGCAAGTCTCTGCATCTTGCCTGACTAGAAATGCAACCCTTCAAACCCAATGGACTGGAGGACAAGATTTTATTAAATCATAAAAAGGGGTAGGGCCCAGTGGGTACCCACCGGCCCGTATAGGGTATTTGTACTAGGAGTGACAAATCGTCTTTTTGGATTGTATTCTTGTCATATCAAGTCTTGAATATTCAAGTATATAAGTTAACCCAAATCCAACCTGTTAAATTAAACATATCAAACTTTTAAATCCTAACCCAACCCATTTACATAAGGTCATATTGTGTTATCTATTTTGACCTATTTAATAATTATTTAGAAATATATCAACACAACATGACTCATTTAAACTCGTTTCATGTAAATTGGTTAAACTAATACACATAATCCATTTGACCTTATTAAGATAATTTCACATAAAAAGTTAAAATCTAGATTTATTAATAGCCACAATATTTTAAAAAGAATAAGGTGTAGCTTGGATAGTGAGATGAGATGGTTTTAGATGAAAGTTGAATAAAATATTGTTAGAATATTATTTTTTAATATTATTATTTTGAGATTTGAAAAAATTAAATTGTTTATTATATTTTGTGTAAAAATTTGAAAAAGTTGTAATGATGAGATGAGATGAAATAAAACCATTTCTATATCCAAACTAAGCCTTAACTACTTACTAACAAAAAATATCAATATTTTTCAAATTTTAACATATAATAAAACTAATATTACAAATCCTACAATAACAAATATAAGCATAGGTCTAAAATTACAATCACAATAATACAAATATAAGCATATTGAAAAATATTAATATTACAGCTTAACAATAATAAGATTGTAATTTTAAAATAAAATCTAAATGGGTCAAAAAGAGTTGATTTTGGGTTGAGCGGGTTGCCCGTTATTGACACGTTTATAAATCATGTCTTAATGGGTCAATCTGTCTTGACCTGAACTTGTTAATATCAAACTCAAACTCACTAATTTCGTATCATGTTTATTTTGAGTTTACAGGTCTTGTCACATATTCCCACCCTTAATATGTATAAACCTAAAAAACCCTAATTCCTTTTCTCCATCCTTTGAAAACCCTAACTTCTCTCTCCATCTCTCGATTCCCTCCATGTCCTTCATTGCCAACCCTAGCCCCTCTTCTTTATCTCGTGCTCTTCTTCTTCTTCTCATTCTCATTCTTCGTCTCCTCATTCTTCTTCTTTAAGAAGATTCTCTACAAGCATCCTCACAAGCTATGACATGGTTGTAGGTTTGCTTTGAGATTCAATGTCAATGGGTCATGGGTCTCTACATAAACCCATGACTGGTTGTGGTTGTGGCTCTCTATGCAAACCCCCAGACCATGACATGGTCGTGGGTCTATTCAGAGAACCACAACTACAACGGTTTGGAGCAATGGTTTGCTTGGATGGTTTTGATTTTGAAATAGGGAATGAAGTTCAATTGTAGGTATGTTACGGGTGTCTAAATTTGGTTGGTTTATATACAATCTATTATTTCATAAGGAATTTTGATAAATTAAAAAAAAAAACAACAACTGACCACAAAATTCAAATTTCAACATATTTGCTTCATGATCTAATGGAATGATTTACTTGCTAGAGTGGGGCTAGTGTAACACACCGCTCTTCAGGTTTAATAATGAAGTTACTTTTAGAGATTATTGGGAAAGCCGAAGTGCTACTATTGAACTTGATTTGAAAATATTTTCTTTTCTTCTAAAAGAAGTGTCAAGTACAAAAATTCCTTATAATACATAGAGTCGTTTTGTATTAAAATACTAGAATCATAAATAAAAGTGTGTAGAAACATTTATTAAAATCCGTACCATAAAAAATCATAACTTAAAAATATTTGTACATGATCTAAGTCATTATTACACATCTCTGGACTAAGTCTCATCCTGCAACTCTTGCTTTATAAATATTCTAACTTGGGACAGTTTAAAAACATAAAACAAACTAAAATGAGTCGAATACTTAATAAGAAACCTATAATAATGTAAACATAATTAACATAAGGATTTTCATAAACTATTTCATGCTGATAACTTAAAATTATGATCTTTCATATATATGTTTATGTTGTGCTTAACTTGTCTTGAATCATCTGACTTATCATACTTATCACACTAGTCCACACACTTAACCCTGTGTGCAAAGTTGTGCACTAGCCCCACATCCCGTTGCCGTAAAGGGAGCCACTAATAGTATTCTAGCATGCTATGGTAGACCACGCTTAGCTCTGTAGTTTGCATTTCCGCCCATAAATCAGATTGGTACCATGTATCTAGATGACCATCTAATTAACCGTTCTGAACTTTTCTTACACTTGATTTAATGAAAGGTTAAGTGTCTTATGCAATGTGAGATGCATAATATATACATAACTATAATATGCGGAATGAAACATGATAAATGACGTGCTTACAAATATCGTAACATGTGAGGTATGTAAACGCTTGCTTACAAAGAGCTGACTTTAATAATATATATAATTAGCTAATGTATGCTAATCATAATTTATGATCAAGTTACTTACCTCGTTAATCCAATATTTTTAGTATGAAATCGATCATGTGAACTAAAAGGAGAGAGAAAATGCAAGGGATGTTGTGAAGTCGTTGTTTCTTATTAATTTTTTTTTTTTCTAAAACTTAGTTGTAAAGTGATGTCATGTAACTCACCTAAATTAAGCAGTGTCGTTTTATATAAGAGTAAAATAATATATAATATATCAGTCGGTTTGTAGGTTTGAATATGGTTCAAATCGGAATCAAACTAACTGACGTCAATTTCTAACATTTTCAACCTTTGACCAACCGATTCTCCACCGACGACTGATTTTGATAGTTGATAGTTGGTTCCCTCGGAATCTATACACCCCTAGTGGTTGTTTCTCGTTAGGGATCAAATAGTGACAGAATGTCATAAACATCAACATCCACATCCACATCATCATTTGAGGATCCATACTATTATTGTGATGAAAAAGCATACATGAAGAATTTTGATAAGGAATACAATTATGAACACAGATTTTTTATGTGTAGATATTGGAAAGTGAAATGAAAAGTTCACTTATTACTCCATTGTTGTATGTTGCATATCGTGTTAAGATTTTGATGGTTTCTTATGGTTCGCAATTTGGGAGATCGTGTAAATATTTTTGTTGGGTGACCCAGAGCTTTTTGATTACGGGAAAATGTTGTTTAAACATCAACCAGAGATAAATGAATATTTAGATGTCAAAGTTGATCCTATTCAACTCTAGAGCTAAAATTAACTATAGTTAGAGCTACAATAGAGATTGAAGCAACCAAGCATCGATTGGAGATTACAAGGCATAGGGTAACACTTTTGTTGTCATGGTGTTGCTTTGTATTTATTTTTATTACATATTATGTATCCAAAGTATGATTTTCTAGTTAATAATGTAATTTAGTTGTGGTTTGGGCAGTTCCCTTTGGGACTTGAGAAATCTGGTAGAAGGTTTGCCAACACACATAACAATGTATTTTAAGCATTCTAAATTTTTTGTATCGTATTGAGTAATGTCTAGGAATTCTTGCTTATCAATATTATATAATGACATAATGCATTTTCTTGCTTGTTAATCTCAAATATCACTTTCACATCATCTCAAGGAGTAATGATCAATCTGCAATGCTTGGAGTAATTCTTACATGCATGCAGTATACCATACTTTCTAGTCTCTTTCCTCCATTATCATCAGGGGTTCTACTTGCACCCTATAGGGTGAGATTGCCCCATTCCTTACCCGTAACCCCAGTGGGCAGACGGTGAGGTCCCCCTATATAGAATCTGCCCTGCACAATAGAGATAGGGCCCCCATATCAGTTAGGGGGGGCGGGGGGGGAAGAGGGGGGGAAGAGGGGGGGAAGGTAGACTCCTGCTCCATTCACCCCTCCCATCCCCTACAAAGAAATAATTGGAGAGAGGGGGGAGGGGGGGAGAGGAAGTGAGGGTCACTCGGAGGAGGAGCTCGGGTTAAGTTAACCCAAAAAAAAAAAAACGATGTCATTGTTTAAAATAAAAATAATTTTGTTACCAAAACGACGTCTTTTGGTAATGAAATTATTATATATATATATATATATATATGTTTAAGCTCAGCCACCTGGGCAGGGTTGCCCACGCCACCCAAGCAGGGGGTGGCAGGCACCTTTAATGATCATTATACTTTTAAAAAAATAACTTCCATCAATACATAAATTTAAACAACACATTCCTTACATGCATGCAACACACTCTCTAGTTTCCCTTCTTGAAATCATGTGACCATGTCATGTTTGTCCTCCTTCAGCCATTATAGTCTCATTCCTCCATTATCACTGTACTTAAAAATAATCACCTCTCATTAACACATAAATTTAAGCAAATAAATAAATTATACATCTAGTTAACAAAGCAATAGTTGTTCTTAACAACTACACATATGAGACAACCCCCTCCACAATTGACTTCAAATAACTTCATATCATAATAAAAATACACTTTCCAAATTACATTAATCCAAACACACTATTTTTAAGGCACAATGCTATAATACCAATCACAATACTACAATGATGTTTTGAAGGCAACTACTACAATACTAAAGTGACTAATTATTAAAACCCATCACCCTGTCTATCGTATGAATCATGAGGCCAACATGAGAGAAAACATAAAACAACATTATAATTACGAAACCAACCATAATAATTAAACTAAACAATGGTGACTAGTTTATTAGTGAATGATAACTTGAGAATCCACCATTTTGACTCTCTAAGTTATGAATCCAAACACTTTGACTCCTCTGGGGTGTAAACCGTTGATGGTGATTTCATCTCCTCGATAATGTTTCCTCGATAATGTTTTCGTGCAGGTGCTTTCATTTGAGCCACTAAAGTCAGGAAGGCATGTAAGATTCCCATTGGTTGCTGCCAAACCCCAGTTTACACCAACTCTAGATAGAAAAGAACTTTTTGTACTTTGCATGGGTCAAGTTACCATTCACATAAGAAATTTTTAACTTTTCAACGACTCTGTGCACATCAAACATTTCAAAATTTACAAATTTTCAAACTTTATCGAAACTTTATTCTCAAACATCATTTAAATATAAAATATTTTTTTATTTCAGATTTTAAACTTTTCTTTTAATTATTATCTAATCATTATTTAAGCACAAAAATCAGTACAATTTTTATAAATTTTAAAACAAAAATTATATTAAAACAACTTTTATATTCAATTCTTTTTAACTTTAAAAGATTTTTTTATTCAATTCTTTTAAGGCACAACGCTACAATACCAATCACAATACCATAATGTTGTTTTGAAGGCACAATACTACAATACTAAAGTGACTATCCTTTCATCGTAATTATTAAAACCCATCACACTGTCTATCGAATGAATCATGAGGCCAACTTGAGAGAAAACATAAAACAACATTATAATTATAAAGCCAACCATAATAATTAAACTAAACAATGGTGGCTAGTTTATTAGTGAATGACAACTCACTTGAGTATCCACTATTTTTACTAAGTTATGAATCCACCCTCTTTGACGCCCCAAGTTACTCTTGATTTCATCTCCTCAATAATGTTTCAATGCAGGTGCCCTCATTTGAGCAACTAAAGATAGGCATGCATGTAATATTCCTATTGGTTGCTATCAAACCCCACTTTACACCAACTTCGGATAGAAAAGAATTGTGTGGCTAGCAGTCGGATGGGTGTGCAACTTCATTTTACACCCACTAATAATAATAAAACATGTAAGAATTCAATCAAAATAAAAAATAGAGTTGCATGGAGTGAATACGTCTCCCTAACAAAAATCCCATCTCACCCCCTTGTCCTCTCCCTCCCAATCTCTTTCCTCCTCCATCGCTCTCAAGAGCGCTCTCTCACTCTCAAAAGTCCAGCCTATTTGGTCTCTCTCACTTTCCGTTCTACTTGCCATGAGTTGCCTAGAAACATCCCAACCTGTGATAATAAGTAAACACTACCCAGAAATAGCCATGAGTTGCTACTTGTGACAATCTCAAACCCAATCTTGAAGTTTTGAATGTGGAAGAAAAAGCTTAATCAATAAAACCCAGATTGTTTAATTAAAGAGCTAAATATCTTATATTTCTTTCTTTTTACATTAACATTCATCTATTATTCATTTGTTAAGGAGAGAGAGACTGGCAGAGATTCGAGTTTAGGGGGGGGAGAGAGAGAGAGAGAGAGAGAGAGAGAGAGCTTTTGCAAAGGAAGAGTTTGATGAGAGTGAGGAGAGAGACGACTAAGGGAGAACAATGTTGGTATTATTGGGTCTACCGTATAGCTCTTGAAATTACTGACGTGTCTCTCTTTGATTGGAGGGTGTAAATCTTAATTTTACACCTGTTTCAAGAGTTTCTCTTTGTACTATGCATGGATCGAGTTACTATTTACATAAGAAATTTTCAAGTTTTTTTTTATGAGATAGCGTGCGTTACAATGCAAACCAAGTCAACGGAATGAGAGGGATTGTAGAATTTCAAGGACTCCATGCACACCAAACACTCCAAAATTTACAAATTTTTAAAGTTTCTCGTAACTTCATTCTCAAACATCATTCAAATATAAAATACTTCTTTATTTCAAATTTTAAACTTTTCATCTAATCATTACCTAATTATTATTTAAATATAAAAATCAGTACAACTGTTATAAATTTTAAAACAAAAATTTTATTAAAACAACTTTTTAACTTTATTTATTCATTCATGTCCATTCAAACTATTTCACTACTATTTATAAAATTTTGAAATATTTTAAGCATTAAAACATGCCCTTGGTCTTAATATATTTTGAAGTTGTATCTTCCATTTGACCCTTTTTCAGGTCATTTGCGATATGTGTTAACAAGCAATATTCTCCTATTTCATCCTCAATACTTGTGTATGAATTTCATTGGTTAGATTGTCCAGCACCGTGGATCAGCATAAGCTCTAGTTAGTGAAACTTGAACCCAAGTACGACAACACCCAGCCCAAGGGGAAACCATAGCAAGCCCATCCTCGAATCTCGATTAGCATCGTATGCATGTGACTTTATTTATTTCATGAATAGCTACTACATTTTAGATTTATTTATATACCAATCTAGTTATTTGAGAATAGTTAGTTATTCCAGTTATTTTGAAAAAATATCTAGGCCTTGATTAAGGTCTCGTTTGGTTTTATAGATGGTTTTAATCTATCTCATCTCTTTTTAATATCTAAATACATTACAAATATAAACTTTTTAATTTTAAAATTTTAAATTTTTAACCTTTTCATCTGATCATTATCTAATCATTACAACTCTTTTAAACTTTTAACTAAACACAAAAAATAATTTAATTTTTTCAAATCTCAAAATAAAAATAATAGTAAAAATATTATATTATAATAATATTTCAACTTTATAATATTTTTATTCAATTTTTTCTTTTTCTTTTTTCAAAATCTTGTAAAATATTTTAACTCAAATTATTTTATTATTATTTACAAATTATCTTATTATTATACAAAAATTTTTTATTTCATCTTATTATAACTAAATAAGACCTAAGAGTTTTGATGAGTTAATAAAAATAAAAATTCAGGAAACCATTATGAAACTTGAAAGTCCGGTATTGAAACAGTCTTTGGGATTTCAAAACTTAAAAATTAGGCCACGTTTGTAGCACTTGCGCATGTGGGTGCCCTCCAAGTGTTAATTCATTCAAGGGAAATAATAGGTCATGGAAAAATTTAGTTGTAAATATAATTGTGCATTAATATGTGTACTAATCTAATGTGATTGGTCAAAAAGTAAATTTTATTAAAAATATTACTAATTTAAATTTGAAGTATGAATGAATTAGTATTGGTATGCAGATTAGTACGCAACTTTACTTATACGTAGGACTGTTCATCTGGGTTCCAACCCGGGTCTCAAATCTGGGCCGCAACCCGGACTGGGTTAAGCCGGGTTAGATCCGGTCCGGAACCTGGATGAATCCGGATTTTAAAAAACCGGATTCCAAATTCTGGGTCGAACCTGATTTTTTTTTTTTTTTTAAGTCTGTATGTTATTATTGATTTTGCAGGAAAATATGTTTATAAAAAATCCTATATTTTATTACAACTTTTTCAAGAAACAATGTTTAAAAGCAAAAAATTTTTGTTATATAAAACTCTATATTTATCATTGTCCATAATGATTAAAAATATCAAAATGAGAAACTAGATTTATGTTAAAAATAGTTAAGGCTATAAACAACTAATGAACTTTATAACTAAATGCACGTAAAAATAAAAATAAAAATAACCCACTACATACTATATTATTTGAACAGATTTTCTTAGAACAATACAAAACACATACATTGTTTTAATTAAACTCCAATGCAAAAAACAATTAAACTCCAATGCAAAAAAAAAAAAAAAAAAAAAAAAAAAAACATGAACTAATTTACTACATCATCATAGAAGGATTTTGATTTGCTATCATCATGAAAATAGTCCCATTTTGATCTGCAATCCACCTACAGTTCATCAAAAGAAAAACAGAATCAAGCCACCACTTTTGATATGATTAGCATAAGGGTTTAAAAAGTTATAACCACAGAACATAAAAATGCAAAGAGTACTTACTGTATGAGACATGGTGCAATCCCATAAAGAACTAATGAACATTGGTAAAATTACAGTTTGTTTTTTTTCTTTGCATAGTATTTATGAACCACAAATTCAGTTGTTCATGTGAGTCTCTACATTTGTAGGAACAAGTAACTATTTTTTACAACAAAAAAGAGACAAATCAGGAAAATTTGTCTACTTCAAGTTACCCAAACTCTCACTTTCAACATATATCTATAAAAATCTTTCCTTTCTTTCTGATCTGAGACACATGAATGTCAAATAGCTGAATATGATAAGTCCTTACTTTTATATATCCTTATTGGTTGGTAATAGGTCAAGTACCTCCCCTCCATAAAAGATTTGCTAAACCATGTAAAGGGAGTTGAATTCTTATTTAAATGATCATTTTCTAAAACCAAATTAAATAACTACTGGTCCATATATATATATATATATATATATATATATATGTTGAATGAATACATACCTTATTATATATATACCTACCAAGGTCGATTGAATTAATTAATGGCTTTTGTTGTCGACCTTAACTATGCAAAAATAATTATTCATAGTAAATATGCTAGCACATATCTGACCCACAAAAATATTTCCTTAAATCTTTTACATTTAAACATTATCATCAAAACATACCCAAATACTCCTTGGATCAACAAAGTAATAAAAGAAAAAAAAAATAAAAAAGTGATTCAAATATGAACTTGAACTGGAACATTTGTAATCTATCTGGGTTTGCCTTTTTTCTACCTATATATTGCAACCCAATCGACAAGTTCGCCCAAAAATCCCATTGGACAAATCACTAGATCTACCAAATCTATCCAAGCACAAAGAGACTCAATTCACCAAATCACTAGATCTACCACATTTACATTCATTGTTCACAGATCGGGAGAGATACTTACCTATAGCTCACCGGCGATCGAGACAGACACAACAGTGAAAAGAGATAGCAGCCAAATCCTAGGGTTTCGACAATCAGGTAGAGGAAGCTTGTTAGGGTTGAAAATATGCACATAACAAAGCTAGGGTTCACCGCGAGAGAGAGAGAGAGAGAGAGAGAGAGAGAGAGAGAGAGAGAGAGAGAGAGAGAGAGAGAGAGAGAGAGAGAGAGAGAGAGAGAGAGAGAGAGAGAGAAGGGTGAGGAGTTATCGAAGTGTGAGAGAGAGGGTTATCGAAGTGAGAGATAGAGGTTTACCTGAGAGAGAGAGAGAGAGAGAGAGAGAGAGAGAGAGAGAGAGAGAGAGAGAGAGAGAGAGAGAGAGAGAGAGAGGGTAACTGATTGACGTTCGGCCAACAGCGACGACGAGAGAGAGATGGCGGCAAGATTACATGGAGGGAAGTTAGGGTTTCTAATTTTTGCTAAGGTTAGGATTTCTAACGAGAGAGAGAGAGAGAGAGAGAGAGAGAGAGAGAGAGAGAGAGAGAGAGAGAGAGAGAGAGAGAGAGAGAGAGAGAGAGAGAGAGAGAGAGAGACAGGCGACCGAATTCATTGGTTTTGGGCATTATAAACAAACCCGATTACTAACCGGGTATAATACAGAACCCGGTTTTATACCCGGGTCCGGACAGGATGCTTCTGGTTTTTATAAATATGGGTTTCGGCTCAGATAAATCCGGACCGAAAACCATAACCGGAAACCCGGTTATCCGAGTTCTGAAAAAATCTGGCCTAGATGAACAGGCCTACTTATACGTAACAAAACTCATAGGTCATAAGGAGACAAAAGGATCCAAAGGATTCATGAACTGGTATTGTTTTTTTTTTTTAATCTTTTATTTTACTTCCCCGCTTCCAGTCCCTCCCTCCACTTTCCTTTTGGTATTTTTTTTTAATCTTTTATTTCACTTACCTGCCTGTCTTGCCCTTCCTCACTCTCCTCTATAATTCTTTTATTTCTCTCTCACTTTCCCCCGGGGGGCATGTCCCCCTCCCCCTACTTCACTATCCCGAACCCTAGATTGAGACCTCTAGGCTAGTTCCGCCGTGCTGCGGTTCTGTTGAGTTGCTGAGTAGGCCTCTACAAAGAGGGGCCTAGTTTGATCAATTCAAGAGGTTCAACGTGGGCCCACCTGACTAAAGTCGGGTTTATCTGGTCTAACCTAATGCCGAGTTTATTACACTTAGAGGTGTAAATAATAAGGTGAGATGAGATGATTTTAAATGAAAGTTAAAAATTGAATAAAATATTTTTAAAATATTATTTTTTTAATAATATTATTATTTTAAAATTTGAAAAAATTGAATTATTTATTATATTATTTTGTAAAAATTAAAAAAATTATAATAATTAGATGAGATGAATTAAGATGAGTTAAAACTATTTTTATGTGATGACCCGCTTTTGAGTGTATTTTCGCTGAAATAATTGTTTTTATTTTAATTAATATATTAGTTATTTATTTTAATTTATTTGCATTTTAAAATTGGTTTTTTTTTTATTTAATTGATGTTGTGTTTTATTTATTTTAGTTGTTTTTGTGGTTTTTAATCTTTTTCGACGGTTTGTTTCGTTTTCCCGGAGTGAGGATTGGACCTCATCCTTTCCCTACAGCTCTTTTCCTTTTTCTCTTCTTTTTCTCTTTTTCCTTTTTTATTTTTCCCTTCTTTTCTTTTTCTTTTCTTTTTCTTTTCTCTTCTTTTTCTTTTTTCCTTCCTGCTCCCGCATCCGAACCCCCCGATCGGCTCTCTCTCTCCTCCCTCTCCCTCACGCCGATACCTTCTCTCTACCGGCCCACCGCCGTCCGGCCACCATTTGGCTCGCCACCGGTCCCATTTTCTTCCCCTCCCTCCGGCGCACCACCCCTCCAAAGCCCACCCCCAACCGGCCGGCCGTTTGGCCGGAAAAGCTCTCCAAAGCCTCCACGGATTTTGCTCCGATCCGCCGCCGTCGCTCCACCTCCGGCCACCACTTCATCACCGACTCCTTGCCGTCCTAACCCACCCATTTCCGGCCTCCAACGACCACCGAAACAGCTCCTACGAGCTTAGTTTCCGATTTGCGTTTTCCGGCCATTTCCGGCGATTCCGCTGCCACCCACGGCCGTTCATCACTTCCAATAGCTTCACAACCATCCCTAGACCATTCCCTATCAATTTCATGTCCTAATTTGTCCCCGTTCAAAAGTGAGTTTTTCACAACCCACGGCCACAGTGAATTTTCACTGTGACGTTGCTTTTCCGGCGCCGTTTGCAACGCCGCTTGTTTTCTAAAATTGCCATATAGCACTGTAAGTATTTTCCAAACCCTATTTTCAGATTTAAATATATATTGCTCTTTCAATTATTTAATTTGCTGGTTGGTTGATTCCGGACTGAGTCCGAGGAGTTCGGGGGTCGGATGGATGGAGGACGGAGTTGCTTGATTTATTGTTTTATGATTGGTTGTTTGTTTTGTGCGTTGATAATTGCATTTGCATGGCGCATGCATGTGTATTTATTTTATTTGAGAAACCCTGTTTTGCTGGCGTGATTGGATTTTCGGGTGTGTGTGTCTCACGAGCCCAAGCCGGGATGGGTTATTATCTCGGTGGAGCTCCTCTGATCACTCGGGAGTGGATAATACTGAGTGACATCCCCTGAGTTGTCGCTGGGCGACGACGGGAGCGGGGCTAGAGGATGACCCGGCCAGGTACGCGCAGGGCGCGAGTCTGGGCATCGCTCTACTCACCGACTCCGTGGCCCTTCGCTGGCGAGGGCTAGAGGATGGCCTGACCAGGTACGCGCGGGGCGCGAGTCTGGGTATCGCTCGTTTAGGTGTCACATGCGCGGTCCTTACCTGCGGTGTGGCACATAGCCAGGGTGTGCGGATGATCCCTAGGGGAGATCATGGTGCATGCATAACCGGTGTGTTTTTATGGTTTTCGGATGCGGGCCATTTTCTGGGAAAATGACGAGTTTGGTTTTGAGGCTTTTGATCCATTTTCTGGGAAAATGGTGGTTTGGGCCATTATCTGGGATAATGGCGATGCGTGGTTTTTAAGAATATGTTTTTAATGGGCCAAATGGGTTTTTGGCGTGCGTGGTAAAAATGTGGTTTTGCGGGGCATGTGCATTGGTTTTCTTGCATCCATGTTATTTGAGTTCTATGTGTTTTTATCTGGTAGTGTTTGGGTTTTACTTACCTGCGGTACCATTTTTGGTTCCGTAGCTTTTGGTGCAGGAGATGAGGATGAGGAGGAGGAGGCTGAGCCCGAGGATGCGGCTCCGCCGGGTTGCTGATGTTATGCTTTTCTTTATGGTTTTAAAACTGTATTTGTGTTTTGTAATATTTTATTATGTATGCTTTAATCAGCTTGTATTATGTTAAGAAAAATTCTGGTACTTAGCTATGACTTTCGTTATCCGCTGCGTGTTTCTCTGTACACATATGTTGCCTTGCACACACTCGGCACACGTCGTTAGGGTGGTGACCCGTGATGTCATCATCCGGACGTCTAAATTTTTCCGTGTTCGGGCGTGGGGATTTGGGGCCGTCACAGGTGGTATCAGAGCGGTTTAGCTCTAGGTAAAACCACATGTCTCGTAGGCAGTACCAGAATGTTTTTTAAAGTTGTGTTTTAAAATTTATGTTAAGTATAGTTGTTTTATTTGTTTTATTTGTTTGAGCTTGTTTGTTTGTTTGTATTTATTTGGTTATGTTTTGCAAGCTGGTTTCTTTTGTTTCTTGCGGTGTAGTGTTGTTTTTGTTTTGTTGGTTTTATGATGGTTTTATTTGTTTTCTTAAAGGAGGGTCAAGAGTGGTGTTGTGGCAGGATTATGGGGAGACCAAGGAAAAATACTCAGGAGTCACGGGCCAATACCTCCAGGGATGACTCCATAGCCGAAGCCATACGGCAGATGACAGAGTTTATGCAACAGAGTGCGAGGTCTCAACAGACAGGGCCTTGGCCACCACAAGGACCTTGGCCACCACAAGGGGGTCCTTGGCCACCATCAGGAGGACCTTATCCACCGTCAGGAGAGCCTTGTCCGCAACAAGGAGGGTTTTGGCCACAACCAGGAGGTCCTTGGCCATATCAGGGAGGGCCTTGGATGTATCCAGGTGGGTCCAGTAGCATGGTGCAAGCTGGATGCACCTATGAGCGCTTCCTAGCGCATAGGACTCCACACTTCACTGGAAATGAGGATCCACTTCAGGCTGGAAAATGGATCAAAGATCTGGAGAAAACTTTTGAGGTGTGTGGATGCACTGAGGCGCAGCAAGTACTCTACGCCAGCTATCTCTTGCAAGGTACCGCTTCTAATTGGTGGGATACCAAGAGGGTGCTGTTGGAATCTGAATTGGGATCTTTCGCTGCGGTGACCTGGCAGCGTTTCAAGAAGGAGTTCAATGACCGCTTCTTTCCTGCAACGGTAAGGAAGCAAAAGGCAAGAGAGTTCTCCAATCTGGTCCAAGGGGGTGCGACAGTGGAACTATACGCTCGGAGGTTCATAGAACTTGAGCGGTTTGCTCCTCACCTTGTCGCCACTGAGGAGATGCGACTAGATCGTTTCCAGGAGGGGCTGCGTCATGACATACGCCGTATGGTGGTCAGCCATCGGATATCCACTTTTCAGGAATTAGTGGATGTGGCCACCCTGGTGGAATGAGAAAACAATCTGAGTATGGGCTCCCCTCCAGGGCATAAGAGGCGGAGTTTTTCTGGTGAAGGAAGCAGCTCGGGTTCGTCTCAGAAATTTGTTCAGCGGACCGGGACTCGACCGCAAGCATCCTCAAGTGTTCGCATGGGGGGACGTGTGCCTGTATGCGGAGTTTGTAACAGAGCCCATGTGGGTGAGTGCCCTTCTGGTGGGGCTCGATGTTATAATTGTGGCCAGCAGGGTCACTTTGCCCGAGAATGTCCAAGAGCAGCTCAAGGAAGCCGTGGAGGTAGACACGGTGGAAGGACAAACCCGAGACAAACAGTGCAAGCCCGGGTTTATGCTGTCACACCCGGAGAGGTGGATGATGAGGCACCAGCGACCCATGATGCTGGAGTAATCACAGGTATGGATTAATATAATTTTAAGTAGGATTTATTTCTTTCGGTGTTTTTGGTTTATTCTTTGCTTTTTGGATTTCATGGGTTGATGTGTTTGGTTCAGGAAGAGTTCGTTTGTATGAGTTTTATGCTTGTACTTTGTTTGATTCCGGTGCTTCACGATCGTTTGTGTCTTCCACGTTTGCTCGGGTGTGTAATTTGGTCACGGAGCCGTTGCCGAAGTCTATGGTAGTGGCTCTACCCGATGGTGAGATGGTGTGGTGTTCCAAGGTTGCTTTGGGATGCCCGTTAAATTTTGAGGGAAGATTCCTGGATGCTGATTTGGTGGTGTTCAAGCTGTTGGGTTTTGATATCATCCTCGGGATGGATTGGCTATACCGATATTCTGCGAGTATTAATTGCAGAAGTCGGATAATTAGCTTTCAGCTTCCAGATGGTGATTGTCTGGAATTTGCGGGGAGTAGATTAAAAGAAAAGCCAATGATTATATCGGCGATTCAGGCAAGACGAGAGATTGCATGGGGAGCGGATGCATTCTTGGTGCAGATGGTGTCCACGCCGTCTGAGAAGAAGTCTTTGGCAGACATTCCAGTTGTGGAAGAGTTCCCCGATGTGTTTGTGGATGACTTGTCCGGACTACCCCCTGTTCGGGAGATGGAGTTTGTTATAGACTTGGAACCTGGAGCGGCTCCTGTGCATAAAGCTCCTTATCGCATGGCACCGGCTGAATTGAAAGAGTTGAAGACTCAGTTGCAAGAATTGGTAGAGAAGGGATTTATTCAGCCTAGTACGTCGCCGTGGGGTGCACCAGTTTTATTTGTTAAAAAGAAAGATGGAACCCTCCGTATGTGCGTTGACTATCGGGAATTGAACAAGGTGACAATCAAAAATAAATATCTTCTCCCGCGGATTGATGATTTGTTTGACCAGCTTCAAGGAGCAGCCGTGTTCTCTAAGATTGATCTGAGGTCGGGATACTACCAATTGAGAATCAAAGACCAGGATGTGCCTAAAACTGCTTTTAGGTCGAGGTATGGGCATTATGAATTTAAGGTGATGCCGTTTGGGTTAGCTAATGCCCCTGCAGCTTTCATGGATTTGATGAATCGAGTGTTTTGACCTTATCTGGATTCCTTTGTGGTAGTATTTATTGATGATATACTGATTTATTCCCGAGATGTTGAAGAGCATGTGTATCATCTTAGTCTGGTACTTGAGAGATTGAGAGAACACCAGCTATACGCCAAGCTCAGCAAGTGTGAGTTCTGGTTGGAGGAAGTTAAATTTCTTAGGCATGTAATTTCCCGGGGCGGAGTGGCAGTTGATCCTAGTAAGGTAGAAGCCATTTTGTCATGGCAGCGCCCGACTACAGTACGTGAGATCAGGAGTTTCTTGGGGCTCGCCGGTTACTATCGAAGATTTGTAGAGGGTTTTGCTCGCCTATCCGGACCTCTCACAGCTTTGACTCGGAAGAATACAGAATTTGTTTGGTCAGAGAAGTGTGAGAGAAGCTTCCAGGAATTGAAAAACAGGTTGACAACGGCACCAGTGTTAGCACTCCCAGAACCGCATAAGCCATTCGTAGTCTTCAGTGATGCGTCTAAGTTCGGTTTGGGTTTTGTCCTTATGCAGGAAGGACGGGTTGTAGCCTATGCATCTCGTCAGCTAAAGGACCACGAAAAGAATTATCCGACGCACGATCTAGAATTGGCTGCGATTGTTTTTGCCCTTAAGATTTGGCGGCACTTCTTGTATGGGGAAGCTTGCGAGGTATTTACTGATCACAAGAGTTTGAAGCATTTGTTTTCCCAGAAAAATCTGAATATGAGGCAGAGGCGATGGCTGGAGCTAATCAGTGACTATCAGTGTGAGATCAAGTACCACCCGGGGAAGGCTAATATAGTTGCTGATGCTTTGAGCCGGAAGTCTCATTTGGAAGATGAAGCCGAACCGTCAGAAATGGATTCGTTGCTTTATGGGATGAGAAGGCTCCTTATAGAGAGTTCGCAGCAAGTGGAGATTTTATCTTCAGTTCTTGATATTCGGGTAACTGATTTTGAAGAATTGAAGACTCTCCAAAGGAAGGATCCGAAGCTGCTGATCATCAGAAAAAGAGTCAGAAAATCTCGAGGGCCGTTGCATTATAGCATGGATAATGATGGGATACTTCGGTTCCGAGATCGCAGAGTGGTCCCTAAAGACTCAGAATTCAAAGAACGGATCATGGCGGCAGCTCATGCGGCCCCTTATTCAGTTCATCCCGGCAGTACAAAGATGTATCGGGACTTGAAGAAAAATTACTGGTGGGATGGAATGAAGAAGGACGTTGCCTTATATGTGGAGAAATGTCACACATGCCGTCAGGTAAAGGCCGAGCATCAGAGACCTGCAGGTATGCTCCAACCCCTCCCTATTCCTGAGTGGAAGTGGGATGATATCACGATGGACTTCGTAGTGGGTTTGCCGAGAACACCTAGTGGGAAGAATTCTGTTTGGGTGATTGTGGACCGGTTAACGAAGAGCGCTCATTTTCTGCCTGTTAATAACACCGACTCTTTGGGTAAGTTGACCCGTTTGTATGTCAAGGAGATAGTACGGCTACACGGCATACCAAAGAGTATAGTGTCGGATCGAGACCCGAGGTTCACATCGCAGTTCTGGAAGAGTTTGCAGGCAGCTTTGGGTACTAAGTTGAAGTTCAGTACTGCTTATCACCCGCAGACAGACGGCCAGTCAGAGCGCACCATTCAGACCCTAGAAGACATGTTGCGAGCATGTGTCCTGGAATTCCAAGGGAGTTGGGAAAATCATTTGCTGCTCATCGAGTTTGCCTACAATAACAGCTTCCATGCGACCATTCAGATGGCTCCCTATGAAGCTCTTTATGGGAGAAAGTGTAGGTCGCCCTTGTATTGGGATGAAGTTGGGGAGAGTAGGGTAATTGGACCCGAAATAATTCAAGAAATACAAAGCCAAGTCCGGATCATCAGAGACAAAATGGCGGCAGCTCAGAGTCGCCAGAAAAGCTACGCTGACACCAGGAGGAGAGAGTTGTCTTTCGAAGTTGGTGATTGGGTTTACCTTAAAGTCTCTCCCATGAGAGGTGTTAAGCGTTTTGGTAAGAAGAGGAAGTTGGATCCGAGGTACGTCGGCCCTTTTCAGATTTTGGAGAGAGTAGGGTCCGTCGCCTATAGAGTTGCTTTGCCAGATTATTTTGGGGATGTTCATGATGTCTTCCACGTATCATCCCTGAAGAAGAGCTTTGGACAGCAAGAGCCACGCTTCGTCGACCCAGCGGGTATTCAGTTGCAACCAGATCTCACTTACGAAGTTGTTCCATCGCAGATTTTGGATTGGAAGGAGCAACAGTTGAGGTCCAAGACGATACCTTTAGTTAAAGTGGCTTGGGGAGATCCGTTAGCTCAAGACTTCTCTTGGGAGCGAGCAGCGGACATGAGAGAGCAGTACCCGTATTTGTTCGAATAAGGAAGGTATGTGTCTTAATCTTGATCACAGTTGGTTTATGTGCTTTCTTGTGGCTTGTTTTAAGTTGGTGGTTGATTTGCAATTTCAAGGACGAAATTGTTTTTAAGGAGGGAAGGATGTGATGACTCGCTTTTGAGTGTATTTTCACTGAAATAATTGTTTTTATTTTAATTAATATATTAGTTATTTATTTTAATTTATTTGCATTTTAAAATTGGTTTTTTTTTATTTAATTGATGTTGTGTTTTATTTCTTTTAGTTGTTTTTGTGGTTTTTAATCTTTTTCGGCGGTTTGTTTCGTTTTCCCGGAGTGAGGATTGGACCTCATCCTTTCCCTACAGCTCTTTTCCTTTTTCTCTTCTTTTTCTCTTTTTCCTTTTTTCTTTTTCCCTTCTTTTCCTTTTCTTTTCTTTTTCTTTTTTCTTCTTTTTCTTTTTTCCTTCCTGCTCCCGCGTCCGAACCCCCCCGATCGACTCTCTCTCTCTCCTCCCTCTCCCTCACGCCGATACCTTCTCTCTACCGGCCCACCGCCGTCCGGCCACCATTTGGCTCGCCACCGGTCCCATTTTCTTCCCCTCCCTCCGGCGCACCACCCCTCCAAAGCCCACCCCCAACCGGCCGGCCGTTTGGCCGGAAAAGCTCTCCAAAGCCTCCACTGATTTTGCTCCGATCCGCAGCCGTCGCTCCACCTCCGGCCACCACTTCTTCACCACTTCATCACCGACTCCTTGCCGTCCTAACCCACCAATTTCCGGCCTCCAACGACCACCGGAACAGCTCCTACGAGCTTAGTTTTCGATTTGCGTTTTCCGGCCATTTCCGGCGATTCCGCCGCCACCTACGGCCGTTCATCACTTCCAATAGCTTCACAACCATCCCTAGACCATTTCCTATCAATTTCGTGTCCTAGTTTGTCCCCGTTCAAAAGTGGGTTTTTCACAACCCACGGCCACAGTGAATTTTCACTGTGACGTTGCTTTTCCAGCGCCGTTTGCAACGCCGCTTGTTTTCTAAAATTGCCATATAGCGCTGTAAGTATTTTTCAAACCCTATTTTCAGATTTAAATATATATTGCTCTTTCAATTATTTAATTTGCTGGTTGGTTGATTCCGGACTGAGTCCGAGGAGTTCGGGGGTCGGATGGATGGAGGACGGAGTTGCTTGATTTATTGTTTTATGATTGGTTGTTTGTTTTGTGCGTTGATAATTGCATTTGCATGGCGCATGCATGTGTATTTATTTTATTTGAGAAACCTTGTTTTGCTGGCGTGATTGGATTTTCGGGTGTGTGTGTCTCACGAGCCCAAGCCGGGATGGATTATTATCTCGGTGGAGCTCCTCTGGTCACTCGGGAGTGGATAATACTGAGTGACGTCCCCTGAGTTGTCGCTGGGCGACGACGGGAGCGGGGCTAGAGGATGGCCCGGCCAGGTACGCGCAGGGCGCGAGTCTGGGCATCGCTCTACTCACCGACTCCGTGGCCCTTCGCTGGCGAGGGCTAGAGGATGGCCTGGCCAGGTACGCGCGGGGCGCGAGTCTGGGCATCGCTCATTTAGGTGTCACATGCGCGGTCCTTACCTGCGGTGTGGCACATAGCCAGGGTGTGCGGATGATCCCTAGGGGAGATCATGGTGCATGCATAACCGGTGTGTTTTTATAGTTTTCGGATGCGGGCCATTTTCTGGGAAAATGGCTAGTTTGGTTTTGAGGCTTTTGATCCATTTTCTGGGAAAATGGTGGTTTGGGCCATTATCTGGGATAATGGCGAGGCGTGGTTTTTAAGAATATGTTTTTAATGGGCCAAATGGGTTTTTGGCGTGCGTGGTAAAAATGTGGTTTTGCGGGGCATGTGCATTGGTTTTCTTGCATCCATGTTATTTGAGTTCTATGTGTTTTTATCTGGTAGTGTTTGGGTTTTACTTACCTGCGGTACCATTTTTGGTTCCGTAGCTTTTGGTGCAGGAGATGAGGATGAGGAGGAGGAGGCTGAGCCCGAGGATGCGGCTCCGCCGGGTTGCTGATGTTATGCTTTTCTTTATGGTTTTAAAACTGTATTTGTGTTTTGTAATATTTTATTATGTATGCTTTAATCAGCTTGTATTATGTTAAGAAAAATTCTGGTACTTAGCT
The DNA here is from genome assembly GCF_018687715.1 of Carya illinoinensis. Lineage (NCBI taxonomy): Eukaryota > Viridiplantae > Streptophyta > Magnoliopsida > Fagales > Juglandaceae > Carya > Carya illinoinensis. The sequence goes on from NC_056752.1 coordinate 10,377,993, forward strand.
ATGACTTTCGTTATCCGCTGCGTGTTTCTCTGTACACATATGTTGCCTTGCACACACTCGGCACACGTCGTTAGGGTGGTGACCCGTGATGTCATCATCCGGACGTCTCGATTTCTCCATGTTCGGGCGTGGGGATTTGGGGGCGTCACACTTTATATCCAAACATAACCTTGATATCGGTCAAAACCGATCACCCGATAAAAAGAACCAGCACCCATTACTCAAAGCTATTCTTCTCAAGCCCTAACCTCTCTCCAAACACATAATCTCTTAACATCTCCTTAGCGTAGAGAGCCATGTCTGATAGAGAGGAGCATCACTTTGAGTCCAAGACAGACGTCGAAGCTTCCAAAACTTATCCTCAGCAAGCCAGTACCATCCATAAGAACGGTTACATTGTCATCAAGGGCAAACCTTGCAAGGTTCCTTTTTTCTATTTACCATTCCACATCCTCTTAGATCTGAATAGTTTTTCTCAATAATTTCTATCATCGATTTATTTCTCCTTTTCAAATTCCCAAGATTCTATGTTACTTTATTTTTTTGAATCTATAAACAACTGATTCCTGAGTGTTCAACTGGTTTTGATGTTATAAATTTATTGATTCTTTTTCATTTTTTAACAAAAATTAATTATCTGTTTCTAATTTGTTAGAGATCGTGATAGTTACCTGCTTCTTTATCATCCTCATCATCCTACCCCACCGGCTGGTCTTCCTCACTCTGCTTTTCAAAACCCTAAGATTCATCAGGGCCAAGATCTTAATTTGTCATATCCACTTGGTGATCAGGATTGCACCAGCATATCTAAATATGTAGAGTTACCTTTTAATACTGACAACAAAACCCACCCTTAAAACCCTAGCTCATCCTCTAATACTTCAAACCAACTCTCAGCCATGGAACTGCTCAAGATTGGGATCACTTCAAGAGGATTTAGTTCTTTCACGCCCATAATGGTATCAAAATCAAGCACGATATATTCAAGTACTGGGTTTTCTTGCAAGAGTTCAAGCCAAGTACTTTGAATTTTTCTCTCAAGGGGTTTGAAAGTGGCTATGGGAAGAATACTCTTCATTAAGGGGTGCAGGAGAGTGGTATTGGTGTGAGGCTTTTGTTTCCTATTGAGGATTTGAAATAGATCCCAACAACAAGAATAATTCTAATAGTTATTTGAATGGAATGATGGGAAGAGGATCATGATAAATAAGGGCCAGAAGATCAGAAATATTGGATGAACAATTGAGGAGTTGGTGTTTCAATTTGTTTTCTTCCATTCCATGGGTGACTTGTTTTTAATTTTAATTTTTTTTGGAGTTAATCAAAACCAAGATTATAGTGTACTACATGGGTTTCTTTCTTTTTCTCTTATTATTATTATTATTACTATTATTATTATTTGAATCAATTTCCCCCTTTCTTTTCTTTGTCCTCTGTACTTAATTATATCTCGTCTTTCTTTGCTCTAAGATCGATGTCATAGTTATTGACAATTTTTAACCTGATCCGAATAGATCGAGTCAGGTCAGGTTAGTTTCATCTTGTCTTAGCTGGGGTTGGGTGAGGTTCGACCCAAAAAAAGTCTTGGGCTGGCAGGGTTGTAGGCCTATTGTTGATAGCCCAAACAATGTAGCCGATAGTCCTCTACTGCAGGATATCTCTCTGTTTAGTTGTTGAAAAAAAAAAAAAAATTATTTTCTATTTAGTTGTTGAGAGGGAAGATCGCAAATCTGTCTGGTTGTTGATAAAAGAAAAGAAAATAGAAGGAATATGAAAGAAAGAGAGATCGAGACACGTCAACTGTTTGGTGCCAATAAGGGAAGGAAATGGTGACGACGTCAGTTGTTTCTTGAGGTTGAGGATGGCACTAGGTATTTGCTGAGGATGGCAACCTGGGTTTGCAACAGAAGAGGAAGAAAAAGGGAGAATGACGCGGAGAGAGAAAAAAATAGAACAAATTGAACTGACATGATACAATATCACATCTCTCTTTATGTACCAAGCGGCCATCTTCGTTCAGCTTTGCTACATACAGTCGTCATATGCAGTCAGCGTACAGTCGGCTGTACGGAATGAATAATTATTTTTTTTTATATTCAATAGGACTTACATGAATTATAAAAAGTTATAAAAACAATTTTTTTTCATGTAAATCTTGTATTAATTTTTTTTTACAGTCGATTGCACGCTGATTGTATCTCCCGACTGCAAAAAGAATTTCTCACGTTCAATTCGTTTCAAGCTCTCGTATTTCATGCATGCCTATCATGCTATCATTGGTGGGACGTTGATCGGCTGTGCCTGCCAGCTAGGCAAGTGAAGAAAACATGCTAGCCTAATTGCATCAGGGGCAACCACGTGGACTTAGTGATATTTTGAAGGTTTATGTAAACTAACAATGATAGAGAAATATCAAATACTATTTATAATTATAGGAAATACACGTTTCGTACAATTATTTAAAATATAATAATTCTATTTAAATATTTTTATACCAAATAACATCCACATGATATATTATACTATTTGTGTGGTAAAATTTAATATAAAAGATAAATTTTAAAATCTAAATATTACAAATTAAATTATGTCATAAAGATTATGTGTGGTGTATAAACTTTCAAATAACGTTAAAATAAAAATAAGAAGCATGGATATAGGATTGCACAAATAATTTTATAAGATAATATTGTAGGTAGTTAAAATTTGAAAAGATTGAAATTATGTTTAGATATTGAGTTGAGATAAAAGTTAAAAATTAAATAAATTATTATAAAAATATTATTTTTTAATATTATTAATATTTTAATATTTTTAAAAAATTAAATTATTTATTATATTTTATATAAAAATTAAAAAAAATTATAATAATTAAATAAGGTAAATTAAATAACCAAACTGACCCGAGAGGAGGATTGGTGCATGTGAGCATATGATTGGAGTGTCCTGTAAATGAGAAAAGGGACCCCAGAAAATACATGTTAGGAGGGGCGCAAGAACAGAAGAGTACAGCAGCACTGATTAGGTTTACAGTGGAGAATTAGGTCCCTTTAATTATAATATATAGTGAGGGTCTAGCGACTCTAGCCGGCAAGGTCCCTCACCCCACTTATATTGTCGACACAATTTTTTTTTTTGTTTTTAAAGCAATTTATTTTAAATTATATAATTTAGATTAGATGAGATAAAATATTTTATTAAAAGTTAAATAAAATATTATTATAATAATTTTTTTAATATTAATTTTATTTTAAAATTTTAAAAATATAAAATTATTTATATATTTTATGTAAAAATTTAAAAAAATTATAATTATTATATGAGATGACATGACATGACATTTCAAGATAAATTAATTTTGTGTAACCAAATTAACATTTAATAAATATAAAATATTACCATTTCAAGCGTGTTTAGTAAGGATAATTCATCTGTTTTATAGTTTGGACAAGTCTAATATCAAGAAAACATCATAGATATAATTTTTTAAAAAAATTTATTTTAAATTGAGAGTATTTTATAAAGTAATTTTACTTATATAAATATTTTTATCAAAATAATTTGAATTAATCAAAATTATAAGTAATGTAATATATAATCATAAAGTGCGTAAATGTCATATAATTATTTTATAAAAAAATAAGATTTATTATTAAAAAATATTTTTTCATGTAGATATAATATTTATTTTTAAAAAGATTATGTAACACTTACCTATTTTATAAATAAAAATATTATTTTTCTTAAATCATATAGAGAATATTTTTCATGAAAACTACAGTTACAATCTTAGAAGGTGTGACCCGCATGATCTTGCGTGATGCTTACTTCTCTCTTTTTCACTTTCTCAGCGGCTTTAAACCTTCCTCCCCACTTTTCAATAAATTTTAGTAATGATACACATAATTTTTTTTCATAGATTTTTATACAATTATATTTTAATATGAAGAATTTTTATGAAATAATATTATTTTTATAGATTATTTTAAAACATAATTATATGGCAAGTCTTGCAAAAAATAAAAATTATGTATATCATTTTCTACAACAAAGATACGGATTAGATTTCCTATAATTATAATAAATGTATCTTACTGTAATTAATTGTTATTATTAAATATTAACATACTATTATATATATATATATATATATGAAAAAGAGTAACGGTACAGTTTTATTTAAAGACTGTAATATAAATCTAGATAATTTTATTTTTAAAATTATAAAAATATTTTTCATAAATTTGATATTTTTTTTAAGATTTTGTTACATACAAGCGTAATTACGTATTAATCTGTGTATCAATATGGATTTATTCATATTTAAAATTTAAATCAATATTGTTTTTAATAAAATTTATTTTTTAACTAATCACATTATATTAATGTATAGATTAGTGCACAATTATATTTGTAATTATATATATATTTTTATTTAATAAAAGACTAATATATACATGCAAATAGAATTAAAAAAAAAACCATTATCGTCTCCGTAATGGAGCCCACATGATTGCAGCAAAGCTGATGAAAACGGGCTTCCGTTGCACAGTTTTGCCTCGTAACCAGGGAAAGGACTGTCTGGCAATACAGCTGTCGTTTTGTTCCTTTTTGTGGACCTTTGTCCCCCATCTGGCCATCTCCCACGTTCTTCCATTCTGATTGGATAAAACAGCAAACGCTCTAATCCTCTAATCATCATTTTAATACTCAAATTAATCCGTTATTTCCATGCTAATCTTTAAGACTTTAACCGTTCAGTAGTTAATTTACCATTAGTTCTTGTATGGACAGTAATACCCCTTCTTTCAGCATACATAATCAGGCTGTTTGTGTTACAATGGGGGGTATTATGGTCACACAAAAATGGATGGGCGTGGAGGGAGGAGGCACTCGGGAGTAGCGAAAAGTAGGATTAAAAATGGTCTGGAAAAAGATAAGAACAGCCAAAGCAACCTGATTCCTTCCTGATGTGACGGTTCCTATGTCTTTTTATTTTATTTAATCTCAAAGCTGTACCGATGCCAGCCTTTCACTACTCCATCTTTTTCCACTTTCCAAAAGCATCTCCAAAATTCTTAATTAAAACCGATTGTCATTGAAATTAAACATGAACTGCACTATCTTTTGCTTAATATTAAATTTTTTCCTACTTTGCTACAGTTAAACTTCTGAAAATAAACCTCATTTTTCACATTTTACGTTTGATTGCATGAAGAGAGCAATAAAACTCTTTGTACAGAATGTTACTGTGAAGCCAATGATATATGAAGCTTTTTTAGTATATGAAGACTGGTCAGTAACTTACTAACTTGTCTCCCCTATAAATCATTGCACCCACTTCTGCCATAAAGCTAACCTTCAGGCCCCAAGACTTTCAGTTTACAATCCGAGAGAGAGAGAGAGATACCAGAGATTGTGTGTGTAGCTAGAAGCTAAGAAAAGACAATGGAGGGGAAAGAAGAGGACGTGAAACTAGGAGCGAACAAGTTCTCAGAGAGGCAACCCATAGGGACATCGGCACAGACGGACAAGAACTACAAGGAGCCACCGCCAGCACCATTGTTTGAGCCAGGGGAGCTCCAGTCCTGGTCCTTCTGGAGGGCTGGCATTGCCGAGTTCATCGCCACCTTCCTATTCCTCTACATCACTGTTCTTACTGTCATGGGTGTCGCCACCTCTCCCAAGTGTGCCTCTGTTGGTGTTCAGGGCATTGCTTGGGCCTTTGGGGGCATGATCTTCGCCCTTGTTTACTGCACTGCTGGTATCTCAGGTTATACCTCTCTCTCTCTCTCTCTCTCTCTCTCTCTCTCTATGTTGCTTTGAAGTTTCAGGGTGAATGATGAAGGAAAGAAACGGTTTTTTCTTTGTGACATGCTTAAAGATGGTTATTTTCTAAAGCTGTTTTTTATTTATTTTTTCTAAAATCAATCTCTTTCTTGCTCTTATGTCTGTAGACAAAGATGGAGAGCTAATGACTTTGTAGTGGTTTTTTCATTTTTTGTTTGCTGGGAAAAAAAAGGCTAAAACAGGTAAGTTTTAGGTGGGATCTTTTCAAATCGGTGACTTCATCCCTTTCCTTTTTCAATCTTCTGTCGGGTTTGTGAGAGATATGAGGAGAGTAATTTGCACCTTATTACTGGACTTTCGGAAATTTTTACTTGAATGCTTCTTTAGTGTATGTTTGGGCTATAAGAAAATTTGAGCAATAAGGAATCAAACTCTTTTATTCTTATGTTCTCTTAAACAAATTCCCAAGATTTGCCATTTTCTTAATTATTTTCCCCAAGACATTTCCTTATTCACGGTACGCGTTATTTTTTCGATGGGGGTTCTTTTCACCCTTCCCTCACGGTACGCGTTATTTTGTTTATGTTTGGCACAGGTGGACACATAAACCCGGCTGTGACATTCGGTCTCTTCCTTGCGAGAAAGCTTTCCCTGACAAGAGCACTATTCTACATCGTGATGCAATGCCTGGGTGCAATCTGCGGTGCAGGTGTTGTAAAGGGGTTCCAGAAAACACAGTACGAACTTCAGGGTGGTGGAGCCAATGTAGTGAAACCAGGTTACACCAAGGGTGATGGCCTTGGAGCTGAGATTGTTGGCACTTTCGTTCTCGTTTACACCGTTTTCTCTGCAACTGATGCTAAGAGGAATGCTAGAGACTCCCATGTCCCTGTAAGTATTATTCTCTTCCTCTTTCTCTCCTCTCTCTGTTTTTTTTTCTTCTTTTTCTATGTTTTATTTGTAACTCTGTCTATGGCTATGCACGCGTTTGTCTGTTAGTCCCTTAATTGTTTGTAGTTATCTATTTATTACTTTTACAACAAGCATGTAAGGAAGAGAAAACATAAATAAATCAATGGCTTGGTTGGCTTATTTACATGGTTTGGCATGTGGATTACATCCATAGGAGAAAGCCAACTTTAGTAATGAGAAAAACTCGAACCCTTGCCCATGACGTCAATATACTTAAAGCCTGTCACAAGTTACAACAATATGGCAAGAGAACCTTTTGTTTGGACTCGGTCTCTTTGCCATGAAAAAGAATAAATTGAAGAAAATACCTCGCGACTATAATCTTTTGCTAGAGTGAGCCTAGTGTTGTGTGGATTCCCTCTATTTGGAGGATAGTCCATGTGGGATCATTAAGCTCACATGGAGATAAGGCTCATCTTAATTAGATTTAAACATAAGTGTACTGTTGTGTATAAAAGAAGAGTGAGTGAAGAAGTTAAAAAAAAAGAAAAAAAAAGAGAGAGAGCCGTGTGAGAGAAGGAGAGAAAGTGGCTGTCAAAAACAGAGCAGTCACTTGTATAGTTTCCATAAAACGTTCCGATCGGCATCTTTTTTGGTCCGATCGAGTTGAAATTTTGCAAGCACGTTCATGACTCAAGACTCTACAATCTGAACGGTGGAGACCAGATTTGGAGCAATTGTTCTAGTGTTCGAAACTGTGAATGGTACCGCATCTCTTTGGAGTTATCTCTTTTATCATGCTGTTTGGTTGCCAAGAAAGTGTTTTGTTGAGATTATTGTTGATTGCATGTCTCTAGTGTTATCTAGAGAGAACCTTTGGGCACACAGATCATTGTTGCCTGTGGAAGGTTTAATTGAACTAGGTCATGTGGTTTTCTCTTTGCATTGAAGGGTTTTACATGTAAAAATTCTTGGCTCTTTGTATGTATGTGATTTTGCTTTAGATTATTCTTTTCTAAATTACTTTCTAACATATTCACATAAAGTGCGATAGATTTTTTATTTCATTTTTATTTTTGGATTGGTAATCAAGAAATTTTATTCATAATAATAGGCAAAACCCAAGTACATAGGGAGTATACTTGAGAGATATCTAGCTAGAGTTTACAATTAAAAGGAGAAAGTCATGGACATTTAATCCGTTACAGACAATGGCCCCCACCCAAGAGAGCAATGTTTTAAAGAAAAAAACTTTCAGCTCCCCTATCATTCTCTCATGGTTTTCGAAACTTCTATCATTTCACTCTCGCCAAATACACCAACACATACATATGGGAACCATTTTCCCTATTGCTACAACTTGTGAATCTCCTCGTAGGCCTCTCCAGCATGATAGAAAGTCCACCAATCTACGGGGCATGACGCATGATACTCCAATGCTTGTAAAAAAATCAGCCCACATGGTCTTGGCCACCTCACAATGTAGAAACAGATGGTCAACTAATTCCCCATCTTTCTTACACATGTATGTTATAATCGAGTTGAGCCGAGTCGGTCTTAGGTTTGCTGAGTGCGGCTCGACTCAAAATACTCGAGCTCGAGCTCGAGCTCGTCTCACAAATGAGTTCAAGTTGAGCCTTGAATTGTTTATTTTTTTTTTATTTTTTGAATAAAATTTAATAATTAATAGATTAAATAAAAAAATAAAATCTAATTTTGAATTTATAGAACTAACAAGTAGAACCTCTATTGAATTATAAAATTTTAAAAACTTTATAAATAATAATATCTAACTAGTTGATATTTATCTCAAATAAAAATATATTATATGCTTACATATATTATTAATACATATACTTAATATGATAGCATATATCTATTTCATATATATTTGTCATGTATTAGTACATGAAATTATTAAATTTTATCTACTAATTATTATACAAATTATAAAATATATATATGAAGTATATTCACTATATATACATAAGTAATTGGATTACATATTATATATTTGATTATAAAAGTTGTATGCTTATAGTATTAGCTAATACATATATATATGTATATATAGATAGGTGTATGTATATATTTATCAATATATATGAATGAATTTTAATCGAGTCGAGCTAACGAGTCGACTCGAGCATAAATGAGCAGGCCTTAGTGAGCCTTAATTGAGTCGAGTCGAGTTTTGTCAAGTATGTGTCATTTATAAATTGAGCGGGTATCTGCTTTCACAAACAAGGTTTTTTTTTTTTTGTTGGTCGATTCGAGTTTAATCGAGCGAGTTCCAAGCGGGCTATTGAACAGACTGGTTAATTTACAGTCCTATAAACATACATGCAACACCAATCCACCTCCATTAACCGATGTCTCTTTAGATTATTTGTGGTGAGAATTTTTTCCAATGTTGCTGTCCACACAAAAAACGCTGCTTTTGAATGAACTTTTGTCTGCTAGATGCTCTTCCATGGGAAAGTGGGCATGCCTGGGCTTGATAAAACAAAGTGAGAGAATTATTCTTACTGTTTGGTAATTGATTTGGTTATTCCAATTTGCTGTTCGGATTTCTCCCAATAAAGTGGTATCAAAGACAGGTTATAGTCATTCAATACTTTGTATTGAATAATGAAAGCTAATTTGATTACAAGGGTTACTCTGAATGGTTCTAATTATCACAATTGGAAAGGAGAAATCTGAACAGCAACTTGGAATAAATAAATCAATTACTAAACAGCGGAAATATTTCTCTCCCACTTTATGTGAATCTGTTAGGAAGTAATTTAGTAGAGAATAATCTAAAGTAAAGTGTCACACACATAAAGTGTCAAGAATTTTTACTTGGAAAATCCTTCAATGCAAAGGGAAAAACCATAGGACTTAGTCTAGCTAAACCTTTCACTATCAACAATGATATGTGTATCCAAAGGTTTTCTCTAGATACCTCTAGAGGCATGCAATCAATAATAGTCTTAGGAAAACATCCTTGGCAATCAAATAGTGTGATAGAAGAGATATCGCCAAAGAGATGTGGTAAGTAGTTCATAGTTTCGAACACCAGAACAATTGCTCCAAATTTGATCTCGACCGTTTAGATTGTAGAGCGTTGAGTTATGAACGTGCTTGCAAAATTTCAGTTCAATCAGACCACAAACGATGCCGATCGAGATATTTTATGGAAACTATATAGGCTGCTCTGTTTTTGACAGCCTCTTTATCTCATACGGCTCTCTCTCTCTCTCTCTCTCTTCACTCACTCACCTTTTATACATAGTAGCACACTTTAGTTTAAATCTAATTAAGATGGACCCAATCTCCATGTGGGCTTAATGATCCCACATGGGCCATCCTCCATATAGGAGGAAACCCACACAACAAATCTCCCCATTCTCGACTATGTGGGGGTGACTCACCATACTTGCTTTTGCTCTGCATACTTGAGTTTTTGCATAGGTAGTGGTTTCTTCATCATATCTGACCCATTCTCATCAGTATGAATTTTTTTAATTTGTAACGACTTCATATCTAATGCATTACGAATCCAGTGATACCTTACATCAATATGCTTGGATCTTGAATAAAAGGTTGAGTTCTTGCTGAGATGGATGACACTTTGATTGTCACAATAGAAAATATACTTCTCTTGTGTCTGACCTAATTCTTCTAAGAACTTCTTCATCCATATCAACTCTTTGCTTGCTTCAGTTATGGCAATATATTCAGCTTCTGTGGTAGACAAAGCAACACATTTCTATAGTTTGGATTGCCATGACACAGCTCCCCCTGAATAAGTAATCAAATACGCTGAAGTGGACTTTCTGGAATCAATGTCACCAGCCATATCTGCATCTGTAAACCCTTCAAGTATAGGTTTACCATTTCCAAAACACAAACATACCTTGGAAGTACCTCTGAGGTATCTCAAAATTTACTTAACTGCATTCCAATGCTCTTTTTTCTGTATTTGAGAGAAAAGGCTGACTACTCCAACTGCATGAGCTATATTTAGCCTCGTTCATACCATTGCGTACATTAAGATACCCACTGCTGAGGCATATGGAATTCTTTCCATATCTTCTTTCTCTCTATTTGTGGAAGGATTTTGCTTTGCTTCGTGCTCAACTTAAAATGAGTAGTAAGAGGACAGCTAACTGTCTTAGCTTTATTCATATTGAATCTGTCAAATACTTTTTCAATATATCGCTCTTGTGACATACGCAACTTCTTCTCTTTTCTATCTCGATAATTCGAATATCAAGAATTTGCTTTGCTGGCCCAAAGTCCTTTATGGCAAAGGACCGATTTAATTGCTTCTTCAGATTTTCAATTCTTGAAGAATTCTTACCAACAATCAATATATCATCAACATGAAGCAGTAATATTATGAAATCTTCATCACAAAATTTCTGCACAAATACACAATGGTTAGATGTGGTCTTCTTGTAGTCTTGCTCTTCCATAACTTACTCAAATTTCTTATACCATTGTATGGGCGCCTGCTTTAGACCATATAAACTTTTCTTTAGCCGACACAAACAATCTTCTTTGCCTTTCACCTTGAAACCCTCTGGTTGCTCCATATAAATCTCTTCCTTCAAATTACCATGTAGGAAGGCAGTTTTCACATCCATTTGTTCAATTTCTAAGTCCAGGCTAGCTGCTAAACCAAGAACTATACAGATGGAAGACATCTTCACAATTGGAGAGAAGATTTCATCAAAGTTGATACCTTTTCGTTGACTAAATCCCTTAACAAGTCTAGCTTTGTATTGTGGTTGGGAAGTGTGTTCATCTTGCTTCTGTTCATCTTGCTTCAATCTATAAACCCACATGTCCTTCAAAACTCTTTTGCCTTAGGGCAACTTTACCAGTTCAAAGGTGTGATTGTCATGCAATGACTGCATCTCATCTTGCATGCCATCAACTCACTCTGCTTTATGTTCGTCTTCCATAGTTTCTGCACAACACTCGAGCTCTCCCCTGTCAGTCATTAACACATACTCGTCTGTAAAATACCGAGTGGAAGGATGTTCAATCTCCAATAGACCTCCTAAGTGGAACATCTGGTGGCATCTCTGGTTTTGGCAGCTGATCAAGAATCTCATTCTGTAAGAGAGCATCTGTATCACTTGGACTCTGTTGGGCATTTTGAATAGCATGCTCAACCTGTGCTGGCAAATCTGTCAATGGCACCGGATCTAAATTAACTGAACCATCATTGTAGCGGATCACTATTTTATCTGTCTTCTAAATATCTTGTGTGGTTTGATCTTCAATAAACATCTGGTTTCTTATCAACTGGATCATATAATCTATACCCAAACTCATCTAGACCATAACCTAGAAAGATGCATTGTCAGGTCTTCACATCAAGCTTAGACCTCTCATCCTTTGGAATATGCACAAATGTTTTACTACCAAAGACACGTAAGTGATCATAAATAACATCCTTACTAGTCCAATGTCTGTTTGGTACATCAAACTGAAGTGGAACACATGGTTTCATATTCAGAATATGTACAATTGTACTCAAAGCCTCTCCCCAAAAAGATCTAGGCCATTGTGCCTGTGAAAGCAAACATCTCACTCTCTCAATTAGTGTTCTGTTCATCCTCTTAGCTAAACCATTCAATTGAGAAGTTTTTGGAGGTGTCTTTTGATGCCAAATACCTTGTGTATGCAATAATCATCAAATGGGCCTAAATACTCTTCCCCGTTATCAGTTCGGATGCACTTCAACTTCTTTCTAGTCTGCTTCTCAACTAAGACCTGAAACTGTTTAAACATTTCCAAAACTTGGTCTTTTATTTTCAAGGTTTAGACCCACGACTTTCTTGAATGATCATCTATGAAAGTCACAAAATACAAAAAGCTGCGAAGTGTTCTTGTTTTTATAGGACCACAAACATTTGAATGAACTAGATCAAGTATACCTGACTTTCTTGAAGGATGAGAACTTTTAAAAGAAACTCTATTATGCTTCCCTTCCAAACAGTGAGTACACTTTTTCAAAGATGCACTCTTCATTCCAGACAGAAAGTTTGTTTTAGCCAATATTGCCAAACCTTTCTCACTCTTGTGAGGAAGTATCTTATGCGATAATTGTACTGTGAGCTCATTCTCCATAACATTAATAATGCTATTGGATTATTAATGTTGGAAATGTAGCACAAAATACAGAGAGCCGCCAAGTGTCACATTTTACTGTATGCTGTACTCTTTCAAAGTGTTATGATTCTACTAAGTGATTGAATTAGTGGTAAAGATACTTGGAGGTGCAGAATAAAATTTTATTTTCAGGAAGAAGTTTATTCTACAACTACAAGAAGTATAAGAGAGAGGAAGCTTTTCTTATTTTCATACTACTTATATAAAAATAAAATAAACTTCTTATTTTCGTATGTATATATTCTGCATTTGTTATCTGTGTACTTGGACTGTGACTATTAATCTCATCAATAAAATTCTAGTTTACTGATAAAAAAAATAGAAATCATTTGTTAAATCTAGTTCATGTCATTTTCATATTGATCACTGCTTGTTCTCATGTTGATTTTATGCTGTTCTAAAGTTCTCGTGAATATATGAGTTGTTACTACCATTTCAGAAATTAGCAGAAATTACAGAGTAATAACCGTCGATGGAATTAAGGAGTCCTAGTTTTGTTTCTGGGTTTAATCCCAATCTAATGGAAATGGTTGAGGGGCTCTAGGCTATGGACACAGTGTAAATGCATGCTTTGTTGATCATTTGCATAAAACTTTCTGAATAGACAGTGTTAGGGGTGTACAGGGTGGGATTGAAAGTGAAATTGAAATCAATTGTTGGTGGAAATTGCAATTATGGTGAGTGCTTTGAATGGTTTAAGTTATAACATTCTAGAGTTTTTGAAGCTTGCACTCTTGTATTAAGAGAGTTTCATAGCTACTGAAAAGATCTATGCTCTTGCCTACTTTCTACTCAGATAGAAGTTGCTTCTCAAAAAGTTGGTTAATATAAAATAACTGCTTTGGCTAATCACATCAGTGAGAAAAAGGCCAGGATGACTCAGTCAGACACCTAATAATGCCTCATTTATTTTCTTAATAGGCATGGTAATGTAATTTGGGTGTAGTAATAAAATGATTTTTGTGATAACCTACTTGGAGCTGGGTAGTAACTTGCCACTTGAATTGCTGTTTCTTTGAGCACGGTTTTGGATAGATTTGGTTGACCTTTACTAGGGTTTGGATGGCAGTGAATTTATGATTGACCAATTGTTGAGTATATATACTACAGCCAAACTAGTACATATATAGTGCATGAATATGGGAAAATTGCATGGGCTGTGAGCCTGTGATGATACATCTCCCATTGAAACTAGTCAAGAAAAAACAGAAAGGCTGTGTGGTTTATTGAAACTTGCTTGGGATACGGGAAAATTATGTTTATACAAGATTGTCTAAAACCGTAAAACGTCCCAGGACAGGTGCTCTCATGGAAATTCTTAAATATGGTTTCTTTGTTTGATGCTGTAGTGAGACTAGCTTGGGGTTATGTACTTTCTTGCCTTACAGATATGATGGTTCTGAAACACCTTTCGTTTTTCTTACTTGACCTGCAGATCTTGGCTCCGCTTCCAATTGGGTTTGCAGTGTTTTTGGTGCACTTGGCTACCATCCCCATCACTGGAACTGGCATCAACCCTGCCAGGAGCCTTGGGGCTGCCATCATCTTCAACAAAGACCACGCATGGGATGACCAGGTTAGTAAAGTGTCATGATCCCATTGATTTACTTCTGGATGGGGTGCCAACCGTGCCATCATATAATAACTGAAAAAATAATGATACACATACAACATTTTTTAAAACTATGTTTTAAACAAAGGGCTGTCATATATATATTTTTTAGGATGGTTATGTAAAATATAAAATTTAAATTAAAAACTTCAGTAATTTTAATTTGAAAAGCACAATCATGTGAAATGAATACTAAAATAGTTGTATAAATATTATTATTCTAACTGATCGATTTTTTTGTTGCTTGCTTTAGTGGATCTTTTGGGTGGGACCGTTCATTGGAGCTGCACTTGCTGCCCTTTACCACCAGATAGTCATAAGAGCCATCCCATTCAAGACCAGAGCCTGAGAACTCCGCTTGTGTTTCATATTGATCTTGTGCTTTGTTTAGACCATGTTTGCTGTCTTGTTCTCTCTCTCTCTCTCTCTCTCTCTCTCTCTGTGTATTATTGTTAGGGGTTAGAATTTGATGGGTTGATTATGTGCATAAGGGATGTGAATTTGCAACGTTTTCTGAATGTAGTATTCCTTGAACTTTAATGCATGCCTGTTCTTCACTAGTGCATCCACCATCAATCTATAGAGACTATAGTCTATACCCCAAACGTTTGATCATTCACATGCTCCTGTAGACCTCAAGAAACGGTTACTCAGAAAGTGTGAGAGTCACTGTATACAAACCGAAGTCCAGACCAAAATCGAATCTTCCATTTTCTTCACCTTGATCATGCACATGCAGCATCTTTTTGTCTGAGTTCACATGCAAGAACGAAAAGTCAGCCTGCTATATATTCGTTATCCTGATTTTGGTCACTTTCAATAACATCGATCTGATTGGAGATGATAAAATTTACTGAAGGACAATATTTTCTTGAACTTTGCAGTCAGCTATTTCGTTTAATCTAATCCTGTTCTGCTGTTCATACCAGAAGGCAGAAGGAAACTTCAAACACGATGTTCCCCCACATCAAAATCATCAGAACAATCCAAACGAAACAATGAGCTGCTGCTGCATGTTTCAACCTGCCATGCTCTGACAGAAAAACTGACTTAAGTTTGGCATCATGATGTTCTGTGAAATCTGGCTGCACAAATAGCAACAATATCATTGTCGGCAAGCAACAAGACGAAAAGGACAAAAGAACATTTCATTCGTGATTTCTATAACCCTTAGGCAGGTTCTTTCAGCCTGGAGTATGTATGGTTCATACTACTGGTTTTGGTTTGGACCCAAATCGGTACTCATGCATATAGAAAGTCACCTACATAATTAAATACGAGGGACGGAAGGGGTATGGGTTGTTGAAATATTATGGTGGGGTTGGTGGGCGATGCACCCACCTAACTATAAAAGCCGTGCATGTGGGTAGCCTTTAATTCTTCCCCACCCACAATTTATTGTGCAATACCATTAACCAGTTAAAAAGATTGCCAGCCAAGTCAGACATCACGATACAGCACATAGCACGCTCATCACTTCACCTCCCACGAAAACTATGGTACCTTGCTTTTGACCCGGATTCTTTCTTTCGCTTTCCTTAGAGAGAAATGTTGTTTCTTATTTTACATTTTATAATTTCTAGTTATATTAGTAAATGTCTCAAATTTTAAGTGATTGATTGACTTATAAAACGTGATACACACACACACACACACTGCGAATTAACTAAGTGTTATATCATGTTATCAATTCACTTATCTAATTCAAATATTGATCAACAACATGTAAAGCATATCAAGTACTTAACAATGTGTTATATCATGTATCCCATGCGCCACAATAGACAGTGGAGGTCTTTTGCCGAGGTATCGACTCTTCTTCCGGTTGTTGTGTTCCTATGTTTTTGCTTTTACTAACCAATGATTAAGATAAAGTGGTTGTGGAAGACTCCTACAGCCAGTCCAGACTAACAAGATGCAATACACTTCGTTTCATTGAAACTTTTAGTCCCAGTGGGTTAGTCTGTTTATTATACTATTTTGAAACCGCTTCAAGTGGCTTCCTTTTAGTGGAAAATGGGTGAGCCATTTTTTGGCTCTAAATCCATTTTTTTTATTTTTTTTATTTTACTGGTATTACATTTATTTGTTTTGGGATGATTGTTGGGGACTTCCATCCTATTAAATCTTGTATCATGTAACCTTTAGTTTATCTATAAATTTTCCCGTTTAGACAAAAAAAAAAAAAAGTACTTAACGATGGACTCCACATCCGAAAACCATGTTATTGTCATTGACATGTCTCTAATATATATTGATGAAAACGAAGGGAGTGATGAGATCATTAATACATGATTTACATCTTCTGTTTGTCAATGTAAATATAATGCAACAGATATATATTGGCGTGGTTGGGGCAGAGGATAAGGTGGAGGTGGCTTTCCCTTCCATCCCATCATAATCAAATTTTACTCCTAATCAAACACGACTTGTTTTCTTTTGTCTTTTTTGTTTTGTCTTTCCAAAGACTTGAAGTCAAGTAACAATCTCTTAACTACCCTAATAAATTCTTACCCAAAAATTGCAGCTTCTAATAAAAAATGGTTGCTTGTAGTACATTTGATGCATGCAAACATGGGAGAGGCACATCACTTCTCCAGAGAAGAAGTGTACTACAGGTACTTTGACAATCGTGCACTTAACCATATATAGATGCAAGTTTTATTATGGTGGTTTGTTGTACTAATCCATATGTAGGGACTCATGAAAGAAAATAAAGCTCTAAATCATAGGGCAGTACTGTTTGTTTCCGAGTTATGGTACTGTTTTTTATGGTGATGGTTTACGCTTAGCACCTGATCCTTAGGTAATTTTGCGTGTGATATATCATGTAAAAAAGTATTGTTGTAATTTCTTACAACTGATCATGGATTAATTGTATACGTGAATGCATCTAAAATCTCTCTCACACACACAAAAAAAAACCTCCAAGCAGCCTGAGATCCTCCAAATTACTCGATGTCTGCGTATTTTGTAATGACGAGTACTCGAACTATTTGATCATAGTTATTTCTCTATATATGTCGACACTACTTCCCCTAAATAGGGATTAGAAGAAAAAGGAAGTGAGTATGATCTATTAGTGCCAACTTCATCAGTCATTAATCTAGAACGGCACTGATCAACTAGCCATGGTTTCCAAACATGGCACTACACGAGTACTACGTAGTTCAGACTTAATTATATATCAAAACTGTCATTCAAGACGAATTCCCCCGTTGGTTTGTTTAAGAATAGTGGGGGATAGGTGGGGTCATATATGCGATGGGGATGTCAAGGTGATCCCATTGACTGCCCCGGCCGGCCACCTCCCTTGCTCGTGCATAATTAAAAAAGAGTAATGTTACATAAGTCACTTTTACATACTCTCTGCACACTCTACTGATATGATTGACTGAATTAATTTTTTTTTTAATACATAACCAATCATATCACTGGAGTGCACAAAGGAGTTCACAAAAATGACTGCACATAAAATTTTTGATTAAAAAAATGCATTTAAGATCTCAATAATGAAGGGATGGATACATGTGCTAGCTGTGGAGAGATCATGCAACCATGAAAGAGACTTGTGCGTGCATTTCTTCCTTCCTTTGCATATATACAAGCATAAGAAAAGGTCTCCAACGAGCTAGGTCGGCTCTAGGGTTTGGCAACTTATATATGCAGGATGCTTAATTATTCCCTTAACAACAAAGTTTTACACTATTAATATATATAGTTACATATAATATATATGTACCTATTTCATAGTACCACTAATTGCATCTGAGTACACTGGTCATATATAGATCATCTCTAGTAATTAAAATATAACACAACAAGAAAACTGTTTATTTACTGCCAGTTATTTTTTATGAAAATGATTATTTTATGTTAAAATGAGTCTATTATCGTCACAAATAATTATTTTCATCACAAATAAGTTGTCATAAATTTTTTTTTATTTTTTATTTTTTTATTTTTTATTTTTTTTAAATGCAAACAAAGAAATCCACCATAACAAGTTAACAACACATTTCTCTATCTATTTGGAGGACTTGTACCAAAGAAGAGGATTCACTTGGAGTTTTGGAAAAACAAATTTACAGTACTTTGCTCATGTACGTATTCAAAATTACATGAGATTTGCCGAGTGTCTAGTTTTTTTTGGTAAGTATTATAGTCAAATCTTAGATGAGAATGAAAATGATCAAAATTTGGTAGTTTAATTAGGATATTATACCAATAATTACTAAATAGGCCGTTTTTATATTTATAGTGCAAATTTAAAAACAGCTTGATATATATATGTGCCTGCCGGTTTTAACAAGACCTTATATTGCCTTTATGATCATTTGAAAAATTTCCCCCCTTTCGTTTTAAAGAATCAGGCTTAAACAAGCTCATGTCCTCAACAAAAGTACTTATTGCCTTGTCTATCTACACATGCAAGAAGTATATATTAATGTTTTTCTTTATTACTTTTTCTATTTTATTTATCTTTCCTAATCTCAAATAAAAACAATTAGTAATTAATTAATTTTACATCTCAGATTATTATATATTTAGTATATATTAGATTCAGAATATATGCATGATGAATGCATGCATATATATATATCCCTCATTTTGATTTTGTTTTGTTTTTGATACATTTGAGAGATGGGAGTATTTTCGAACTCCAAATCTCTATTTTAGAGACGGGAAGTTATACCAATCATGACTTTGGCTCATTTTCACATTGTTCTTGAGTTATATATATATATATGGACCTATGGTGCATGCTATAAATTAATTAAGGCTATAAATAAATCTATTATATATATACGTAAACACCCAACTTTCCAAACAAAACCTAACTCCCGACAACTTCCTTTCAATTGAATCCCAAACCACACGATAATTGAAATTCAAGTGCAAGTACAACGCGTCAGCCTCAAGGTTACTGTCTAAAGTCTAAACCGACCAAGAAAGTATACATATGGTCACCAATAAAACCTGAATATCCTCAAAACTCTTCAAGGCTTTAACTACTCCAACTAACAACTGTACGTGTCTAGCTTGCCAACAGCTTGAGGGGATATCAATCGATTCTCTCGAAACCCCCATCCCTTTTTTTCCCATACTTATAAAAAAAAAACAAAAATATTAAAGCTGGAGGCATTGAAGTCAAAACCGATATAGTTATACGCTGACCAACCAACAAATTAAGAGGGCAGGGATGGGTGAAGTTGGGCAACCTGCATACCTTATAAAGAGTACAGCTTACAGCTCAACCATTTTTAATGAAGATATATCTCGTGATCATAAGCTTAATATAACATCATCATCAACCAAATCATATGACCATTTGAATCTATACATGTGATCAATCCAAATTAACAATATTATTTTGATTTCGTATTAATTAATGAGGCCGGTTTGAAATATATCACACCTTCATCTATTAATTAATGCATAATAAGAAAATTATTTATTCGTTGCCAATTATTTCTTATGAGAAAGAGTATTTCTTGTTAAAATGAGTTTATTATTATCACATATAATTATTTTTGTTGCAAATAATTCGTCATAAATGCTTTTTATTTTTATTTTTTTGTAGTGACAATTGAGAATTTCAACAACTAATAAAGAATATATATGTATGTATGTATGTATGTATATATGTGTGTGTGTCTAATTCATGGCTTTAAATTAAAAACTAGATTATGTAAAGAATATGATTTATTATTAAGATTTATGTAAGGCTATAACATTGATATTAAATAATGCGACATCTACATGTTGTACTTATCTCTCTCCTAATTGTAGAAAATATTCGAAACAGATATATAATTATGAATACTCAAATATTAATATTGTATGATCACGTCATAAATTGTCTGTCTCTCTTCCTTTAGATTTTAAAACTCTACAAGGCCCTAAGATTTTATATTGCCAAATTTAAATAATTATTTACTTATCCAATAAAAGAATTAGGTGAAATTCAATGAAATCCAAGTCGAATCACAACTCAATTAACATAGGTGCAAGGCTAATTATTTTAAGTAAAAAAAGGGAATATTATATCAGTGCTAATATTTAATTATTACTAATGGATGCGAAATATTTTAAATAATTTTATAAATTAATTATTTAAGCTGTAAAAATCAATTATATATATAATATATTATAATATAATTATAAGAGAAATATATTTTAATCATATGAATTATTTTAATATATAAATTTATTTTATAGCACTCGGATGACTTAAAAATGTGAAATTCTAACGCCAAAGGAAAGCATTTATCATCTTGTAAATCTTGTCGTGAGAAACAATTCTTGCCAAAGAGAGGGTCAACCGGAAGTGGACCAGCTAGTGTTATTGCATTTATTATGGAGAAATGATAACGCAGTGTTGTATAATTATAAAATTTATATAAAAATAATAATTTTTTAATAATAATAATAATTTTTTTTTTTTTTTAAAATAACTTCGTAACAAAGACAAAATAGAAGACCCAATTCCGTAATTCCACCCTCCAAACTCCTCATTTAAAACTCGACGTTCCCTCCCCGTCCTTGTATTCCCAGTGCGTTGAGTCCCTGCCGCTCTCTAAAAGAAAGTAGAGATATCCTCTGAAAACATGTCTCCGATGAAACCTAGCCGGAAATTCCCCTCCATAAACACATGCAGCGGTTCTTCCTACGGTTCAATCGCCGCTGATCTGGATGGTACTCTGCTTATGTCCAGCAGTTCCCTTCCTTACTTCATGCTCGTCGCAATCGAAGCCGGAAGCCTCCTCCGCGGCCTCATTCTCCTCCTCTCTCTCCCTCTCGTCATCGTTGCCTACCTCTTCATCTCCGAAGCCATTGGCATCCAAATGCTCATCTTCATCTCCTTCTCCGGCCTCAAGATCCGTGACATCGAGCTCGCCTCGCGTGCCGTGCTTCCCAGGTGCGTACTACGTACATGTAACTGCAAACACCCTGATTTAGCTGGAAATAACACGTTTCAGTGATATGATTTGATTTTGAATGTTATATATGCAAATTTTAGCTATTTGTATGTGTATTTTTTTTCTGGTTCAGATTTTATGCGGCAGATGTGAGATCGGAGAGCTTCGAGGTGTTTGACAAGTGCAAGAGGAAGGTGGTGGTGACGGCAAATCCAACGGTGATGGTGGAGCCGTTTGTAAAGGACTTTCTTGGTGGGGACAAGGTTCTGGGAACAGAAATCGAGGTGAACCCTAAGACGAAGAAGGCGACGGGGTTCGTGAAGAAGCCCGGAGTGTTGGTCGGAAAATGGAAGAGGTTAGCCATCTTGAAAGAGTTCGGCGAGGAAGCTCCCGATCTTGGGATCGGAGACCGCCAATCCGACCATGATTTCATGTCCATTTGCAAGGTTTGTCTATCATCATTTGCGTTGATCAAATTCTTGCATATATACATGCATGCATACATATATATATATATATATAGGGAAAACCTATTTTGCCGCTGAGGTTGACCGTCCGGGTTGACCGCTGGGAAAAAATATATATATATATTTTATTTAGTGATTAAGAAAATAATTTTAAATGTATTGATATATTTTTTTTTACTTAATGATTAAGAAAGTAATTAAAAAAATATATAAAAAAAAAAAAAACTTTACACTGAGCGGTAAGCCCAGTGGTAAGGGTGAGGCGGCAGAGTAGCCTCACCCATATATATATATATAATGATTATCCAATTAAGCTTGTTATTTAAGATCGTACAAACTTTGCCGTCTTCTAAAAAATCTTGTATGATTGATGACTTCATGATAAATTGCTCACATTCAAGATTAAAAAATAAATAAAAACAAGTTTCGTGTCCAATTATTTGATTCCTGACTGACGTTGATGCATGTATAGAATTGAAACTGAGTAATCGGATTGTGATTGTTGTGGTCATATATTTTTGTTTAGTTCTTGCGTGTTTTTGCTGGTATAAATAATGGGATTTTTTTGCAATATTAGATCTTGTAAGAACAAACAAATCCATTAATGTTTGTATTTTGTTTTGATGGTTAAACTGGCCGGCCCCTGGCCTCCATGGGATGGGACCCACAGTCTTTACCATCCTCAACTGCCTGCCTGCTTAGACATTAGGTGGTCCACATAGTGAATTAATTAACACCACCCCACCCCAAAATCGGTCACCAACATTAAAACGCTTGAAAACAAACCATCAAGCTTTGAAAAACAAGAGAAAAACAAGCATTAAATATTATAGGATTGAATTGTTATATCTATTTAAATAAATAATTAAGCATTGTTTAGTTACGCAGTTCAGATGAGACAAAAGATAAGATGTTTTATTGAAAGTTAAATAAAATATTGTTATAATATAAACTTGAAAAAATTGAACTGTTTATTATATTTTAGGTAATGGTGGTAAATGTGCCACATCTTACTTGGATGCAAATAAAATGGTATTACGGTATATAGAATTTTTCTTTTAGGTAGGAATTTGAAAAAGTTATGATGATTATATAAGATGAGATAGTTTAACTTTGTGTAACCACACCAACCCTAAATGAGATGTTTATCCTGATTTTTTAAGTCACGAGCTAGGGAGCATTTATATGTATTCTTATATATAATAATATTATACTTAATCACCATCAAATGGAGAATAGTAAAGATGTTCTTTATCCTCCATATATATTATTATTCTTGGTACACTCGATATATATAGTATATCTTAAGTAATTAATTATTTAAGAGGTTAATAGAAGAAATTACTTGAAAATGTGTCGCATTATCAAGTGTAATTAGAGATCATAAATGTAGTATAAAGAATAGTATTCGTGGATGGGAAAATATTAATTTCTTCGTCTACCCATTTCCATGAGACTTGATTGATTAGGGTTTGGATGAGATGGGTAATTGGCCGGTTAGGACCCACACCTTAAATCAGTGTGCACCTTCGATAATTGATCACGAATTGATTTCATGCATGCTCGTGATTGAATGCAAACTCCATGAACACACATCATGTACTAGTGTGTTCTGTGGTCCACTTTTCTGATCCGAAGTTATGATTGTGTGGTCGCTGCATGCCACTAATTACGCAAGTCTTTAATTACTACTTGTCTAAACAGGAGGGCTACATGGTTCACCGCACCAAATCAGCAACTCCGGTCCCACTTGATCGCCTCAAGAGCCGAATCATCTTCCACGATGGCCGTCTAGTCCAGCGCCCCACACCCCTCAACGCCCTCCTCACCTACCTCTGGCTCCCTTTCGGCTTCGTCCTCTCCATCATCCGCGTCTACTTCAATCTCCCACTCCCTGAGCGCATCGTGCCCTACACCTACGCCATGCTCGGCATCAAGCTCGTTATCCGAGGAAACCCACCTCCTGCCCCCTCCCCTGGCTCCCCCGGTAACCTCTACGTCTGCAACCACCGCTCCGCACTCGACCCCATCGTAATTGCCATCGCCCTTGGCCGCAAAGTCTCCTGCGTCACATACAGCGTAAGCCGTCTCTCGAGGTTCCTGTCACCGATCCCCGCCGTGGCTTTGACCCGCGATCGTGCTGCCGACGCGGCCCGCATCTCGTCCCTTCTCCAGAAGGGTGATCTCGTGGTCTGCCCCGAGGGGACGACATGTCGGGAGCCTTTCTTGCTTCGGTTCAGTGCTCTGTTCGCGGAAATGAGCGACAGGATCGTTCCCGTGGCGGTTGACTGTAAGCAGGGCATGTTCTACGGCACGACGGTGCGCGGGGTGAAATTCTGGGACCCTTATTTCTTCTTCATGAACCCGAGACCCACCTACGAGGTGACATTCCTGGATCGGTTGCCGGAGGAGATGACATGCAAGGCCGGAGGGAAGTCATCGATCGAGGTGGCGAACTACGTGCAGAGGGTACTGGGGGATGTCCTTGGGTTCGAGCGCACTGGGCTGACCAGGAAGGATAAGTATCTGTTGCTGGGAGGAAACGATGGGAAGGTGGAATCCATGAACAATGGAAAGAAGTGAGTTAAGGATGTTGGTACTGATTTTAGTGATGCATGAAATTGATTGCCCATAGGTGTTCGACAGAATTCAGAGCGGTCTGTTTTGTTAATTTATGGTCAAAGTTGTCGAGAAGGCTTTCATAGCTGTACTGCAGTATATACCATGTGGGTATATTGGATCGTGTTCGTAGAAATGTTCCATTTTTCTCTCTCTCTCTCTCTGTATTTTTTTTTTTTGCCCCATGCGAACTGATGAAATTGCACAATATTGTGATTGATCATTGGATCAAGACATTGGGACATGTCGTTATGCCCTCATCATTGCCAATGAAAAGATCAAATGCTGTTGTCTTATACATTTACGTTACAGTAATGCTGAAAACAAGTTGCAAGCCCCATTCAAGACTCAAAAAATAAATAAATAGAATCTAACGTAAAAGGCTAGATTTTTTCAGGTAATTTTTTTTTAAAAAGAGAAATTTAGATGAGATTTGCACGCGGCATAAATCAAGAAAGCGAGGTGACTATGTTTATGAATTATGACCATAATTGGTTCAGGGAATCGAGATTAACATCAGTTTTTTGAATACACAGCTCTCTAAACAACAATCATGAGCTCATCTCTTAAAGCCCAAAGTTGATTGAGCAAATGTACAAGGAAAAATCTAATTACAAGTATAACTGTGTACTAATATATGTATCAATTTAATGTGATTGGTTAAAAAGTAGATTTTATTGAAACCAGTATTAATTTAAATTTTGAATATGAATGAATCAGTATTAGTATACAAATTAGTACGTAATTTTACTTGTATGTAGCAAAACTCAATGTACAATAGAACCTATAACACCCCGCTCCGATCCCTTTAAGAATAAAATAACTTTAAAAAATTCTTGGAAAAGGCATAATATTACTGTTGAACTTGACTTAAAAATAATTTCTTTTATTCTAAAGAAAGTATTACGTACAAACATTTCTTATAATATAATCATTCTTTATTAAAAATGCTAAAATCATAAAAGAGAGTACATGAAAGGATTTAGTAAAATTTATCGAAGTTTGTGTCATAAAATTCATAACTTAACATCTTTGTACATGATTTGGGCCATGATCGTGCCTTTTTAGACTAAATCTCGTCTATAGCTCTAACTTCATAAATATTCTAATTTTGGGTGGTTTAAAAACATAAGACAACTAAAATGAGTCGATAAGTTAGTAAAAAACTTATTATAAAGTAAACATACTTAACATAAGGGTTTTGCATAGAACATTTTATGCTGAGAACTTAAAATCATGAGTGATCATACTAATGCTTATGCTATGTATGACATGTCTTGGTTTTTTCCAAATAACACATAGAATAGGTGAGATATTTATAAAGAGATTTGGGAGAAAGTGTCGACGAGTTTGAGTTGGACTCGGTTAATACATGTAGTGATACTAATCTGGTGAACACTTAGTAGTGATTATCTAAAAATGGAGTTTGAATTTAAAAATATGATCTAGTAGTTCATTTAATGTAAGATTGGCAGTGACTGAGACTGTATAGGAAGTTTCAATCAGTAATGATTTTAAATTGAAATAAATTTCTAATGGCCGATTTTTAAATTATAAAATGAGTCTCAACTCATTCAATACTAAGTGGGATTTAACCTAATCACTGAGCCTAATTAAAACTCCTAATCAACCTCAATAATATATCGTTCGTGGACTTATCCAATATGACCCATTAAATTATCAATATATAAATTATCAATATTTCAATTTTAAAATTATTAAACTGGGTCGTTACATAACCACAATGCCTTTATAATTTCTCACAAGGCATCCAGTTCAATCTTGGATCAGAACCTTCTCTTAGGCATGTTTAAATATTTAGAGAATCTCATAAATAGTTAAATAATTTGAATGAAGATATTTTATTGAGTTTTGAGAAAGGAAATAGAAAAATTTGAATAAAAATATTATAAAGTTAAAAATTTGTTTAAATTTAATTTTTATTTTGAAATTTGTAAAAGTTGTGTTGGTTTTTATATTTTCTTTTGAGATTTGTAAAACTTGCATTCATTTTTATGTTTGAATAGGGATTAGATAATAATTAGATGAAAAATCTGAAAATGAAAAATGTTTTTTATTTTAGTGGTGTTTGGAAATGAAATTATGGACAATTTTAAGAATTTTGAAAATTTTTGATAATTTTGAGAATTTTGTGTGTGTCAAAACAAGCTTAATGTTGGGCAAATATACTTAATTTTAAAATTTTAATAATGAAATCCTTCCATCTAACTTTTTGTTAAGTCTGCTAACGATGTGCATGTATGTTACCTGGCGTCAAATATCAGGAATTAACCAATTAGAATATTATATATGGCATAAAATACCTCATTAGCCAAATCATTAAAAGAAATATATATAGAAAATAAAAGGTAAAAAATAAAGAAAATTTGCTAAAAGAAAAGTTATAAACAAAATATTAGAATTATTAAATGATAAAGGTTTAACAGATAAAAAATCATTCACAAATGTTTCTGTGTCCAAGAATTTTGGCCTATTAGTTTATATAATGTAGTCTATAAGATTGCTACCAAAATGATTGCAAATAGGTTGGAATTAATTATGCCCAACATTATATCACATAGCCAATAAGCTTTTCGATCTATTATTAGGAAGAATTATTACTGACAATATTATTGTTGCATATGAGATTGTTCATACCATTAAATGGAGAAGAAGGGGAAAAAGTGGTGTCATGTCAATAAAATTGAACGTGAGTAAGGCTTATAATAAGGTGAAGTAGAGATTTCTTGAATTTTTTTTGTTAAAGTTGGGATTTGATCCACAGTCGGTGGTGTTGGTGTAACAGCCCGCTAGAAATTCAATTGTGAAATTTCTATTAACTTTAGGAATCTCGTGAAAACCCCATAAGTTTTCACGAATCCATTAATCGTATAGGTTTTTGTCTAACTACATAGTTAGTGTTATTATTTACTATGGTATCAGAAGTGTGTTTTTGATTATTGGAGATAGTTAGAAGTGTCAAAATGTATTATGGTTTGTGCCATTAGACTCGGAGGGTTATTTAAAGTCTTATGGTGCAATAACATTTTTTCATATTTTCGGACAAAACGTCTGTTCAAAACTGTAGTTATTATTGGATAAAAAGAAATATCTTGAGGTAATTTTCATGAATATTATTGGGTAAAAATATTTTGAGTTGATTTTTATAGATATTATTAGATAAAAATATCTTAAGTTGATTTTTTGTAGATACTATTGGATAGAATATTATGAGATAATCTTTTATAGATATTTTGGGTAGGAGAAAACTACACTCAACTCTCAACTCCAGCCTCATCTCTTCCATATCTCATCCACAAGTATCTCCAGCCACCTCTCCCCACGAAATTATCTTCATTTACACTTTCCATTGAAAGAATATCAAACACTCTCTCTCGAACAGCTTTTAGGAGGTCTTTTGCACACCCATTTCGAAGATTTTGTAAGTATTTTATCATAAAGTCTCCTTCATATAAGTTGTTCCTTTTTAAGTCTAGTTTACATGTATATCTTATTTGTCCCATTTGAAGATCATTTGGTCAGTCAAAGATTGTGTAAACTATAGAAAGGTCATTCTGGGAGATAAACTGGAGAATATGTTATAGTTTGGAGTTTTTGACCAAGCTAATGGATAGATATTGGTCCGAAATTTTTATGGAGTATTTTTAACATGTATATGTGACTATTGGTTGAGGATTTTTGCATGATTAAAGGTTTTGATGAAAGATTTTCTTAGATTTAGAAACTTAGAAACTGGAAGAAGAAAAACAGTTTCTGTTTTGAAAAAGTTTAACTCTTTAGTGGTCTAAACCTATTCTAATCACTTTAATAATTTTATTGGAGGATCCTAAGTATCTTATATACATGTTATATTATTATTTTGAAGATATTTGATGTTAATTTCAAAGATATGAAATTTTATGCAAAGAGATATTCAAATAAGCCAAAGTGTGGATATTTTTGGCTAAATTTATGTTTTGGTTAATTTCTAACCATGTGATCTTGAATTATAAGCTTATATATGTTTTAGAACATTTTTTTAAACCATGTGATGATTTGGTTTGAAGATCATATATTTATAAGTCATAGATCAAGAGATTTATCAAAACTAGTTGAGGAAAAAGTTTCTGTTTTTGGACTAAGTGTAAAACCAAAAACTCCAAATGTTATTTTGTGATTTTGGTGACTTTAGTTTGATGATTTAAAGCATGGTTGATGTTAGGATGATATTATGAATATGTTAGAAGTACGATTTGATTTTTGAAATTCTTGGAGATGTTTTGATTTAAGGTCAAAACTTGTGATTCAAATGCTTGGATCTTTTTACAAAAATGTTTGGTGTTAATTATTAGTTTTTTCTAAATAGATGTTTTAAGTATGGTTTTGAACTTAGGATTGGAAGATGTTTGTTGCAAAATTTTGGTTTAAGCATGAGTTTTGAAGTTGGAAGGAATTGCAACAAAAATCAAGGGAAATGACCTATGGATGTTTCGGCCATAGTGTGTTCTTCATAGTTGTGTTTTGTTTTAAATTTTTCTGAGTTGATATTTAAGTTTAGGACAAAATTTACATGAGGAATGTAAATTTTGGAAACTTTTGGAGTTAGTATGCAAAATCCTTAAGTTATGGGTAAAACGATCATTTTCTCACATGTAGAGAGTAAAATGAAAATTTTATTCTTTAAGTTAGTATTTTCCATATTTCAAATTATTAGTGATTTAGTTCTAACTTTTAGAATCACTAATTACAGTTCCTCGTGGTCGCACTTGAAGTTTTATAAGAAACGCGGAGATCGAGGTAAGTTAACTTTTAACTTACTAGCAGTCTACTGTGTATGTGTGTTAAGTAAAGGAACTACAGTGTATGTATGTGTGTTATCATATATGTTATGCCATGCCAAGTTATCACGTAATTGTCTATTATACAGAATTTATTCTGTCGTCAATTTTTATCTGTTACATAATATATTCTGTCATGTATTACTGTACCTTACAAGTACGTCATGCTAAGTATATGTTGTCTATTACATGTATGTTAAGTCATGTAATATTCACTGTTGCAAGTATGTCATGTTAAATATGTTGTCTATTATATGTTATGCAATGTTGCGAAATATTTCTATCTCAAGTTGGTCATGTATTTCAAGTTATATTCAAGTCACGTTATGTTATGTTAGGGCTTCAGTCATTTCGTATTCCAGTCACGTTTCATCTTGATTACTTATGTATGAGATCACATCAATTATGACGCATACACTACATGAGACACAGCAATTGTGACACGTAGAGTACATGGGGCCACAACAACTGTGGAGTATGTATTTAAGCAGTTAAAGAATAAGTTTCCGTAGAATATATGAGGCCACAACAACTGTGGAGTATGTATTTACATGTAGAATACATGGGGCCACAACAACTGTGGAGTATGTATTTTTCATGTTAAGTCAAGTTTGTGTAGAATACATGGGGCCACAACAACTGTGGAGTATGTATTTTTCATGTTAAGTCAAGTTTGTGTAGAATACATGGGGCCACAACAACTGTGGAGTATGTATTTACACGTAGAATACATGGGGCCACAACAACTGTGGAGTATGTATTTTTCATGTTAAGTCAAGTTTCAGATCAAGTTCATGTCAAGTCAAGTTCAGTTCATGTTTCAATTTAAGTTATGTCAATTATGCTATGTTGTACGCCAAATTATGCTTTAATTACTTATGAATTTGATTATGCATTTATGCTTTTACTGTCATCCATGCATCATTAGCTTGTGTGGAAGTTTTTTGTTAACTTAGTGAGATTTGTAATCAAATCTCACTTTGGTAGTCTCAACTACCATTCCACCCGAATGGTAGATTTTGTTACAGGACCTGAAGGAGAATTAGGAGCTGATCAACTAGACACAGTTGACTAAGCGACGGTGCGACGTCAATGTTAATATAGTAGTTAACGTAAATTACTACTTGTACAATGGAGTTGCATCTTTAGTTCTTTTTGGATCATAACCATTTTGGACTAGTGTTGTGATCTATTCAATGGGTCTTTATGTATGAAGTATGTTTTAAGTATTTGAGATATTTTCAATTTGGTACATAGTATTGCTAAAGAAAAAAAAAATTATCCGCTGCGAATATTGCATAATGTTAGATGCATGTTAGAAACATTGCATCTTATATGTCATGAACGGGGGCAGGTAACCTTGTGTTGCATGTCTCGACGCTTCAAATGTCCGTCCGATCTCAAACTGAATTTGGGGGCGTCACAGTTGGTTTTGTCATGTATATCCTCGGTTTCTTATCATATTTTAATAAGTGGTGTGCCTTCCTCTTCTTTTGTGCCATCATGGGAGATACAACAAGGTGACCCTTTATTGCCCTATTTGTTTGTCTTGTGTGCTGAAGGCTTCTCTGCTCTTCTCCAAGATGAAGTAAATAGAAAAATTATTTCAGAAATAAAAGTCTACAATGCTGCACCAGTTATTAGTCATTTTTTATTTG
The DNA here is from genome assembly GCF_018687715.1 of Carya illinoinensis. Lineage (NCBI taxonomy): Eukaryota > Viridiplantae > Streptophyta > Magnoliopsida > Fagales > Juglandaceae > Carya > Carya illinoinensis. The sequence goes on from NC_056752.1 coordinate 10,408,983, forward strand.
CTGACAACAGTTTATTGTTTTGCAAAGCCATTGTGTCTGTAAATGAGGCTATAAAGAGGCTATTACAGGTTTATGAACAAGTTTTGGGTCAATAATTAGATTTAGAAAAAACAAAATTGCTGTTAGGTAGAAATATGGACCCAAGAGACGTTGAAGCTATTTAAGATATATGAAGTGTGGCCTTTATACAAGCACATGATCACTACTTGGTTTTTTCATTTTTTGTGGGGTGTTCAAAAACATAAAATTTTCAGGAGTTGAAGTATTGTATTTGGATCAAGTTATGTACAAGGGTGGAAAGAGAAGTTGTTATTGCAAGCGGAGAGGGATGTACTGATTAAAGCTGTGGCACAAGCTATCCCTACATTCACGATAAGCTGTTTCAAATTGCCTAAAATGCTACATACAAATGGTAAAGATGACCAGTTTTTACACATGCATATGGTCATGCCACTAATACCATTGCTCAATGTAGAGCTCTTCTCGATGGACTTCGGTTATGCAGACAGTTAGGATTGAGGGATGTTTTAGTATAATCAGATTTTGTTGTTATAATGGGTTGGTTAGCATCGGGGGTGTGCAAATATTGGTTCATTTGAGATTTTTGGGAGGAAGTGAAAAACATGGTTTGTGTGCTTAATATTCGATTTTGTCATATTTATAGAAAAGCTAATATGGAGGCAGATTTCTTGACAAAGCAGGGATCCCAAGGTTTAATTTTAGATTTTTGTGATGCGTCTTCCATTCAAGGTCGGATTAGGGAATTAATTCATTTAAACAAACTTGGCACGCCCTATATTAGACGGTGATTTTTTGTTAGGTGATTTGGCTGGGTTGAGTTTTTGTTTTTGGGTTTGGGATTTTTTTGGCACTTGAGGTTTTTTTAACACTTAACGGTGACCTTGGACTTGTTTCTATGGTATTCCTCTACCATAAGTGAGATTTTTTTTTTTAATAAAATAAGGGCAATGTCACTCATGAATAGGTGACCCTCATCCATTTACACAAAAAAAAAAAAAAAACTAACTTTTTTACAATTTTGTTTTAGATGGAAGATGATTTTGTAAAATATATAGAGTTTAAGAATATCATTTATTACAAAAATGCCCCCCAATTAATACAACATTGTAAAAAAGTTGTGAAAGTGTCTATCATTACTCAATTTCATGTTTCACCTAACATGTGTACATCAAGGGGGAGTGGAACATGTGAAGATTTAATTTTACTCTCAATTGCATCAAGGTTTAGAGATGGATTTTGAAATATGGAAGTGATTTAGAATTATCCATATTGTGACGCCCCCAAATTCCGTTTGGGATCGGACGGACATTTGAAGCGTCGAGACATGCAACACAAGGTTACCTGCCCCCGTTCATGACATATAAGATGCAATAATCCTAACATGCATCTAACATTATGCAATATTCGCAGCGGATAATTTTTTTCTTTAGCAATACTATGCACCAAACTGAAAATATCCCAATACTGAAAACTTACTTCATACATAAAGATCCATTGAATAACTAAGATCACAGCACTATTCCAAAATAGTTATGATCCAATAGTACTAGAGATGCAACTCCATCGTACAAGTAGTAATTTAACTACTATATTAACATTAACGACGCACCGTCGTTCAGTCGACTGTGTCTAGTTGGTCAGCTCCTGATCCTCCTTCAGGTCCTGTAACAAGATCTACCATTCGGGGGGAATGGTAGTTGGGACTACCACAGTGAGATTTGATTACAAATCTCAGCAAGTTAACAAAAAACTTCCATACAGACTAATGATGCATATATGACAGTAAAAGCATAAATGCATAATCATATTCATAAGTAATTAAAGCATAACTTAGTATACAACATAGCATAATTGACATAGCTTAAATTGAATCATGAACTGAACTTGACTTGACATGAACTTGATCTGAAACTTGACTTATCATGAACTTGCTCTGAAACTTGAATTAACATGAAAAATACATACTCCACAGTTGTTGTGGCCCCATGTATTCTACGTGTAAATACATACTCCACAGTTGTTGTGGTCCCATGTATTCTACACAAACTTGACTTAACATTAAAAATACATACTCCACAGTTGTTGTGGCCCCATGTATTCTACACAAACTTGACTTAACATGAAAAATACATATTCCACAGTTGTTGTGGCCCCATGTATTTTACGCATCACAATTATAGTTAAATACATACTCCACAGTTGTTGTGGCCCTATGTATTCTACACAAACTTGACTTAACATTTAAAAATACATACTCCACAGTTGTTGTGGCCCCATGTATTCTACACAAACTTGACTTAACATGAAAAATACATACTCCACAGTTGTTGTGGCCCTATGTATTTTACGCATCACAATTGTAGTTAAATACATACTCCACAGTTGTTGTGGCCCCATGTATTCTACACATCATAATGTACTCAAGATGAAATGTGACTGGAATACGAAAGGACTGAAGTCCTGACATAACATAACGTGACTTGAACATAACTTAGAATACATGACCAACTTGAGATAGAAACATTTCGTAACATGGCATAACATATAATAGACAACATATTTAACATGACATACTTGCAACAGTAAATATTACATGACTTGACTTACATGTAATAAATGACATACTTAGCATGACGTACTTGTAATGTACAGTAATACATAACAGAATATATTATGTAACAGATAAAAATTGATGACAGAATAAATTCTGTATAATAGACAATTACATGATAACTTGACATGGCATGACACATATGATAACATACATACATACACTGTAGTTCATTTACTTAGCACACATACACAGTAGACTGCTAGTAAGTTAAAAGCTAACTTACCTCGATCTCCACGTTTGTTATTAAAACCTTAAGTGCGATCACGAGGAACTGTAATTAGTGATTCTAAAAGTTAGCACTAAATCACTAATAATTTGAAATATGGAAAAATACTAACTTAAAGAGTAAAATTTTACTCTCTGCATGTAGGAAAATGACTGTTTTACTCATAACTTAAGGATTTTGCATACTAACTCCAAAAGTCACCAAAATTTACATGCCTCATATAAATTTTATCCTCAATTCAAATATCAATTTAGAAAAATTTAAAACTAATCACAACTATTAAAACTCCATAGGGCCGAAATTCTCATATGCTATTTCTATTGATTTTTGTTTCCAACTTGTTTTGATCAACCTTTTGATCTATGACTTATAAATATGTGATCTTCAAACCAAACCATCACATGGTTTAAAAAGATGTCTTAAAACATATATAAGCTTCTAATTCAAGATCACATGGTTAAAAATTAACCAAAACATAAATTTAGCTAAGAACATCCACACTTTGACTTATCTGAATATCTCTTTACATAAAATTTCATATCTTTGAAACTAACATCAAATATCTTCAAAATAATAATATAACATGTATATAAGATGCTTAGGATCCTCCAATAAAATTATCAAAGTCATTAGAATATGTTTAGACCACCAAAGAGTTAAACTTTCTCAGAATAGAAACTGTTTTTCCTCTTCCAGTTTCTAAGTTTCTAAATCTAAGAAAATCTTTCATCAAAACCTTTAATCATGCAAAAATCCTCAACCAATAGTCATATATACATGTTAACAATACTCCATAAAAATTTCGGACCAATATCTATCCATTAGCTTGGTCAAAAACTCCAAACTATAACATACTCTCCAGATTCACACCCAGGATGACCTTTCCATGGTTAAAAATACTTTTGACCGACCAAATGACCATGGAAGGATACGAAAAATATATCTACGGAAACTAGACTCAAAGAGGAACAACTTATATGAAGGAGACTTTATGATAAAACACTTACAAAAGCTTCGAAATGGGTGTGCAAAAGAACTCCTAAAAGCTGTCCGAGAGAGAGTGTTTGGTATTCTTTCAATGGAAAGCATAAATGAAGATAATTTCGTGGGGAGGGGTGGCTGGAGATACTTGTGGATAAGATATGGAAGAGATGAGGCTGGAGTGAGAGTTAAGTGTAGGACTCTCTTACCCGAAGTGAGAGTTAAGTGTAGGACTCTCTTACCGGAGTGAGAGTGGAGTGTAGGACTCTCTTACCTAATAATATCTACAAAAATTAACTCAAGATATTTTTTACCCAATAATATCCACGAAATTAGCTTAAAATATTTTCTAAATATGGAGTAGACTTGGAAGAGTAAGGTGGTTAAAATCTTTCCATGTGTATTTTAAATCTATGTTCTTAAGATATTTTCCAAATGTGTATTTTGCTTAGGTGTCATGATCTCACACCTTGATTTCCTTCACAATTCCATCTAATGGTTTCTCTTTGTGCTAAGTATCTAATACTATTCATTATGTGTGGTTAAGATCTTGCCAAGTATCCAAATAAAATTTCGCTAACCTAATTTGGACATTTCACACTGTGATTTTGAAAACACTGTGTTTAGTACGTTTGCCGAGATTACTATTCACTCCAAAAATAAACGTAATAAACTTAGTACTGAAAAATCCTAAATATTCAATTAAGCCTAGTGGTGTAGACTATAATGTATTCTGACACTTCTAACTATCTCAAATAATTAAAATTGTATTTCTGGCACCATAGTGAGTGATAACACTAACTATGTTGACAGGCTAAAACCTATGCGATTAGTCGATTCGTGTAAACCTAAGGAATTTTCACGAGGTTCTTAAGGTCAAAAGAAATTTCACAATTGAATTTCTAGCGGGCTGTTACAATCTCCCCTCCTAAAAAAAAGATTTCGTCCTCGAAATCGAAGTAAGTAAGAAATAGCAATTTAATGAGGAGGTGTTGCTTACCTACCTATTGTCTATCCCGTATATATATGCCTTTGAGATTATGTCATTCCTTAACTCTCTTACTTAAATCAACAATTAGATTATACTTCTTTGCACAAGGTTGGCCAAGTTGTAACGACGTACTCTCCAAACCTAAAACTTTAAGTAAATAATCTTCCGAAACTCTTCTTTAGAAAAGCATAGGTGATATACTTTAAATGTTCTTGTAAATACCATAGTTAGTAGAGAATTCATCAAAATTAAACCGTTAACCTCTCTCTCTCTCTCTCTTTTTAACAAAATCGGTGGCACTCTGTTTTAGACCAGACAACTCTGATCCGCATGATTTTTATAGGTCTTCTGTAGTTGTCAGGCGCCGCATAGCTACGACACTACTTTGTTCTTCTGTAATTGTCAGGCACCGCAGCTATGATACTACATTGCTCTTGTCTCTTGTAGAGAAATGATTCACGAGAGATGATTCGTCATAATTTTCTCTATAAAAGAATTATTCAGTTCATCTTCTTTCTCATCTTATCTTCTTCACTTTTCTGAAATTAGTCTGCATTCTTACTCTGCAATCTCTTTCTGCTTACTCACTTTGCAATGGCTCAGCAATCTTCTCATCGCCAAAACATGAGGTATTCTGCACCTCGTTCACCAGTTGTTTCTGCTTCTTCCGTAGGTGCTATTATGCAATCAAATAATGATCTGACTAATAAGTCAGAAAATGAACTTATCTACGAGCTTGTGAGTCTCGGTACTCGGTACTCGATACTCATCAGCCATTGTCGCATATTCTCAGCGACTGCAATCCAGGACTGGTGGGGTTGACAAACTCCACGAGAGTATTTCTATCTTTCAGAGGCTTCTTATGGAATCCAACATGAAGATAGAAGCAGTAAAGCGAGAGAACAGATATTTAAAATCTTTACTTAACTCCTCTTTTCGAGTGGCTACTCCTTTAGATAGGAGAGGCATGCAGATTTTTGAAGAGCAAGAACGTTTAAAGATTGAGGCAAAGAGCCTCAAATTTCTGTAATTTTGCTTTATGATAATAAAATAATACTTCACAAATATTCATATTTGTGTTTCTATTTTCTGGTAGATGTTTTATGTGCTCCATTTTATTTCTTTCAGGGATTTTCATATATATGACATGATCCAATGACTCATATAAATATGTATTTAATCATACATATCCAAACTCTCAGTAATCTTCAAGTTAATAAAAACCTCAAGGAGTTCTACTGGTCTAGGACTAACTTACTTATTTATAATCGCAAAAATCAGTCCTCTTCCTAGGTAGTACTTCGATAATTGACCAGTTAATAACTTAAACTTGAGACTTTCTCTCTTATGATTGTCATAACTCTTTTATCCAACATAAGTTATCACTTATTCTAATTCTAAATGATTTGTTCCTAATGTTCACATAAATCCTCAAGACCAAGATTTTACTCTCCATATAATAGTCTTCAAAAAAAGATCGATCTATGTATCCATAAAGATAGTGCTTTGCCAGAAATCATTTATTGGCGGCGTGGTAATACTATTATCATAAATGAATCCTACTAAGGCTAAAGTTTCTCCTAATCAAATTACTTTTCCAAACACAATTTCTATCGTATTCTCAGAATCAAAACAATTCTCCAAATATGTGGAATACCATTTATTAATCCTACATATCCGTTCTCATATTACTAAAAGGTATTCTATATCTACATTGATATGAACAATAATATTTCTAATGAAAATTGTTACTCTTACCACTAGGGTAACAATTCAGCTTCCAAGCTGAATTCTCAAGCACTACCATAATTAATAGAAACAATGACTCGTTTGAATCAAACAATGTACAATTTACTAACCCCAATGACTTGACCTACTCCAAAATAACAATAATGCAATACTACCATCAATTGCAATCAGATCAACGTTAACTATGTTTACCTCAACTAATTCTTCATCCATCGGGAAATTCTGATCCTCTTGATTGTTATCTCCCTTAGGATTCCGAGGTATTCTATCACGAGTCATGTGTCCCTTCTTGAAACACACGAGTATATATATTAAAACCACATACTACCCTTCATACCTTAAGAAATTCAAGCCTAATGTTTGGTGCATTTCCTAAGGACATGTGGATTTACTGCCCAGAGACGTATTGCTCTGATACCACCCTGTGACGCCCCCAAATTCCGTTTGGGATCGGACGGACATTTGAAGCGTCAAGACATGCAACACAAGGTTACCTGCCCCCGTTCATGACATATAAGATGCAATAATCCTAACATGCATCTAACATTATGCAATATTCGCAGCGGATAATTTTTTTCTTTAGCAATACTATGCACCAAACTGAAAATATCCCAATACTGAAAACTTACTTCATACATAAAGATCCATTGAATAACTAAGATCACAGCACTATTCCAAAATAGTTATGATCCAATAGTACTGGAGATGCAACTCCATCGTACAAGTAGTAATTTAACTACTATATTAACATTAACGACGCACCGTCGTTCAGTCGACTGTGTCTAGTTGGTCAGCTCCTGATCCTCCTTCAGGTCCTGTAACAAGATCTACCATTCGGGGGAATGGTAGTTGGGACTACCACAGTGAGATTTGATTACAAATCTCAGCAAGTTAACAAAAAACTTCCATACAGACTAATGATGCATGTATGACAGTAAAAGCATAAATGCATAATCATATTCATAAGTAATTAAAGCATAACTTAGTATACAACATAGCATAATTGACATAGCTTAAATTGAATCATGAACTGAACTTGACTTGACATGAACTTGATCTGAAACTTGACTTATCATGAACTTGCTCTGAAACTTGAATTAACATGAAAAATACATACTCCACAGTTGTTGTGGCCCCATGTATTCTACGTGTAAATACATACTCCACAGTTGTTGTGGCCCCATGTATTCTACACAAACTTGACTTAACATTAAAAATACATACTCCACAGTTGTTGTGGCCCCATGTATTCTACACAAACTTGACTTAACATGAAAAATACATACTCCACAGTTGTTGTAGCCCCATGTATTTTACGCATCACAATTGTAGTTAAATACATACTCCACAGTTGTTGTGGCCTCATGTATTCTACACAAACTTGACTTAACATTTAAAAATACATACTCCACAGTTGTTGTGGCCCCATGTATTCTACACAAACTTGACTTAACATGAAAAATACATACTCCACAGTTGTTGTGGCCCCATGTATTTTACGCATCACAATTGTAGTTAAATACATACTCCACAGTTGTTGTGGCCCCATGTATTCTACACATCATAATGTACTCAAGATGAAATGTGACTGGAATACGAAAGGACTGAAGTCCTGACATAACATAACGTGACTTGAACATAACTTAGAATACATGACCAACTTGAGATAGAAACATTTCGTAACATGGCATAACATATAATAGACAACATATTTAACATGACATACTTGCAACAGTAAATATTACATGACTTGACTTACATGTAATAAATGACATACTTAGCATGACGTACTTGTAATGTACAGTAATACATAACAGAATATATTATGTAACAGATAAAAATTGATGACAGAATAAATTCTGTATAATAGACAATTACATGATAACTTGACATGGCATGACACATATGATAACATACATACATACACTGTAGTTCCTTTACTTAGCACACATACACAGTAGACTGCTAGTAAGTTAAAAGCTAACTTACCTCGATCTCCGCGTTTGTTATTAAAACCTTAAGTGCGATCACGAGGAACTGTAATTAGTGATTCTAAAAGTTAGCACTAAATCACTAATAATTTGAAATATGGAAAAATACTAACTTAAAGAGTAAAATTTTACTCTCTGCATGTAGGAAAATGACTGTTTTACTCATAACTTAAGGATTTTGCATACTAACTCCAAAAGTCACCAAAATTTACATGCCTCATATAAATTTTATCCTCAATTCAAATATCAATTTAGAAAAATTTAAAACTAATCACAACTATTAAAACTCCATAGGGCCGAAATTCTCATATGCTATTTCTATTGATTTTTGTTTCCAACTTGTTTTGATCAACCTTTTGATCTATGACTTATAAATATGTGATCTTCAAACCAAACCATCACATGGTTTAAAAAGATGTCTTAAAACATATATAAGCTTCTAATTCAAGATCACATGGTTAAAAATTAACCAAAACATAAATTTAGCTAAGAACATCCACACTTTGACTTATCTGAATATCTCTTTACATAAAATTTCATATCTTTGAAACTAACATCAAATATCTTTAAAATAATAATATAACATGTATATAAGATGCTTAGGATCCTCCAATAAAATTATCAAAGTCATTAGAATAGGTTTAGACCACCAAAGAGTTAAACTTTCTCAAAACAGAAACTGTTTTTCCTCTTCCAGTTTCTAAGTTTCTAAATCTAAGAAAATCTTTCATCAAAACCTTTAATCATGCAAAACTCCTCAACCAATAGTCATATATACATGTTAACAATACTCCATAAAAATTTCGGACCAATATCTATCCATTAGCTTGGTCAAAAACTCCAAACTATAACATACTCTCCAGATTCACGCCCAGGATGACCTTTCCATGGTTAAAAATACTTTTGACCGACCAAATGACCATGGAATGATACGAAAAATATATCTACGGAAACTAGACTCAAAGAGGAACAACTTATATGAAGGAGACTTTATGATAAAACACTTACAAAAGCTTCGAAATGGGTGTGAAAAAGAACTCCTAAAAGCTGTCCGAGAGAGAGTGTTTGGTATTCTTTCAATGGAAAGCATAAATGAAGATAATTTCGTGGGGAGGGGTGGCTGGAGATACTTGTGGATAAGATATGGAAGAGATGAGGCTGGAGTGAGAGTTAAGTGTAGGACTCTCTTACCCGAAGTGAGAGTTAAGTGTAGGACTCTCTTACCGGAGTGAGAGTGGAGTGTAGGACTCTCTTACCTAATAATATCTACAAAAATTAACTCAAGATATTTTTTACCCAATAATATCCACGAAATTAGCTTAAAATATTTTCTAAATGTGGAGTAGACTTGGAAGAGTAAGGTGGTTAAAATCTTTCCATGTGTATTTTAAATCTATGTTCTTAAGATATTTTCCAAATGTGTATTTTGCTTAGGTGTCATGATCTCACACCTTGATTTCCTTCACAATTCCATCTAATGGTTTCTCTTTGTGCTAAGTATCTAATACTATTCATTATGTGTGGTTAAGATCTTGCCAAGTATCCAAATAAAATTTCGCTAACCTAATTTGGACATTTCACACTGTGATTTTGAAAACACTGCATTTAGTACGTTTGCCGAGATTACTATTCACTCCAAAAATAAACGTAATAAACTTAGTACTGAAAAATCCTAAATATTCAATTAAGCCTAGTGGTGTAGACTATAATGTATTCTGACACTTCTAACTATCTCAAATAATTAAAATTGTATTTCTGGCACCATAGTGAGTGATAACACTAACTATGTTGACAGGCTAAAACCTATGTGATTAGTCGATTCGTGTAAACCTACGGAATTTTCACGAGGTTCTTAAGGTCAAAAGAAATTCCACAATTGAATTTCTAGCGGGCTGTTACACATATAATGTAGTTATACACATGCATACATGGTATTTACTTGAACAAAACAATTGTTGAAAAAAAAATCTCTCTAAAGTAGTTCACATTTCCTTAATTTCTTCCCTTCCTTTTGTTTGGCTATTGTTCTTAACTTCTAATTCATTTCTTCTTTTCTCTCTTTCTCTGCTTCCATCTCTCAATTGTTTGCAGGTTTGCAAAACACGCATTGGGCTCCATTTTTTTTTTCAAATATAGTTTTTTCTTTTCCTAACATATCCATTAAACTTTAAGCTGTAAAGGCCATGCTTTTCTAAGGAAAATTTCAAAGTTGACCTCAATTACTTTTGTTGGTGCAACTAGAAAATATTGTCAGTACTTCATATGCTTATTAGAAATAGGGTCTGAATGTATGCAAACATTTCAATTGTGAATTGTTTAGGTGAAACTTTGTTGGACATCTCTTGAACTAGACAACCAAGTCCCGCTTGGCATTCAGGTGCAACTTCATGACCTTGGAGGCCTGGCATGCACCTCTTTTTATTAAGAGATCTTTATAATCTACCTAACCGACACATTCTTTCCTTGACAGGGATCTGATGCATTTTCACAATTTGGTCTCTAGCTATTCCAATCACCAAGACATTGGATCATGTTATTTTGTAAGCTATTATCTCTTGGAATGAAATAAATGTTGACTGTTTTTCTTGGAAGAGGTTAAGAGAACGGGTCTCTAGTTTCCCTTTATCTCAGGAGCTTTGAAGTGGTCCACTCCATGTTTGAAATTGTTCTGAACTGCCTCCATGATAATCTAAGAATGTGGGACACGTGTTGCCAAAGCTTGATGGAAGCTTTGACTATAAATACCACCATTTGGTCCCCAAACTTACTCAACTCAATTCCTTCAGTCTGACACCATCTAAAGTGAGTTTAGTAGAGTCTGGAAGTGCCAAAACGAGAAAGAAAACAATGAGAAATAGAGAATAACATCAATGGTCGAAGGTATGCTTTAATTGTATATTTCAGTTTTTATGATTCATTTCAATTGTTTACTCCGCATTATGAATCGTTTTAGAGATTTCATTTGGTATCAGAGCCAGGTTTAGACCACTGGAGAGCTGCAAAGAAAGTAATGAGGTACCTTCAAGGAACCAAAGACTACATATTTATGTATAGACGGACCGATAATCTGGAAGTAATTGGCTACCTAGATTTTGACTTTGTTGGCTGTATTGATTTACGCAAATCAATATTAGGATACATTTTTTTGATGGCCGGTGGAGTTGTATCATGGAGGAGTGCCAAGTAGACTTTGGTTGCCACTTCCACTATGGAAGCTGAGTCCGTCTCCTATTTTGAGGCTACTTCACATGATGGTGTATGGTTTAAGAGTTTCATTTCTGGACTTAGAATTATGGACTTTATCACTAAGGCATTGAAAATATATTGTGACAATTCATCTGCTATTTTTATGGCAAAGAATAATAATAATGGGAGTCGAAGTAAACACCTTGACATTAAGTATTTAGCCATAAGAGAACGTGTTAAAGAAAAGAAAGTGGTCATTGAGTACGTTAACACTGAATCAATGATAGCTAATCCTTTGACTAAGGGCATGCCACCTATGAAATTGATCAAAGATCATGTAAATAAATATGAGACTTGGTTCCATTGTGTAATTTTTCATTGTATGAAAAATGTTATTTTAATGAAATTCTTCATTATTTTGAATTTTTCTCATATTGATATGCACCTTAATTTAATTTAATTTAATTTGAGAAAAATTTATATGTGTTGGACCAAGAATAAACATAGGGTTTATTTATTAAGAAATTGTTGCCACATAAATTTTAAGAAATAAATACATGGTAATACATGGAAGATAATACTCGTCATAAGAGGATTTATCACCATGATTCATGTACTTATTACTTAATACAGATTATCGATGGGTTTAAGATGTGAAGTGTGGACTAAGTGGAAAAATGTTGACCGTTTCTCTCAGAAGTGGTTAAGAGAACGGGTCTCCAGCTCCCCTTCATTTTAAGAGCTTTGAAGTGGTCCACTTCACGTTTGAAATTATTCTGAACTACTTCCATGATAATCTGAGAACGTGAGACATGTGTTGCCAAAACTTGATGGAAGCTTTGGCTATAAATACCACCGTTTGGTCTCCAAGCTTACTCAATTCAATTCCTTCAGTCTTACACCATCTAAATTGAGTTTAATTAGTAGAGTCTGGAAGTGCCAAAACGAGAAAGAAAACAATGAGAAACAGAGAATAGCATCAATAGTCGGAGGTATGCTTTAATTGTATATTTCGATTTTTATAATTCATTTCAATTGTTTATTCCGCATTATAAATCGTTTTAGAGATTTCAATACATTCCATACAGAAAACTTATATCACTTTGCATACCATATATGGTTTATGAAATATTAATCTTCGTCCTAATTTTTGTCATCATAATCGTGATAAAATGTTCTACCATGTTTATAAATTTTTAAAAGATGAAAATACCTTTTAGCTTTTAATTACTGGTAAAGAAGAATTGATCATGAGAGCCAAAAGGAGGGACATTTTGAATATCCCCAGTACTTTTAACATTTTATCTCATAGTTTGGGGAAAAGAGCATCCCTGCCTTTGTCTACCTTTCTGTTTTCAGAACACTATTATCTATACATTATTATATTTCTTTGCTGGTCTTTCACTCAAGCACTTATCTGCATTCATTTAGTTAAATCACTGGTCATCACAAAAGCTTAAATTAACACTCTTCCTTTCTTGTGGGCCAAGATTCCCTTAACAAGTTGGTTAAACATGGAAGTAAAGGGAGGGTAAAGACTACGGTTGGGCTTTGAACTAAATATCAAGACTCTAAAACTAAGTTAAATCCCCATTTCTCCCGAAAGGTTAAGCTGATCATATATAGGAACATATGAATTTAACTATTGAAATTGGAACTCATTTTTTCTGCACAATGGAACTAATTTATTTGAAGCTTAGAATTTCTAGGACAATAAAAACTTAGAAAGTAATTTTTCTTTCGTTACCTTGATAACTTCAATGTCAGGGAGTATTGTTGGGACTGTCAAACACAGCTGGAGTGCTTGCTAGTGTCTTTGGTGCAGCTGCAACCGGCTACATATATACTCCAACGAGGTACAACAGTCACCCAGTACTTCATGAGAAAGACTTTAGGGTCCTGCCGTGTACTGGTGCCACTTCCATGAGGGTTGAAATCCTGATGGAAATTGCGCAAGTACATTGCGCAGGAGCAAGGGTAGCAATTTGCCACTTCTTTTGCTTGTAGAATTTGTTTTTCTTCTTAAATGTATGCTTCATCTTCTTAAATTTATGGGTAATTTGCATCCATGAACCCAAAGTATATTTCATTGAAGGGAACCTTATAACAAACTCAAAATCTCTCTAGTTGACGAACCTACAACTTTCTTTCCAAATGCCTCCATATTACACAAGCATTATATCTACTTTCTAACTTTGGTAGAGATGATCTGACATTTTAGTTTGATATGCATTTATGGTGTTTGCCTCCCATTTCAGTTGCTTTCCATATATAACTTGCAAATAACTGAATAAGCCTCTTTAATTATCAGCGAATGATCAGTTGCTGCTCGTGAAAGAACATACATTTGTTGTAATTTGCAGAGCTGAAACTAGATTCCTCTGGCCTCCATCTGCTGGGTTGTCCCAAAAATACGTTTGATAATGGGAACTTTTGACTAAGGTTGGACGTACAGAACATGACATGGTAGTTGTTGCATGGATTGCGCCTAATCAGTTGAAGTGCCATAGAAAGACTTTATATGCATGGGAGCTGGACTCAACAGCTTAGCTGCTCAGTATAGAAACAGTTACAACACATCGACTGACCCAAAAATGGGCAAAAAAAGGATCTCAACTACATGTACTATATTCTGTCTTGGGAGTAGAGAATTGCCCCAAAGTAAAAAAAAAAAAATCTATATGCAAGCTTCTTTAATAAAAATTCACACTATTACTGATGTTGAAACCTGCCGCCACATTATATCACGTAAGTTGGCATAGAAAATTGTTGGTATTTCGAATCCCATAGTAAGGATTATGTTAACTCACTGTAACACAATTCTTTTATACTTCGATGGCTTCAGAATCGGCAGCCTTAAAACGATCGACCATTCAGTACTATTATTGTACTTGAATTTGACAAAACCTTTTGACTCGGATGATATATCCATCATCATCACATCATGAAGCACGGTAGTCGATATATAAACATCATCAAACAGAGACAATTAATCCACCCAATAATTGATCATGATGGTTCATCGATCAATCAAGTGAAACTATATATAAACGTTACTTAAATTATAAACTTAAGTAATTAGCACTTATACATGAAGATCAACGAACAAATAAATAAATGAACCCAATTGTCACACATGATCTAACAGCCAAACAACATATAGAAGCTAGAAGATGAACTCCAAGGGGTGCCAACAAATAAAAGCTAAGGGTTGTAACCACTAAACCTCTCTCTCTCTCTCTCTCTCTCTCTCTCTCTCTTTCCCCAACAATATTACAGTGTGTGTAAAAACACTTCTTTTGTTTGGTGTCCTTATAATTCGTGGGAAACAAGCCCACGTAAAATCGAAACCACATATAATGCATGTGTTTCCCTTTAATATATTAAAGCTGGCAGCATAAAAGTCTCATGGGTTCCACCCCGGCCTCCTTTAATATATCATTCACTTCACCACCCACTACCCCAGACAACTCTTTAATCAGCCCCAACTACCCTTTCATTTCACTCTAGCTATTATGATCACCCGCCTCCTCATCATCATCTTCCTCACGAGTATTACCGCCGTTGCATTTAACTGCAACAGTCTCCATTTTCAAGCTTGCCACAATTCCTTCCAAATCCCTACGGTGCACGTTCACCTTAAGCCCATACTTCATGAACAACGTCAATGACATCTTCTGCACCACCCTGTGGCCGGGAACCACCTTCAGTTTATGCCGGAGCAACACCGACGCGGCTACCGACTTCATCTGCAAGTATGCTAAATCCTTTCCTAAACATATTCTGGGGCCTGCGTTGAATGCTACGAATCTGTATGCGTCGTGCATTATGAACTTGTTTCCGTCTGCGGACAGCCACCTTTCTGGACGAAACTCCATGCAGTCTTCCCCCCACGTAGACCTCATCCTCCCAGTTGCGTAGATCGAGTAGGTCACAGAAGAACCCGCCGGAACAAATGTTCCGTCAGGCAACACATCGTCTGCGACGACGTGCTTCGAGTCCTGCGGTACCGACGGGTAAAGCCGTAGTGTTTCTGATAACGCGGCTTTTAGGTATGTCAAACGGTCAATTTCTTCAAACCCTAATGGCTCGTCTAACCATTTTGACACGTCGTTTCCACGTGTCTCGATCAGAACCGTGATGATTTCACGTAAGATTTTCTCTTCGACTCTTGGGTTTTGAATCACCAGCCAAAAGAACCAACTCAGTGCTACTGATGACGTGTCACGTCCAGCTAGGATGAAATTGAGTGCCACGTGTTGGAGGAATGCGTCCGTGTAGGATTCTTTTTTCTTCATGAACCTTGAGAGTAAATCATCGTGAGGGTTCCCATCTTTGTGCTGACTTTGCAACTCGAGCTTACGTGCATCAATCACACTAGATAAATACTCTTCAATGTGTACTAGGCTTCGGCTCAAGCTGACTTCCATACCGAGACCAAGCCATTTCTTGAACTTCCACAGAACCTCGGGCAAAATAAACCGCTGAAGCGAGGCTTCGGTGGCTCGATCGAATGCCAGTGCGAAGCCATTCTCGGGGAGTCCAAGGGCACACGTCTTCGGATCCTTTCCAAAGGTCAAACCGCATATGTTGTCAAAAGTGAGACGGAGCAACAAGTCCTGGAGATCAACCGACTTGGCTTCGAGCTCAGCCAACTCAAGTATCGAACAGAGCCTTTCCTTAATGGCTCGGCTAACCCATCTAGCCATGGCTTGGCGCAAGGTCCTAGTGGTGAATTCCAGTGCGGCAGTCTTCCTCTGAAATAGCCACGTGTCACCATCGGAGTTGAAGATGCCATCTCCGAGAAGATCATGAAACACAGCTTGCCACGTGGGTCCCTTGGGGTAATTATCAAAGCGGGTCTTGAGTATGTGCTCCACATTCTTGGGGTCGCACGTGACTGTCACGAGACCTTGCTTTCGAGCCAGGAAAGGAACGGCGCAGATGCAGGTCTGGTACGTGCCGCCACACGCGCGGAGGTTGTCGCAGATCCAGTCATGCAACCGGTCACAGTTCTCGATCAAGCCCGGAAGACTTCCCAACAGGGGCCAGACACCTGGACCCTTTAACGGCCTTGAGATGAATGTGAACCATAGTAGATAAGCAGTGATAGCCGCTAAAAGCAGAAGAGCCGTAGATATTTCCATACAATTTTCGTCTACCCAACAATCCAAACTACACTGGGATTCCGGGAAACCTGTTATCTCGGAAAATATTTTCCCGGGAAACGACTTTCTCAGGAGGAGTAGTACCTGAAAGAAATAGCCGTCGGAGAGAATGCACGTTAATTTCCAGCTTTAGAGCTAGTAATAATATGGTATCTGCAAGATGTTGGAGAGAACGAAGCAAGAAAAAAAAGAAACTTCTTTTACAAAAAAACATACCTGAAAATGCAGGGTCTGAATCTGAAGTACTCCAAAAGAAGAAAAACCCAGAAGACTGAGCTTTTGAAATGGAAAAGACGGTGGATCATTGAGAGGAAACCCGGGTTCGGTTTCTTGATGATCTTAACCTGACACCATTGTAGGGAAAGTGGAGTTGCAGGATGGGAGAGATGATGAGGGATATAAAAGAACATACAAAAGAGACAAGCAACCAACAAAATAAGAGAGAGAGAGAGAGGGGGGGTGGGAATGAACTGTGAGTTGTACGAAAGGGGAGTAATAATAGAGGGATTTATAGGTGAGATAGCATTCAAGAGCACTTACTAAGGCCAGACTGGTTCTCGTCGTCTCGACACTGCACCATCTCTCTCTCTCTCTCTCTCTCTCTCTCTCTCTCTCTCTCTCGTTCAGAGCATTAGATCAAAGCACCACCATAAATGCACTGAGAGGTTGTTGAAACTTTTTAAGGGAAAAATACAGCCATATGATCTCTCGTGTAGGGAAAAAAAAACAACCAGCTAGCCAGCTAAAAGCTAGCAAAAAAAAGACCCCCAAGAAAATGTTCTCCCTCTCTGACACACACCTAATTTGCAGAAAATGGAAGACTGCTTTACTTCCAGCAATCAATGCAAAGAGATATTAATGAAATTAGTTGAGAAACTAAGGAAAAGGAGGCCAAAAATTAAGAACGAACACACACAAAATAATTATCAATCCAACAAAAACAAAAAAACAATTACTACAGTGTACATGGTTTGGATCGATCAAGAGAGTTTCGGTTTATCAATATATATCTTATGTGTGTGCGTTTATATATATATATATATATATAAACAATATGCGGTTTTAAGGAGTCTTTAATGGAACATGTGGTTCTTGATCATGTACTGGGCTTTGGATTGGGAGAGTTGGGTGAGAAACCCACCACCAATTTTAAGCGTTGGCTTTTGCTTTCTTCTTCGATATTCATTAAATTAAAACAATTGTTCATTCGGGATTGAGGAGGAGTAGTACTCTTCACATGAAGTTCACACCGTGTTGACCACCTTCCTCTTTTAATGCATTATGATAAGAAAAAGCGTGCCTCTGGTTCCTGGTGGCATGCTTCCTTCTGCCATGATCAAAACAAAGAAACACAAAAGTCAAAGCTACATGAGACCAGGCGGTGAACATGATGATGGCCAAAGTAATTGCAAAATTATATATATATATATATATATTGGATTTTTATTTGTTCCGATCGTTTATTTTATCTATCTTTTTCTTCTCTGCCTTCTGATCTCCTGATCTTTTGTCTTTATTTAGAGGCCAGATGCTAGCGATATATTATATATTATATATATGTATATGTATAGCCCTAAAAATAATATTAATGTTTGTTTAATTAGCTTGGATTAATAAACAACCTAAAATAAGAAAGCCTCAAATTCTGGAGATCCTGATCCCATGCAGCAAATTGATGATCAGCAGCTCATCAGCTGTATCATGTACAGTTCCAAAACGTGAGTGGAACTGGCCGCAATTTGCTTCCCTTAGACGGCATCTAGTGATGATCTTATCTTCTAAACATTAATCTGGATATCTTCTCGACTTATATTTTGTCTATATTTATCTCATGATGATCACAGATTCCCTCAAAGATATTTGGACTAATTCGATTTGTGTACTTACGGGCGTGCGTGCGTGCGTGTGTGTGTGTCTCTCTCTCTCTTATATATATAGGAAGGTATTTAACGTAAGTAAATCCAATATTCCTAAACAAAGTAATTAGACTCTTTAAGTAGTAAGCTTAAGTTGCATGTTTTTTTCAAGTTTCTAATTAAACCACATGCATGCATGCACAAGTCGTATAGTCTGAGAATTTTTCAATCGATATATCTTGCGCAGGAGTACTGGCTGATGGAGAAGTTCAATTTCTCCTTTGGTACTACTGGTGCCATGCATTATGTGCATGGCCATACTAGTAATTATCGAGATAATCAGACATGAATGGGAGATCATGCGACCAAATCTGCAAACAAGCAACGCAAAACTGAGAGATCGACACAGAGAAATTAATAGAGAGAGAGAGAGAGAGAGAGAGAGAGAGATCAGTACCAAATTTCAGACTGATCGATCGATCTAGTGTTAAAATGATCCTAAATATTCATCTCATCATGCAGACTGTAGTCTTGAAAGCATTCATCTGTAGATGATGATATATCCATCGGTGATAATTAAGACAATGATCGGTACGTATAACTAATGCTTTCATGATTCAGACTCTTTTATCTTTATTAATTAAAAGGGTTAATTCCAAAATCATTAACCAACTGGGTCACCAGTAAATGTTATATATATATATACACATTATTTAGGTTAATTGAGAAAAATGAGTTTAAGTTAATTAATTAATTAATTATGCAACATTATTGATGAGTAAAAATCTTAAGTTTTTATCTATATACAGTATTGCTGGTTGGACTAGCTAGGTAGGATAATTAATCAAATATATATGTAATATTGACAATAATTATTTAAGAAGTTGTTTGGATAGTGAGATCTGATATGGTTTTATATGAAAGTTGAAAATTGAATAAAATATTATTAAAATATTATTTTTTTAATTTTATTATTATTTTAAAATTTTAAAAAAATTATAATGATGAGATCAGATTAAATGTGTTAATAGTATTTCTCAATCCAAACGGCTAACTCGAATTGTTGGGATCAAACTAATCCTTACACTAGTTTGTAGTTCGATTCTAGTTCGATCCCTAAGACTCTATAATAAAGCAGCTGGCTCATACATATATATATATATATATTATATATATTTATGCATATATATATATAATTGAATTCTTATAATCAATTACGTAGTAAATACAGCCTAATTAAAATATTAGAGTACTTCCGTGCTGTATGTACTACGTAATTTATATTATATATATATATAGTTATATATATAGATATATTTCTTCTCAACTAATTAATTATATATGCTTGAAAAGCTTGTGATGTGTATATATGTTTTAATTAAGAGTAGTATTACATATATTTATAGTTCTATTTATATTTTTATTTATAAGACTTATTTTATTAATTTTTTTTAATTTTTAATTTTTTTAATTTTTAATATATCAATAATTGATATATGAAAAAATAAATTTTTGTTATAAATTTTTCTGAAATACATTTAACATTTTCTTTCGATTAATACTCGATATCATTGTACCAAAATGTTGTCATCCGGCCGGCCGGTCATAAGTACCTTTTCAACGCATGCATGCAACTGCTTTATTAATTAATTAATTAATTAATTATCATTGTTGAAATATGTTTGAAAAGACATTAATCAAATGTAGTAAGACGTGGGTAGCTAATCTAGGTGGACTGTTGTTGCATGGATCGCCATATTATGTATATATTATGGTTGGATCGTCTTTATTACTACTTTTTCCCTTGTAATTAATAATCTCCTCTAATTCCGCAGCCTCCACAAACTACTTTTTTTTTTTTTTATAAAATTATTTATTTATAGTTAATATTTTTTTTGAAAAAATATTATTTTTTTAATATTCACAAATAATTTTTATCATCACAAATAACTTATTATAACTATTCGTTTTTATTAAAGTGCATATCAATTCTTCATATTTCTAAACTTCTAATAACTAGTAATCAGAAAATTTAGCATGAAAGAAAAATAAAAGGAATTCTTCTATAAACGTACAGTCAATTTTATGTATTTTTTATATATTTTATTTATGTGATTGATTATGTTAATTTATTTTTAAAATGTAATCAATCATATCAATAATTTGCATAAAAATATATATAAAATCGAATGCAGTACATAATTTTTTTTTAAAAAAAAAAAAAAAAAAAACAAGATCAGAAGTGTTGCATGCTGCAAAATTCCAATAACACACATATAAATATTATATAACTCCCATAGATCGACTTTCCTTATTCTTTTACCCGAGCTAGCAAGTGTAGGTACTGTGCATGATCATCATCATGATGCTGTTTCAGCTTTCAAACTAGTTATGAAGCTGCCATTAATTAATAAAATGGGTACGACGTACGCGTAGATATAATAATATGGCTCATGAATGCGTGCTTTTAGACAGACAGCATGCATGGCAATGCCGTGCCCGAATTGTCGCTAAATCCTTAATGCAACTCAGCCGTTGTTTTCAATCAAATCCTTGGCCTACTTGCCGTTGTTTTCTGAGAATTAGAAGAAACATAAATTAAATAAATAAATATTCACAATGCTGCTGCTGCTGCTTGTTGCTCTCTTTGTAATTTACAGCCACTACGTACGTACTTAAATTATTGAGCTACCCCATCTCTCTCTCTCTCTCTCTCTCTTCCTAAATTAAACCCATACCCATCCCCCCATTTTGTGCTGCATGGTCTACAAGGGGTATCTAAACAAGCTAGCAATGTATTATATATGCCTAACCAGCATCCATGGGTATGGATTTTCTACCTTCCCTAGCTAAGACAATCATGTCTCGCTAACCATGTGAACAAATTCTACAAGATTCTTCTAGCAAATAATTTCAAGGCTCCATGCATGCATGTGACCCTAGCTAAGACAATCTTGTCTCGTATATAAGAATATTGAACACGTTGGTAGTGGAGGTCAATGGCAATGTGATTCATCCGAGACTGAAGTATGGGATTGAGACTTAACTGAGTAGCACCTATATTATCACAAAGTATTTTTGGTGGAGACTTCAAGGTGATACCAAGTTCATGAAAGAGAGATTGAAGCCATACAATTTCAAAGGTGGCACTAGCAAGGGCCCTGAATTCTGCTTCAGTAGAGGAACGAGCCACGGCGCGTTGTTTTCGAGTGCACCAAGAGATAGGATTAGCTTCAAGGAAGATTATATAGGCTGATTTAGATCGGCGATCATCAATACTCCCTGCCCAGTCAACATCTGAGTAGGCCAAAAGTTTAGGAGTAGTAGAGCGACGGAGATAAATGCCATGGTAAATGGAATCCTTGAGATAATGAAGGAGCCTCTTGACTGCAATCCAGTGAAGTTCAGATGGGGAGTGCATGAACTGAGCTAGTTTGTTAATGGGAAAGGCAATATCAGGCCGTGTTAGAGCTAGGTACTGAAGTGCACCAATAATACTCCTGTAAGTGGTGCTACCGACTGGACTGGAACCATCATTCAGCTGAAGTCAACTGGAAGTAGTGGCCATGGGGGTGGTGACATTTTTGGCACCCTCCATGCCCGTTTTATACAACAGGTCTCGCACATATTTGTGCTGTGAAATAAACAAACCATCAGTGGTTGGGATGACTTCAATCCCCAAGAAGAAATGAAGAGGCCCGAGATCTTTCAGAGAGAATTGAGCGCCAAGCTGTTTGATGATGGTGGAGATGAAGGTAGAGTCATTTCCTATAAGGATTAGATCATCAACGTAAACAAGTAAATAGGCCTCAATGTTGCAATGATGATAGATAAATAAGGAATTATCAGAGGCAGACTTCACAAAATCAATGCCACAGAGGTAATCATGCAGTGCATGATTGGTATCAGGCCCTTGGTGCCTATTTCAATTCATAAATGGACTTTTGAAGATGGCAAACATGATTAGGATATGAAGCATCAATAAAACTAGCATGTTGCACCATGAATACATCCTTAGTGAGTGTACCGTGAAGGAAAGTGTTATTCACGTCAAATTGACGGAGAGACCAACCTTTCATCACGGCAAGAGATAAAATAATGCGTATGGTGGCAGGCTTCACAACTAGGGAGAAGGTTTCTGTGAAATCAAGTCCAGGTCTCTGATGAGAAAACCTTTAGCAACAAATCACGCCTTATAACGATCAATGGATCCATCAGGTTTACATTTAATACGGAACATCCATTTTGAGCCAACTAGATTTTGCCAAGAGGTAGCAGGAACCAACTTCCAAGTGCCATGGTGAACAAGAGCTGTAAACTCCTCACTCATAGCTTAACGCCAATGAGGTTCTTTGAGTGCTTGATGAAGTCCAATAGGCTCCAATGTGGGAGGAATTGGATGCTTTGTAGCCAAGAATAGCCGCTTGGGTTTGTAGATATTATTCATAGAACGTGTGACCATACAGTTTGGCTGAGAATACCTTGTGCCAACAACCTGTTTAGCAGCAGGAAGAGCACTACCAGAGGAGGATAGCGCAGGGGAAAAACTAGTGCAAGGCTTAGACAACACCTGTTGACTAGCATTATCCTGCAAGGGCCCCAAGGTAGTTGATCCATTGGATGGTGGCTAAAATAGATAGGGCACAAGGGGATCAAGTGCTAAAGCTGAGGGGAGGTAGACACATGTTGAGGTGGTGAAGGAGCTGATGATTGGTGAGGAAAAACAGATTCATCAAAGCGAACATGATGGGAGAGGTAGATCCAATTTGTGTTGGGATCAAGACACTTGTATGTGCATAGGGAGGGGGAATAACCAACAAAAATACATGGGCGTGATTTTGGGTCCAGTTTATGTTGGGAATAAGGTTTGAACTAAGGAAAACATTGACATCCAAAGATCCGAAGTTTGAGATAATTTGGAGAAGACAAAAACAATAGTTCAAAAGATGATTTGAGAGGGT
This sequence comes from Carya illinoinensis, assembly GCF_018687715.1. NCBI lineage: Eukaryota > Viridiplantae > Streptophyta > Magnoliopsida > Fagales > Juglandaceae > Carya > Carya illinoinensis. Next base: position 10,432,727 of record NC_056752.1, read on the forward strand.
GTAGAGGTGTTGGCATTCTATTAATTAAGTAGACCGCAACTTGAAATGCCAAACTCCAGTAGGAGGATGGACGATGGGCTAGATGGAGTAAAGTCATGCCTGTTTTCACGATATGTCGATGGTAGCATTCAGCCACTCCATTTTGTTCTGGAGTATGTGGAGCAGTTGTGAGATGACTAATGCCATGCTAGCTAAGATAGTCTTTAAGAGCAACAAACTCACCTCTATTATCAAAGTAAAGGTGTTTGATAGGTAAAGAGAATTGTTTTTCAAAGATGGTCTTGAGTTGAGGAAAAATCTTAGAAACCTCAGATTTTAATTTCATAGGAAAGTACCAACAATATTTTGTATAATAGTCAACAAATAACACATAGTAACGGTAACCTTCTAGAGAAAGATGAGGGGCAGGACTCCAAACATCAGTGAACAAATACTTAAGAGGCAAAGAACTCGAAATGCTGGAAGCATGAAAATGAAGTTTCTGACTTTTATTAATAGAGCATAAAGAACATAAAGAAGTAGAAAAACAATTATTTGCTGGCAATTGAAAAGCTTTTATTAAATGAGTAACAAGTTGTCAAGAGGGATGACCCAAACGGTTATGCCAGATTTCAAAAGAAATACATTCAGTGGTAAAAGCTGCCTTTGGATGTCCAACATTGCAAGGTGTTGCTAGCAGCTTGTAGATGCCCTTGTCACATGATCCTTACATTAATGTCTCCCCCGACATCGGATCCTTCACAAAGAAATGCTAAGGGTGAAATTCAAGCACAAGATTATTGGTCTTGGTGAATTCATGAACAGAGATAAAGTTTTTATGAATTTCAGCTATACAAAGAGTATTGGTGAGAGCAACACTTTGGTGAGGAAACTGAAACTTGACAGAGCCAATATGGAAAATTTTCAAACCTAAGCCATCACCTATTATGACCTCGTCGGTTCCATTGTGTTTTGAATGGATAGAAAACTTGGACATATTAGAGGTGATATGATGGTAGCTGCCAAAGTCAAGCACCCAAGATTTGTCTACAAAGGATCCAGTGGTTGCACAATTAGCAATTGAAGAAGATGGAGTCCAGAATTTTCTACACAGAACTAACAGATTACAGAGATTTTGTTGGATGATTGACTGGTGTTCTATGATTGGGAAGATCGTTGATGAGTCCTTGATTTGTTGTTGGCTCTATGAGGCTTGCCTTTATGAGAGGAAGAAGGAGAAGCCTTCTTCTAATGATAATTGGCAGTAGCAACGGTGGTTTGCTGCAACGTCTCAAGACGATGGAGATAGGTCTCATGACTAACAAGCAAGTCGTGGAGCTCTTCAAAGGTGAGTGGATTTTCTTGAGTGCGAATGGAACTTGCACTATCATAAAATCTGGATCCCAAGCCATTGAGAATGTAAAAAGTGAGATCATCGTTTGTGAGTGGTGAATCAACGAGTGCCAATTCATCAGTAGTGGATTTCAGTTGTTGAAGGTACTCTCTAACAATCTTGGAACCATGACAAGAAGTGAGGGTGTCCTTGAGTTGCATGGCCCTTGTTCAAGAACGATTTGCATAGATGTGGGTCAGTTTAAGCCAAGCTTCTCTTGAAGTGCTTGAGGCAGCAATTAAAGGCATGATGCTCATAGAAACTAAAGCAAAAATGCCATTAAGAAGAAGTTTATCTTGGCGAATCCAGCGACTGCAAGCGGCAATGGTCTCAGCAGTGGGGTTACTCAAGAGTATAGGACACGGGTTGGAACCAATGATGAAATCATACCCAATGACAAGACTGTCAAGTTGGGCATGCCATGCAAGAAAATTGGAAGAGGTCAACTTGTAGGGAAGCTGAGCATTTGCGTTGATGGCAATGATATGAGGTTCGGTAGAAGGAGTAGAACTGGAGGAGTTGGTGACAGAAGAGAGGGGGTTTGGACCATAGCGGAAGAGAAAAAAAAAAAAGGACAAATGATCAACTCAATTAGAAGGAAAAAGCTTGTGATACCATATAAGAATATTGAACACGTTGGTGTTGTATTGAAAAACTTGTATTGTATTACAAGAGAGATGCCTATTTATACACAGCTAATTATTTACATAAAAGGAAATGAACAAAAATTAACTCCATGAATTATGCGTAACTGCAATCAAGGGAGATTGATATGCATGACTTCTAGGATCATCTATTATCGTAAGCCTTAATTTCCACAAGATTCTACCAAACTTCAAGGCTCCATATGAATCGTGCTCTTGCGGTCACTCGCCTTATAATTTTTTCTCTACGACTCATCGCTTTCCTACTAAATGGAACCACCACAGGCTCCGTCGAATTCAACGACAGAGACCTCCCACACCTTTGCAAACTATTGAAACCACTGGCTCCGTCGCTTCTCTCATCTAGGATTCCTATGGTGTCATCGATTCAGATCAACAACTCCCCTGCTTTCATCTTTTCAGAGAAAGAATTGGCCCATGCAGAGAAATCTATGAAGAATATGTTAGTGCTGAAATTTCCAAGAGGTCAACCATCCTTAGATAACATCAAATTGCATGTGCTGAAATGTTGGAGTCTTGCTAATATCCCGACAATTGGGATCTTTGATAACCGAAATATCATGGTGATGTCGAAGAACGAAGCAGACTTGCATGGGCAAGGAAAAATTGAGAGATGAATGGGTTCACTTACAGATTTTTCAAATGGTATCCAGAATTTAATAGGCGTAAGGAACCTCCACTAACTCCTATTTAGGTAAATTTTCCATCTCTGCCTTTGCATTTTGTTTTATCTTCCTTATCTTCGCATGCTTTTGGGTGCTATGGGAAGGTTTTTGAGAGCTTATAATCCTACCATTAATAGAACTAGACCTTCTTGTACGAGAGTTTGTATTGAAATGGATATATCAACATCGTTGGTTGATGGTTTCTGGGTGGGTACATCATAAGCTAGTGGCTTTTGGCAAACTGTTGTGTATGAAAAGATGCTTGCCTATTGCACTAAGTGTAGGCAACAAGGTCACCCACCATGTGTTTGTAGGAATGCCACTAAGACTAACCAGTTGATTATAAGAAATAAACCGAAGGAAAAAGCTACGAATATGCAGTATGTTGTTAAAAACTCTCATAATACTCAGAATGCTAACTAAAATTCTATAAATCATGAGAATCCAAGTCAAATTAACAATGGGTTGATTGAAAACATTAAAGTTCAAAATTCAATGGTGAGGCCCTGCTCTACGACGAAAATAGACAAGGTGATGGAGTGAGAAAAAGGAAAGAATGAGGCTAAAACTCCAGCTCTTAAATCACAGACTCATACCAAGACAGCAAATCAAGATGCATTCTTGTCTTATGAGCCTCTTGAACACGTGCATGGAATTAGCTTAGAAAGGGTGGAAATTGAAGACACAACAATTGAAGAAGAAGTTAAAGTAGGCCAAGACCTAGATGACGGAGTAGTAAGATGTATAAATCAGAAGCCCATTCAATCCAAAAATGGCACATATAGTAGTCAATCTAAGTCATTACACGTAAAGGCTTCTCAAGGAGTAATACCCCAGGTTGAGATTGATCTAAGAAGAGGGTCTAATCTATTGCAACCTAAAGGAACAAGCCCGCATAAGGTTGCTAGTGAATTACATAAAAGTGATTCATATATAAAATAAGGTCTTGTGACTCCTATCTCAAACTCTTTCAGTTCTCTTAAGGATCTTGATCATGAGGAATGACTATTACAAGCCATAGTAAGTTCTCACAAGACACAGGGGGTATAAATCTGATTTTGAAGGGAAGGCCCAAGCTGTGAAGAAGAAAGGAAAAAAGAAGAAATATTTGTCCCTAGTTCATGGGACTATATTTATTGATCCTACATGATTCTCACAACTTTAGTTTGGAATATATGTGGGATTGGGAATATGCCCACAATTGGGAAACTAAAAAAACTAGTAAAAAAGTTTCAACCTAAAATTATTGCCATTTTTTAGCCTTTCATAGCTTTTAGTAAGTTCAAAACAATAGCCAAAAAGTTGAATATGCAGAAATTTTTTTTATCAAATGAAGATCAATTGGGTAAGATTTGGTTGATATGGCAGGATGATATTTTATTTTCACATGTTTCAATTCATCAACAGACCATTACTAGGGTTATTATTTGTCATTTGATATCGTTTATGGCCTCTTTTATTTATGCTAGCTGTGGATATTTAGATAGAATGTAGCTCTAGACTAAGTTACAAAGAGATTTTAGGTCGAGTTGACAGTCACATACAGAATACTGAAGATGATATCATAAACCTAGAAGCTCAATTGATGATTAATCACAGTCATGATCTTGAAATGCAACTTGATTCTAAACAAAAAGAGCTTGAGCAGTTTTTACTTCAAGAAGAAATTCTTCTTAAACAGAAATTTTGAATGAGATGGCTTAAAGAAGGGGATTCAAATTCTAAATTCTTACATGCTACTTTACTGATTAAAAGAAATAGAGGAATGCCTCAGCAGATGATTTTGAAAAATGGAACGACTCTTAACTCCCCTCAGGAGATTCATGAAGAAGTTGTTCAATACTTTTAGGCTGCTTTAGGCATGGAAGGGGTGCAACATATGGAAATTTGGTAGGATCTATTTCAAGCAGGTTTCACAGATGAGGAAAATGATTTATTTAATGCCAAAGTCCAACCTTGGAGGAAGTAAAAATAACTTTTATTTAATGTTCCCAAAGACAGGAGTCCTGGACCTGACGGTTTTGGATCTTGTTCTTTTATGCATTGCTAGGATATCATTAAGGAAGATCTAGTTGAAGCAGCTGCAGGTTTTTTTAGTGGGACTCATTTTCCTCTATTTTATTTATCCACTTTCATTGTGATCATTCCTAAGGAGGATAAGCCAACATGTTTTGTTAAACTCAGGCCTATTAGTTTGTGTTCTGTGATTTACAAAATCTTTTCAAAGATTATAGTTAACAAACTAAATCCTCTTCTTTCAAAAATTGTTTCGAAAGAGCAAGGAGCTTATTAGAGGGCGTAACATACATGAAAATATTACGTTTGCCCAGGAAATGTTACATAGCGTTAATTCCAAGGTGCGGGGAGGCAATGTGATGATTAAGGTAGATATGACTAAAGCATATGATTGGCTCGAATGGAGTTTCATTTTAGAAGTTCTACAAGTGTTGGGATTCTTTGCAAAATGGAGACAATTGATATCAAATTGCATTACCACCCCTTCTTTCTTCATTTTCATGAATGACACCAGTAAAGGTTATTTTCCATCTTCACGGGGGTTGAGACAAGAAAATCCTATGTCCTCTTATTTATTCATCATTGCTAAAGAAGTTTTGAGTCGCTTGTTTAATAAGAGTGTTGCAAATGGTAAGATACTTGATTACAAAACTCACAAAGATTGTCTTCGAATTTCTCATCTTCTTTATGTTGATGATCTAACAATTTTTTTAGTTGGATCCAAAAAATCATTGAAGGCATGTATGGATACATTACAGCTTTATGAAAATATTTCTTGTCAAAAGGTAAATCATACCAAATTTGCTATGTATTTTGCTAAACAAGCTTCCACATCTCGAAAGACGATTGGACTTCAAACTACTGGTTCTCATGAGGGCTCATTTCCTTGTTTATTCTTAGGCGCCCCAATAGGTACAGGTAGTACACAAGCCACTCATGTAGAGTTATTAATTCAAAAAGTGCAAAAGAAATTAGTCTCGTGGAAAGGAGCCTTACTCTCTAAGGGAGGAGGACTTGTATTATTGAAGCATTTGTTGTCCAACATGCCTATTCATTTTTTAGCAGTGCTAAATATGTCTCGCATTGTCCTATACAAGTTAAATCAAATATTTACTGATTTCCTATGGGGCAGCAAAGATGGTAAGAAGAAAAAGAAATGGATGGCATGGGATAAAGTTTGTAGGCTTACAAAAGAGGGTGGGCCCAGAATATGGAGATTGGAAGACATGGAAAAAGTCCTCCATACGAAATTTGTCTGGCAATTTCTGTATGGAGATCTCTTTGGGCAATATTTTTCCAAGCCAAAAATAAAGTTCAACATCATCATTTCCTCCTACATCTATGTTCCTATGAATCACATTTCTGGAAAGTTTTGAAACCGTTGGTGAGGTTAGTACTTAGAGGATTTGAATGGATCATCAATAAAGGCTGGGAATTCCTTATGTCAAAAACTGAAGTTACAAAACATTAAAATTTCCTCAAGTCCATATATACCTATTTGGAGAGCTGAACAAAATGGTAAGTTTTTTACGTTGTTAGCTTGGCAAGTCACTTATATACAAAGTGACAAAGTGCCATGGGCTAAATGGATCTAGCATAGCTTACTTCCAAGTAAGATTTCTACTTTTATATGGAAATGTATGTACAAAAGTTTACCTTTTGACCAAATTTTTATGAAATTGAATATATCTATGGTCTCTAAATGTGAATGTTGTAAAGTGACTGCTTGTGAATCATTGGACCATTTGCTTCTTTTGGGAGAGCTTCCTGATTATGTCTAGGATTTTTTTTAGTCGATTTTGATTCTGAAATTTTAGCCAAATCGTACAAAGGGTGGTAAAATACAACAATAGTTATCTAAAGCTCAAGCGGTATCGCAGATCAGTGTTGTGATTGGTATTCTTCCTTCTTTAATCAGCTGATTTCTGTGGCTATACAGATGTAAAGTTCGCATGAAGGGGGTTGTTGAAACTAGGGAGCAAGTTTGCTATACAACAAGAATTTGTTATCTCAAATTATACACACCAAAACGAATAAACTTTTTATCAAATGCTCTGATGGTGCAGTTTCAAAACAACTAGGATTAATGACAATGCCTATCAAGAAAAAGACTATTCACATCTTGAAATGGATGCGACCAGCATAAGGTTATGCTAAGCTTAACGTTGATAGGAGTAATCTGGGGAATCATGGAAGAAGCGAAAATGGAAGTACTATCCTTAGGGATGCGGATGGTCACATGATATTTGCTTTTGTCCAATACTATAGCATAAGCCCCAATAATAATACTGAGATCTGAGCCCTCTCAGATGGCCTTAGTTTCTATATACATATGAATATAACGCATATTGGAATTTGAACTAATTCTAAGCTTGTGGTAAAGTGATGGGAGTGGGATGACCAAGTCCCTTGGAGAAGTCATAGGTATTGGAACGAAGCTAAATTAAAGGCTCGATTGGTAGTGATGAGGATTTCTCATTCTTTTAGGGAAACGAATCATACAGCAGACAGATTAGGCAAGATGGGTACTAGTGGCAATGAGGTTTTTTTGCTGATAAAAATAGTCTTCTGAAAGACATTTTATAAGCTATTCAAATGGATCAAGTTGGGTTACACATTATTCAACGTAGTTCACAAGTTCTATATTAGGTTTGTTTTTATTTTAGTATTTTGGTTGAGGTATGTTTTTTTATTTTGTTGTCTTTCTTATGCGTAGTTCAATACTTTGTGTAGTGTTTTGTTTTTTTATTATTCATGTTATTTTGATACTTGGGTTTGAATTTTATGATTATATGTAATTTTCAAGCATTCGGCTGTAACTATGGTATTTCTCCGCCATAAGTAAAAACTATCAATAAAATTGGAATTTTGTTCTTTTCTTAAAATGATAATAAAAAAAATTAAAAAAAAATAAAAGAGAAGAAGATCAAATGATGTTCTTCTTTCATGCATGCCCATATTCTCTTTACGTACGTTGCTATATATTGAAGAAGAGAGGCAATAGAGAACGGACACCCTGTGCATATAGAATTTACACCCTTGAATAGAAGAGTGACACGTAGGCAATCTAAGAAATGAATGATAAAAGTGGATACACGTAAACAAATGTAATGCAATTCTCCCCATCTCTCTCTCTCTCTCTCTCTCTCTCTACTTATAAGGACAAACACACAAAAACCCAAAGCGAGAGAGGAACTAGGAGAGGCTTGTGTAATAGCTTTGATTATCTCAGACATTCGCATCAATAAAATGTCATCTCTATTTCTCGATTCGTACCTCCAGCCTTATCGCCCAAGGATAAACAAGTAAAAGCATTCCATCCCTTCACGTTTGCAATTTTCTTTTATTGATTTCGTTCTTCTTATTCATCAAGTGTAACCACAACGTATTTTATTGAGAATGAGACTTATTTAGTGTTTGTCCAAATCTTCATCTCTATTTGAAAACTATGCAGAAAAAATGCCTCTTAACAAATTCGTTTTTGGGTGAAGCAGTTTACGCAATATATTATTATACCATTGGTTGCCTGGATTTGAAATGTTATTTAGTTAGAAAAGGGCTATTTGGGTTAAGATCTTCTCAATAATCAAGGTTTTCTGTTAAATTTTGATTCTGTATAAACTGTCATAGAACCTTTACTAATACAAATAATTTTTATGAGTTCACTAGATGGTATTCTCCATATATAATCTTAAAGCAGCTCTATGGGGAAGGGGTCCTGAAAGACTGAGTAGCAAGAAAGTTTTCCTTTATTTTTACACTTTAAGCTCCATCAAGGAAGAAATTGGGAGATCAAATGTTTGGAATAAAATCTAATATGGAAAGGGAGGTGACAGGTTTGAGATGAGAGAGAGATGACTGATGGTAAGGGAGATGAGCGTTGGGGTGGAGAAAGAGAGACATCAGAGTGGCTTTACGGAAAAATAGAGAGCTAAAGGTTCCACCGTAAATAAACGTAGACCACTTACGTGTCAGGTTTTGAATGAAAGGTGTAAAATAACATTTTGCACCAAATCCGGTTTGAAGCTTTTCTCATTGAAGAAATGCCAGCTTAATACCTCGATGATCTATTATTACCCTTTTTCTTTTGCCCAACTCTTTCGGTTCGTATTACACCATTAATGCCTCTACCTAGCTAGGTCGATGAACTCATATATATACGATTTTTTCTACCACATATATATAGTCATGAATGTTACCAAATTAATTTTATTACATGAGGACGAGGGAGACCACACTTTTCCATTTAGTTAGGCGTTTTATGCGTTTCAGTACCTGAAACTACAAAATCATCTAGCACCCTTCTAAACTTCAAAAAGTTGACAAACACCCTCATTCAATATTCTTGACATTTGAGGGTACCATCCATATTAGACACTGCCACACCCACCCCATCCAAAATGATGGAGATTAGGTATGAGAAACAACCGGGATTAGTTAGCAACCTGACCTTTTATTTTCCAGTCCCTAAGCAATAAGTGCTGACTTCATCCATCCAATGGACAACAATAATCAGTACGTATGTCCACTCAAAACCAGTTATTTTGAGTTGTCCATTCAACACTCTCATGACGATCACCATTGCAGAGGCTGTGCGAGAAATTATAAGCATCTGAGCTTTTTCTTCACAAACTTTCTGTGGAAGATATTTTTGAGTTCATGACCTTGTAACTAGTAGCTTCCACATCACAGATTGTTATCTTCTATACAAATACTTCGACAAAGGGAACTTAAGACTCCTTGCCACCTGTAAAACACTTCAATATTAGAAGTAAAAGAGAGTTGACGCAATATATATATATATATATATATATCTACATAAAATTTGATACTTATATGAGTCACAAAAATTACCTTGAGAACCATTTCTTCAGACACCGTTGATCGATATCGAGTTGAACCCTCCAATGGGCAGCTTCCTCCTTTAATGATAAAATTAGCATTGCAGAGACTGGATAGTTGCAACAGAACATCAGACATGAGTCCACTATCCCCACGTTGAACTCCTAACCCTTCATTTTCTTGCTCCTCTTCGTCGACTGAACCTTCTGCTACAGATGTGATACACTGAAATATGGCTAATAACCTCTCCAACGGAAAAGTTCCTGGTCCCTTCATCAGTAATTCCTGTTCTGCAGTTTCCTTCTGCTCCAGTGACTTTTGAGAGGGCCTAAGCATGAACATATATAGAAGATGAAATTATGCAAGCAAGGCATGCACATGATAGTAGGTGAAACAAAAGCAATGGGTTTGGGATTGTTAAAACTCCTAGCTAGGGAAGTCAATTCTCTATGATTCTTGAAGTGGACTGATCCCTGGCGTTTCTCTTCCTACCTGGCCTTTGTATGAGAACATTGGACACGATCTCGATATGTTCATTATAAAGGGTGACACCAAGAAAATAATTATATAGGCAGTCAATTTGTAAATATTAGTTTAAAAGTGGCCAGATCCTACATAAAAAATCAAAACAAAAGGCAAACAGAATCAATATTACAAAAATGCAGACAGGTATCGGTTGATTAGCTGTCAATCATTGTTTGGTCCTAATAGAATATTAGATTTTCAAGTAATGTTAGAATTTTTTTTTTTTTTTTTTTTTTTTTTTTTTTTTTTTTTTTTAATGACGTTGAACCTCACCAAGGCAAGGTTCATGGGAGCCATCCTAGGAGAGAAATATTCAAATAGGCATTGGAAAAATAATACTATATCTTAACAAGCAACAAAAAAGCGTGGATTGAAGTTAGCCATCACAAACTAAAAAACATAAGAATACAGCCCTGCAAAGGAAAGCAAATGGGTTCATAGGCGCACAGCTACATCCTATACTACTTCGGAGTTAGTACTTTCAAATCTGAAAACCCTACCATCTCCAACAGAATAGACTTATAAATCATAGATTGAATGTCAGACTTTAATGCACTTACTTCCTCTTTCGTTTTCGGCTGTTAAAACCACCCATTGAATCAAAAAGAGAGGCGTCAAGGGTAGCTGGGTTTCTTGATGCAAGAAATGCTGATATAAGTAGATATTTTGCAGAAGTTGACATGTGAAAATCTAACTCATCAATTTCTTCACAACCTGCGAATCTTCTCCTGCTGCCCTTCTGCTTCATCTCCTTGTTGGATTCAGCTTCAGGGGAAGGCTTAGATGAAATCTTAAATACCTCATTCAGAGAAGGAGCAATATGTGGCTGAAGATGACTAAACAGTCTTCTCTTCATTTCTTCTCTGGGAACAACTCCCAAGTCACTTAAAGGTTCGCAATATTTTGCAAATAATGGTGCAAAGGCAGTAGATAATTCATCCACCCTTCTTGTAATTCTGCAGAAAGGCCTTAGTACAACACTGTTTGACAAGAAACAAAACTCAAGTTCATTACACAAGCTATTAAACAGAAGATCAGGAATGCGATATAAAAATAATTCAAATTAAAAATTTATTCTTACTCAAGAAAAGATGAATAAACCTTCCGGTTTGCTTGGTTTCTCATGAATATTTGACGAAGATCATCTTCTGTGTAATCGGGAAAATAAACAGGCACTGGCTCTATGTAACCCATACTTGAGTAATATGTATCAGGCGACGTGTTACTCACAAAGATTAGACCCAACTCAGGCATCTTCAGAACATCGTAGAGATTGAACAGAAAAGGTAATATGGTGGAACTTTTATCCCACGCTCTAACAAGCTCCAAATTGTCAAATATTAGGTAGACTGTATTTCCACGAGCTTGGCTAACCAATCTTTTGGTGTTCAATTTTCCAGAGTTCCCCATAAGATTATTTATGACATTACTCAAGGCTTCACGGAGAAAATTAACAAAATCAGCAGGCTTTTCACAGCGCTTTACACTTGAATAACCATTCATTGCATTTTTTCTATGAAGCATCAGTTGATTCAAAATAGATTCAAACAGGATACGAGGACTATAACAAGTAAGACAACTTGAATAAACAAAAGGGCGGTTGAGATGCCTGAACGTCTGTAGAATGATACTGGTTTTCCCAGTAGAAGCACCTCCATAAATAAAGAGAGGAAGCATGGGAGAATTAGAGGGACCCAAAAGGTGCACAAGCTCAAGAATCTGAACACGTCTACTTGGAAAGCTAGATAATAGATCATCCAAGCTAATGGGGTCCTCTCCAAACACTAGGTCATTGATCGTGAGAGGTTCATGTTCACTTGTTTTCGTCGTTTCAACCACATTGTTGGCAACAGGAGTAGAAGAGGAAGACCTTGTTGTTCTTCTGGTTACTTGTGGGCTTTCCTCCTTACCCATCTAATAAAACTTGCAGGAGCCAAAAAAGATTCTTTTCTGTGAAAAATTAAGAAATTTTCACGTTAGGAGAAAAAATTACAACAAAACAAGTATATGAAAGCACTCTAAGAAACATTAAAAATCAGCAGGCAATATCAATCAAATATGATAAGAGAGTTTATTTTAGAGACATATATTTGAAAAATAGTTCTTTATTTATTTGGACAGTATCAATCAAATATGACCGACATAATTAAATTTACTGTACCTAAAAGTCAACTTTTTTGAAATTGCATAATTTAATATGGTGTATTTTTAAATTCTATCAACTGAATTCTTCATTAATTTGCATTTATATAATCTAATTAAGATGCTCCAAAATGGAAAAATAGGAAAAATTTATGATCCTTCTCTTCATTATGCAGTATCAATAATTAATTGTTATATTACATTTGGATAAAAATTATTTAAATCATTTTCCATTTAATACTTTGGTTTACAAGTTAAAATAGTAAACGATGGTATTGAAAAATAGTAAAATTTATTATTAAAAAAATAAATTTTTTTATATGTATCTTGTACTTATTTATTTTTTATAAAAAATTGTACGACTCTTATACAAATATAATTTCTAAACTCGAAATTAGTAAATTTGAGAAAACTAAAAAGAAAAGAAAATGCAAGGAAACAAAAACGGAAAGGGTAGCACTTGGAGCTGGTTGGGTGAGAAATGGATTTTTACCCAGCCAACCAAGGGCTAGTGGGCTACCACATAGGTGTGTACACGTATAATACTACATGTACCAAAGCCATACATCTGGTACCTCTATTTCTAGAAAACACAAACAGATGGACAAAAAAAAGGCAATATATAAGAAGAAAAATCCCTTAATAAAGTAATTTATAGTTAAATAAAATAAAATCATATGTATATATATATAGCAGTTCATATATATATATATATGTGATCAGATAAGAGAGTTTGCTCGATCTTAAAATAAAATCATATGTATATATATAGCAGTTCATGATCATCTAATTATTTTGCAGGTGTCTACACGTATAATACTACATTTACCAAAGCCATACATCTGGTACCTCTATTTCTAGAAAACCCAAACAGATGGAAAAAAAAAAAGGCAATATATAAGAAGAAAAATCCCTTAATAAAGTAATTTATAGTTAAATAAAATAAAATCATATGTATATATATATAGCAGCTCATATATATATGTATCAGATAAGAGAGTTTGCTCGATCTTAAAATAAAATCATATGTATATATATAGCAGTTCATGATCATCTAATTATTTTGCAGGTGTCTACACGTATAATACTACATTTACCAAAGCCATACATCTGGTACCTCTATTTCTAGAAAACCCAAACAGATGGAAAAAAAAAAAAAAAAAAAGGCAATATATAAGAAGAAAAATCCCTTAATAAAGTAATTTATAGTTAAATAAAATAAAATCATATGTATATATATATAGCAGCTCATATATATATGTATCAGATAAGAGAGTTTGCTCGATCTTAAAATAAAATCATATGTATATATATAGCAGTTCATGATCATCTAATTATTTTGCAGAATCTGCCGATTTTTCTTAATGAATAAATATATAATTAAATAATGAACCCAGATTAATTGTGATCGATTTCCAACAAACAGAGAAGAAAGAAAATAAACCCTAATGCTATCGGCAGTTTAAGCTAAACAAACCCATTTAACTTTTCAGAATGGGTAACCATAGACGCAGAAACTATAGGCACGAAATGACCAAAACAATATAAAATCTAATCAACCAACAAAAGCATATAGGATGAAGACGGTAGCATTACAGAAGCATCTACTTACATATATTGGCACGAGGATGAAGACGAGGCACGAGGATGAAGACGACGGCTAGAGTTTCCGAGAGACTCAGAGAGGGACGATGGCTATGGTTTCGGAGAGGCTGAGAGAGGGTTCGGCGCTAGAGAGGTAGGAGACGGGTTTGCCCGAGTCAGGTGGGTTCAGAGGCTAGGGTTTTTTTTTTGTTTTTTTTTTTTCACTTTATATACACCCGGGTTAACCGGGTTCCGTATAATAACCCGGATATCATACCCGGGTCCGAACCGGATATAACTGTCATATGAACCCGGGTTTCGAAAACCATAACCGGAAATCCGGTTATCCGGGTTTCGTTCCTGGCCGGATAAAAACCGGCCCGGCAGCCACTTGTACTTAGCCATTTTATGAATGGGAAATGCTTGTATGCCCCTTCTATTTGCCCCCTCAAAGTGACCGCTGGTCACAAATTTTTTTTTTTTTAATATTTTTTTTTACTTAGTGATTAAGGAAGTGATTTTAAGTGTATTGATATTTTTTTTATATTTTTTAAAAATGTTTAAATATATAAAAAAAATGTGAAATGAAAAAAGAAACAAAAAAGAAAAAAAAATTTACAAAGGGCGGCACGCCCAGCGGTAATCGCTGGGCGGCATAGTAGCATCGCCCTTTATGAATTTCACACGCATGTGGCTAAGCCAATGCAAATGTTCTAATATGCCAATGGTGTGCTCTAATATTAGAGATTCATGAAAATTAAGTTTAGCTTAGGTACAATATCTAATATATTTATTCAATAGTATTGCCAAAAGTTTGAGTTAGTTAGCAATTTGGCTATTCAATGTAGGTATACTTTTCAAGTCTTTTTATTTTTTCTTCTCCCTTAAATAAGTATGTGGTGCAAAGCTGCTGAGTAAAATTTTTCATTTTTCATCCTCTTCGACTAAATTATACATACCTATATATTTTAGAGAAACAGATATGTCATTGCTTATTCAAGATCGATTATTCCTAGCCATGCAATCCATTTTTAAAACACTAAATAACTAGTTATGATTGTCAATTATTGAAGACTTTTTCTCTATCAAATACCATATATCATTATTAAGGTTGTATTTTTCAATGTAGATAAAATAATTAACTTGAACTAGAAAAGAAACAATATAACTATAAATTTTTTTATAAAAGTAAATTCATAAACTGATGTAATTTCATGTGATATGTTATATTTACTTTACAATTAGACATACCACATCAAACTACGTTAGGTTAGGTTGTAAGTTTACGTTTTGTGAAATATTTTTGTAGTTAAAACATTTTTTAAACTAGAATCAACATCAATCAACGATTTTTTTGCTAATTGTTTTTGCTAATAGCAATTGACAATTTAATAGGCTCGAAAGTCAACTCATAACCAATGGATTTTTATTTTTTATTTTTTAAAGAGAAAATTATTTGGTGCAATTGTTTCAACTAATTCAATCATCATGTGATGTCATTTTCATCGGCATTAACTCATCTAAATTGTTATGCCACATCGGATAGAATTATTATTTTTTGTAATATTAAAATAATTAAAATTAAAGGTAATAAGAGGGAGTGATACGAGGTGTGTACAAGCTGCTGGAAGTGGGGATACGAGGTGGCCACAGTGGATGAGGGTGGTAAGTACGAGACAACAAAAATAGACGACAAAGTACACAGAAAAGAGTTATATAAGAAATAAATAAAATAACTAAAATCACCTAAAATACCGAAGCAATGCAATAGTGAGGGTGATCGGCGAAGTACGTTGTGGTGTGTAGTTATTTTAGGTAATGAAAGATGGTGGCATATGGTGGCCACATGCGTTGAAGCTGGCATGTGCACAACCACACACTGAAACGTTCCCTTTATTTATTTGTGCTTGTGATGAAAATATAGGCAGCTAACTTTTTGAAAAGATGCATGATTTACCAAAATTATACAAAACAACTCTGAATAAAATACCATCAAAGTTCGGAACAATATCAGATTTACATGTATACCATTCAGCTTGTCATAAGAGAAATAGGTGGAACCACACTCAGCAACAAGTAGAGCACTTCACAAACCTAACATATCTCTTTCTCTAGCTTTTTCATCATCATCATCATCTTAAGCCTTGCTTGAGGAGCTGCCCCTGATCACGGAACCACGACGATGGCCACCTACAATCACATCTTTAAGTCGAAATATAGGACCCAGCATCCTGCCCCTCCTCTTTCAATATCAGTGCAAAAAGATAGAAGAAAAAAATAAATGTCAGGATAAGATGGGGTTAAAGGGAAAAAGTGGGCAGAGGGGCCAAGTAGCATCCAGGGATAAACAGAGATTTATGCACAAGATTTGGACCCAATTAAACATAAGTTACGTTCTACAAGTAGCATTAAATCATTGATAGAAAGCCTATATACTAAAGTGTAGGATAGATATACAACAATCCCACGTGTATTAGTATCATGTCCAACTTTCCTCGTAGCTTGCCTAAAACAATTACCTGTAGTGCTTAATACGAGTGCAAAGTAGTATTAATTCATGTATTACTGATATAAAAGAGGAAAAGTCGCAAGGGCTAAGAAGAAGACCTATAATACAGTTATTTTGATATAAAACTTCTAACCATAGACCAAGCCATAAAAATAATTGAAGGTTCTTTTGTGACAAAACAACCAAAACCAAGCTACACATTAAGCACCAGCAGCTTAATAATTGGTTAATGTTATTCTAAACGTCATGATGCATTTTTTTTTTTTTTTTGTACAAGTATTAAAAAATGCGATCATCGAAATATCTTCCACCCAACTTGGTCCTACAGAATGCATTTCGTTTTTTCATGCAACAGAATCGTTTAGAATAACTTATGCTGCTCCTAAACACACATACACACATCATAGGCTGTTTATACCCTTGCAGCTTCAGATTCTATTAATTTTCACACAAAAAGGCCGAGTGCCGACCTCCTTGAGAATCTTATGAGGTAAAAGAGCAAAACTCATTCCTTATCATATTTCAATAAACCAATAGAAACATGCAATAAATTTTCTACCAAGTGGCATAACAGAGCATCCCACTCACTTGAAAGCATATGCATGATTAGAAAAAAATTGAATACATAATCAATTAATTAACATACCTCATCATTGATGCTGATCTGCCACTTAATTTGCAAAGCTTGCCATCCTTCCTGCTGCCATCTCTGCCCAAGTATTACAAAACCCATGACAGCCGCTGCAATGAAAATAGACCAAAATGTATTTGCCTCTTTTGCATGAGCATACAAGGAAGCAACCCTTCTCTTCCACCAAGCACCACAAGGAAGGTTGGACCCATCATGTTTATTGTCTTTTGCAGTCGTTGGGGATAATGAAATGTCTGGAGAAAAATCTAAGCCTTGCTCATTTAGTCTAGGAACGGGCACATTCTCACCATATGTGGAACCATCAAGAGCTGTCTCATTGTGTAAAGAACCATATGTAGCATCACTAAATATACTTTGCTCCTTTTCAACCAAATTTAAAACTTGGAGAGTAGTGCCTTCCTCAAACTCTGTTCCATGGATGGATAACTTACCCTTATCATCAAAGAACTGCATTCCTGGGAACTCATCTGGTACAGTTATACCTTTTAAAGTCCAATTTTCTTCATCCTTTCCACTTGATCTACCAGCTTGTACAGCATCAAGATCGGATACTGCTTCCATTTTGCCTTCTTCGTTATGAATCTCACTTTCTTCAAGTTCCACTGACAAATTTTCATGCTTAGTGGGTGGAAAGACAAAGTGACCAGACATGAACAAAGCATGAGATGTTTCTGCACCATCATCCTCTCGGTAAGCATTATTGTTGTCGTCATCATCCTTCAGTTCAACTTCTTTTGGGCCTGGGGCAGCAGCATATGCCGATGCTGTAAGTGACACTACTTCCCAATCAGTCCCACGCGAGGCATTTTCCCCTCCCTCATTATCTGCCATACTCTGTCCTTACTTCTAACCATTAACAATTGCCAGAATGAAAGTTGAAATTAAAATCATAGTCAAAGAGCAATAAAATATTAATTTGGTGCTGAACATGGTATTAAAACAGAAAAACCTAATGGTAGTGCTGTCTTACCATGATGAAAAAATTAACTTCGTTTAACAGACCATACAGAAGCCGTTAAGAGTTGAGGGTACTTGCTTGAATTACAAATGAGATGTTTTACATAAAATGTAATGGGGTGGTAAATTTGAGCTTGATTCATGTTCGAATAAAAATTATATGAACCAGATTTGACCACCGACTACTTGTTCGAACTTACCTCATTTATGCCTCTAGCTATCATTGACAACAAATAAAATAACTACTGTAATTGCAAAAGTGCCATAATTTTCCCTAATAAAAAATAGCCCATCAAAACAACCAGAAAAACAGAAACTCGTCTCAATCCTAGGACTCAATAATCACACACTAATATGTTTTTATTTATTTATTTATAAGCAATCACACAACTAATTTGTTTCCCTCAATAAATTAAAATGTACACACCCTGTGTACTTGACTACGTTATTCAATAAAAATTCGACTACTTACAAAAAAAGTTCAAAAAATATTGAAGAGCTATGACGCACTTTCTACGCAAAAAGATTAAAAAAAAAAAATCCAATCCCATGTTAGAAACTTCATTAGCGATCATTATATAAACAATAATACAAAAAACTTCTTCTTTTCGAAAATTTCTCTAACCAAATATAACTCCAATTCCTCAAACAAATTCAGCGTTATCTAAAGACAACGCTCCATTCACGCCAGATCAATTCTACCCGGAATATGAATAAGTATATTGGAAATAGTTAATATAGTCGCACAAGTAGACATACAGGTCCAATCACGATATGAATCACCAAACAGATCGCGAAACTATAAACAAGAACAAAAAATCAACAATCAAAGAACCGAATTCCGCGGCAAGAATAGATGACAATTAGACTAGGCAGAGAGAGATAGCCACAGAAACATAATCGAACGAGCAATAGAACACAAGATTGGGCTAACCGGAGATGAAAGAAACAGCGTTCCGATGAGGTTGAACTTGGAACTACCTCGAAGTGCGTAGAGAATAGATTTCTTATACTGAGCTGTCTCGGGGGAATGGGGGTAGAGATGAAGGAAACCGTCAGTATCGGTAAGCGTGGCTCGCATAGAAATCGGCATGACCGGCTATGGTAACTGGTTACTGTTCCAAAACCGGTAATTATTGCGTTTGCGTGTACGGAGAGGAAGGAACTTTTTTCGGCGACGCGCATATGTTGCGTGAGGACGAGTTCTGACTAATTTCAACGTATAAGCTTTGCCGCGCTACGTGCTTGCAAAAGTTGTTTAATATATATATATATATATATATTTTTTTTTGTGAATATTAGATTATTAAATTATGATCAATTTTAAATTTTTTTAATCTAAGTATTCTTTGATTATATATAATGAAAAATGATAATATAATTATTAAATATGTCAATCAAATATATCTATTTATATATATATTTTTTAATTTTTTATGAATGGTTAAGAAAGTGATTATTAGGAAATTTATATATTTTTTCTTAATGGTTAAGAATATTTAAAAAATACTTCAAAAAATAAAAATAAAATAAAATAAACTCATTTGTACATACTAGTGTGCACATTTAGTTTGCGTCCTAGCATTGTCCATATGTAATAATGCTATGCTCAATTTAAAAGTTGATGCGGATGACACATTCTCCATACTGTTTATATGTCATGACTTAATTTGTAAGAAAACTTTAAAATTAAATATTCTTACAAATCAAATCATTACATGTTAACAGCGTGAAAGATGTGTCCACTACATCGACATGTAACTAATATTATTTAAAATTTAATATTTATAAGTAGGTATGAAAGGTAATATACTCGACATTGTCTTCACCGACTTGCGAAAAGAATAACTCAAAAAATAATCATGATCGTTGTTATTATACTTCAAATACGGGCATATAGAAGAAAATGATCAAAAGCTATATTTGGCCTAAAGGTTGGCAAAGGCTGCATTGAGACGATGATGATGATGGGACCAAAATTCACATGTTTAGTGCATGATTGTTCTCTCTTGTTTTCTTTTTCAATTATAGAAAAACTGTGAAAAAGGAAAGAAGAATCATTGAGGGTTGTAATAGGAAACACCAGAAATTAATGATGAATACATGTACTTAAACCGCCCGCACCATACAATCATCAATGTATAATTATTACGTTATTAGAGAACTTCCACTCCTAATATTCATATTTCATCTTAACATGTTACGTCATTAAAACAATTTCAAAGTACAATATGAGAAGGGAAAAGATTGCAAAATAAGGGAAAAGGTATTTATACTCGTAACTGTTCAAGTATCACGCAATGATTTATGATATTATAAAATTTTTTTTATTATGAAGTATATATGACGTAGAGAAAAAGAAACATAATGTTGAAGATAGGGAAAAATACACCTAGGAAGAAAACGGTGGACTGCCCCCTGTTTACGGGTATGAACATGGCCTCCGCTTTCTCATCTGTTAATTATAGACAAACTGGAAAAAGTATGGAAAGCTACATGACATGCCGAAAGTTAATTGGTGGCTCTTGATGTGAATCCCCAAATTGGTATCTGCCATGTGAAGAATCGCCTGTTAACGAAGCAACTCTTTTTAAGATGTGCTTTTGTACGAGGGGTATGTACGGAGATGTTGTGCTTAGCCCATTGATACTTTGTGTTTGGTGTGTTTTAGGTTGATTGGTACTAGTTTGCTGTCACTGATCACGATGTATTTTTGACAAATGTTGATTTTGACTTAGAGATGAGAGAAACAATCTAAAAATATGTGTGAGTTCATGGTTTTGGGAGACAAGTCTACTTCTATCAAAGTGTGTGTTGGGTATAAAGTTAGAAGCCAAGAATTTAAGGCCAATAATCAAGTCTAAAGATAAAACAAGTTAATTCAAATGTAAAAGAAAAAAATTTTATTAGGCAAGTCTGATCCAATTATTTCAAAGAATGAAAGAGATTTCTATAAAGAATGGAAATCTCTTTAAATTTGGACAGAAGCTATACAATGATTCCAATATCTTGTCTCCTCGAAAGGATGGCTTCTCCTTCAATCTCTAGATTTTTTTTTCCTCCATTGTAGTGAAAGAAATGTGACGTTATGAGAGATTATAAAATCACCATCATAGTGTATTTCTCACCCAAATGACCCATAAATGTAGAATTTTCTATTGAATCATGTAAATTCGCGCCCCTCTCCTTTTATTTATATCTTATTCTCATGAATGTACGTACAAGTACTGTATCAACGCCCAAAACATGACTGCGGGCTTTTCGACCACACAATCTTAGCTCGAATCACCTATGTAGCTCATAAACAACTCTTTATTCCATTCCAGCATCATTGTACAAATTTAGACATTAACAATGTGGGAAGAGGTTTTTCCCGTAGGTGTTGAGCTAATATATCTAAGGAGGTTTGCTACGGATCAGTCACTGCTCATGGCTGATTCGTAGCACACCTTACGTGTAAAATTATTATTATTATTATTATTTATTTATTTTAACACAAAGCCGATTCCCCTACCAGATTCCCTCTCTCAACTCACCCAACCCTACCGTGCGCCACCTGTAGCGCCACCGACCACCTCATCGACTCTCTCTCACATCGGCGACCCTCCAGTCACCTTTGACCGTCCACGGCAGCCCCCACGGGCAGCCCCCTCTCCTCTCCTGAAATGGGTCTTACATGAATTTAGCCACCGGCGTACGCTAGCCCAGCCGCCACCACCGCCGAGTCTCACGACCTCCCAGCAACCCCCACTGTCGAACTCAAGTCACGGCAACCCTCTCCTCCCTCTCCATTACATCTCACAACCCGAAATGGATCTCCCCCTTTCTCGCCACCATGCCGCCGCTGCCGTACGCCAGCCCAGCCACCACCACCGAGCCCCACAAGCTCTCAGTAATCCCCACCGTCGAACCCAAGTCACGGCAACCCTTCCCTCAATCTCCATTGCATCTAACAACCCGAAATGGGTCTCCCCCTTTCTCGCCACCATGCTGCCGTCATATGCCAGCCCAGTCACCACCACCAAACCCCACGACCTCCCAACAACCCCCACCGTCGAACCTAAGTCACGGTAACCCCCTCCTCCCTCTCCATCGTAGCACACATAGCCCTGGTAGTTTGCCATTTTTGGGAGTGGACAGCTTCAGGGTGTTGGGGCCTTAGGGAAAAATTGGACAATTTGCTTAGGGAGAAATTGGTCAATCTGCTTAGCCACGCAAGGTGTGTTTTGGCTAATGCCAAACAGTGGCTGATGCCAATACATTTTCATATCTAAGAGGTCTTAGCTTTAGGCATTTTAGTGAAGTTATCAAAGTGCACAGTAGAAGCGTGGTACTTGGTGATATGATAGTTTGGGAGTAAAATTTAATGAGGATCTTGAGGAATTAGTTGTGATTTGAGATCACTTATGTATTTTAAATTTGGGACTATACATTCCTATGGGGGTTGATCGTGTTCCGGTACGCATTTTATGGTTATTAATGGTTAACATTAGAAAAGACTAGCAACTAACCAAAGTGAGTGTTATAGAGACTTGGAAGTTGAACCTTAGGCATCAAAAGTGGACAGCGTAATCTAAGGCCCCATTTGGTTTCACAAACTATCTCATCCTATCTCATATCATATCAACATTCAAACCCAATTTAAATACAAACACTTTTCAATTTCAAATTTTAAACTTTTAAACTTTTTTATTTAATCATTACAATTTTATTAAATTTCCAAACAAAACACTAAAAAGAATTCAATTTTTTCAATTTCCAAAATAAAAAATAATATTTTAATATTTTAACTTTATAATATTTTTATTTAATTTTTTTTCTCTCATTTCCTAAAATTTTATAAAATATCTTAACTCATACATACTATTTATAAATTATATCACTATTATTCACATATTTTTCATCTCATCTGTGTAACCAAACGAGACTGAAATTATGAGGTAATAATTACTGAGATCCATGAGTGTTGTAGGGTATCATGTCTGACTACCATAGGACTCTACATGTGATGTGTGTTATTGGAGGAACTAGTTGTGGTCATAATGAAAGAACCTATGGTAGATGTATGTATAGATTATTGACCCTTTAAGTCCTTGGGGATTAGTTAGGTACAATCGGATAATTGTCGTGGGTTTGCTGAAGCAGAAAAGAGTGTTAAGGCATACATGTTGGGTAGCCAAATGTTTTGGGTTGATGTTTAATGTAAAATCATTTGGCGTATGTTGTATAAGCATGTTTGATGACGTGGTTAAAATTGATTTAAATGGGTCGACTCATTAAGTAGTAAGTGTTTATAAAATATTTAAATGGACATATTCATAATTTTTAAAAGCCAGATTGTGGATAAGAAGCATTGTGGTGGAACGTACAAGTTGAGAGAGTTAAGGAGTAATGAGGGCCGTTGATCAGAGGAATGGTTGGGATCAAAGCTAGGGTTACGTTGAGTATGGTAATGTTCTAGAAGTCCACGTGGAAGCAGAAGATGCAGTCTTATTTTTACTCTTTCAATGAAGTAGCGAATGGACTAGTAGTTATGGTTGTTCTTTTCCTTTATTTGAAATTAACCTTATGTCCAAGTTTGTTAGAATCTCCAGTATATGGAGAAGGAAATCCGATGTAAAACGTATCGAAAATCATCTTTCAAATTCAGTCTTCTTCTTCTTTATCTTCTGGAGGTTTTCACACCCTCTAAGTGAGACTTGTTCCATTCCTTTTCTACTATACTATTATAAAGTGGTATCTAGAGCCTTTCTTCGTGCCTTTTCACCATGGCTGAAAATATAAAGATACAAGAGGGATTGAATACACTCAAAAAATCTACGAAAACCCAATTTAAGTCCATTGAAGCAGAGATGCAGGGCCTCAAGTAGCAGATGGTAGCAATGCTTTTGGAATTGCAAAGGAGCAACAAAAATTAGCACAAAGGAGAGTCATCAGCTGGCAATCAATTTACACATGACCCATCACTACTATCGAGAGGTGAGGTCTAGACAAGGTCCATCAGGTTAGCCTTTCCAGCTTTTGATGGTTCAGATCCCAATGGGTGGATCTATAGGGTGAATCAGTTTTTTCTATTCCATAATACCCTCCCTCAATATAGGCTAAATCTAGTATCCTTCCATATGGAAGGCAAAGTCCTCACCTGGTTCCAGGATCTTGATGAATCTGGCCTGTTGGCTGATTGGGATACCTTTATTAAGGCCTTACTTATATGCTTTGATCCTAATTGTTACAATGACCCTATAGAAGCCCTTACCAGGCTGAAACAAACTGGTTTTGTAGAGGAGTATAAAACACATTTTGAGACTCTCTCTAATCAGCTTAGGGGTTTTTTGAATTATTGAAGCTATTTTTTAAGAGCATTGTTACCGGAATAGCCATATCCAAAAATAAAGTAATTTTTTAACTGTTAGAAATAAAATTAGCTTGCATTGGATTAGCCAATTTCAAAACCTTTAACTTTTAGCTATAGTAAATGTAAAGTTATAATCAAATTTGATAGTTATTGTACAAGAAGCAAATTATTATTTTATTATTTTTCTAGAACTCTCACTCTCTCATCTAAATATTTTTAGAACATTCGGCAGAATAAAATATGGTTGGATTGGAAAATGGAGTACATATAATTGAAAAATATATTTTTTAACCCATAATTTAATTAAAATATGATTACTAATTAACATATAATATGTAGAATAATAAAATATGATAAAATAAAATAAATTAATAATTAAAAAATTAAATATTTTTTTAATTATTAATTACTCGTTACTATATAACGAATAAATGAAGAATTTAATGTGGAGATTTGATGTGAATAGCCAAAGCCAAAGTTATCTTATATTATTTTCTTGTCATATAATGAAAAAATAGATATTCCAATGTGAAGATTAATATAAATGGAATAGTCAAAATTTAAATTTATCTTATATTCATCAAAAGTATTCTTTACGTATACATAATCCAATAACAATGCTCTCTAAGTGGTCTTAAAGATGAAATCCGACTTACTATCCGAATGTTTCATCCTCAACTTGTTAATAGCCTATAGCCTAGCAAAAATCTAAGAAGAAAATGCAGTCCTGACCAAAAAACCCACCCAATGGAACCCTCCCAAGCCTCCCTATCCTACAAAACCCGGCTTGTTAAAATTGCCCACCATAAACCCATATATGGCCAAACAGTCCAAAAACACTCTACCAGTCCAGCGCATTAACCAACTCCAAATGAAAGACCGCCGAGAAAGGGTTTGTGTTATTATTGTGAGGCCAAATCGTAGCTAGGCCATAAGTGTCAAAAATCCAAACTTCTATTTGATTAAGGAGATATGTGACAATCCAGATGAGGTTAAGGAGCAAAAAAGAGAGGAAAAACTTAAAGAAGTTGTGGATTACATAGTGACCTTAGAACCTTCTAATCTCGGTCTTGAGATTTCATTACATGCTATAATGGGGGCTGCAAATCCAAGAACCATAAAGGTTATGGCCACTGTTGGTGCTTGTGTTTTGGTTGTGTTGATTGACACAGGGAGCATGCATAATTTTCTCAACCTCGGAGCATTATGCAAGATGAAATTACATTGTAACAGCAAAGACAAAGTGACTAATGGGGCTGTGGTGGAAAGTGAGGGTATGGTTGCTAACATGTCTATTTCTATACAGGGCAATCTATTTGATACAGGGGCTTACATTCTCAACCTCATGTAGTTTACACATGCGGGAAAGCAAGTAATACTTAAGGGGCTTGACACCCCAAAATTCATGGAAGAGGGTACTTTACCTGGCAATTCTAGCAGGGAAAATATAGGTGTTTTGTTGTAGTTCATGGAAGAAAACATAACCAAACCAGATTAGCCCACTTGCATAGACATTCAGAATCTTCTCCAGCATTTTCAGGATATATTTTCTAAGCCAAAAACACTTCCTCCAAACCGATCCCACGACACTCCATCATCTTACAACCAGGCACTAAACCCATTTTAGTAAGACCATACAAATATGCATTTTTTCATAAAGATGTGATTGAAAAAATTATAAAAGAACTCCTATCATTTAGAGTGATACAACCCAGCCAATGCCCCTATTCTTCACTCATTTTACTTGTCCGGAAGGCTGATGGGTCTTGGAGGTTATGTGTTGATTATCGAGCCCTAAATAGTGTCACGGTTAAGGATAAATATCATATACCAGTGGTGGATAAGCTTAATGGTGCTATAGTGTTTTCCAAACTCGATCTCAGATAATGATATCACCAGATCAAGGTCAATCCTACGGATATTCCCAAGACGGCCTTTCGTACCCACAAAGGCCACTATGAATTTCCGGTTATGCCGTTTGGCTTGACTAATGCTCCAATCACTTTTCAAAGCTTGATGAACACCATTTTCTTGCCTTATCTATGAAAGTTTATTTTGGTATTTTTTAATGACATTTTGGTGTATAGGATAAGGAGCAGCACCTACAACATCTCAAGATTACTCTTGAAACACTAAGGCAACATGAGTTGTTTGCCAAATTGTCTAAATGTAGCTTTAGTAGCCCTGAGATCTCATACCTGGGCCATTTCATTTCAGCTCACAGAGTTAAGGCTGACCCAGCAAAGCATAGAGCCATGGAAGATTGGCCAAGGCCAACCTCTCTTAAAGCCCTTCGAGGCTTCTTAGGCTTGACTAGCTACTATAGGCGTTTTATACGAGGTTATGGAGGAGTGGCTACTGCCCAAACTTGTTTATTGAAGAAAGATGGCTTCCAATGGAACTCTGAGGCTAATGAGGCATTTCTTAACCTCAAACAAGCTATTATGAACCCCCCGATATTGGCTCTTTCAAATTTTTTTCAACCATTTACCATAGAATGTGATGCTTCGGGGAAGGCTGTGGGGGCTGTTCTTCTGCAAAAAGGGCATCCTATTGCCTATTATAGTCAAGCTCTAAAATGAAGGGCCTTGAATATGTTTACATATGAGAAGGAGTTACTGCCTTTGGTTTTAGCTGTGCAAAAGTGGCTGCATTATCTACTGGGGTCAAGTTTCACAGTTAAAACAAACCATCAAAATTTGAAATTTTTACTAGATCAGAAGGTGGGTACTCTCATGCAACAAAGATGGGCGTCCAAATTTCTTGGCTACGATTTCCTAGTGGAATACAAGTAAGGCAAAGACAATAAAGTTGCAGACGCATTGTCCTGAATGCATGAGGATGAAGGTCATGCCACTCTAATGCTTATTATGATCTCAGTACCAAAGTTGGAATTATTGGAGGAATTAAGGCAGTTGTATGTATATGACAAAGCAGTACAAGCATTGGTGCAGAAGTACCACAACCAAGAGTTAGGGCCTAAATATAGCTACTGGGATGGGTTACTTTACTATAAACATAGACTCTACATCACTAATCGTAGCATCCCAAATTATAGCATAGCAGTCCCACTAGGGGGCACTCGGGGTTCGATAAAACCCTCCATCGCATGCGAAGATAGTTCTTTTGGCCAGGGTAATCTGATGTCCAAAAATATATTAGGAGCTATGATGTGTGCCAGTGAGGTCAAGAATGAGAATACTCTTCCAAGGGGTCTTTTACAGCCACTACCGATACCTTCTAGACCATGGGTTAGAATCACCATGGATTTTATTGAAGGTCTTCCTCCTTTTAAGGGGTTTGATTATCCATGGGTGATTGTGGATAGACTGACAAAATTCAGCCATTTCATACCCCTTACCCATCATTACACAGCCCTAACCTTAGCCTAATTTTTCGTGAAGTATGTCTTTAAGCTCCACGGTATGCCCAATACCATCATCTCAGATAGGGATTGATCTTTTACTAGTAAGTTTTGGGGGGAGTTGTTTCAACAACAAGGAGTACAACTGGCTTTTTCCACGGCGTACCACCCCCAGAGTGATGGTCAATCAGAAGCCGTAAATAAGACCCTAGAGAATTATCTACACTGTTTTGTAGGGGATAGGCCTAGAGATTGGGTCATATGGTAACCACTGGCCGAGTGGTAGTACAACACCTCCACCCATGCATCAACACACTTAACCCCCTTCAAAGCCTTATATGGTTACCCTAACCCCAAGTTGATAAGTTACTTGCCTGGTGGGTATGATTTGGAAGCTATCGACGCAAGCCTTCATTCCCATGAGCAAATCTCTTAGTTATTGTGCCAAAACTTGCAAAAGGTACGAGAACAAATGAAACATTATGCAGATCTCAGGTGAAAGGAGCGATCTTTCAAGGTTGGAGATTGGGTTTTTGTTCTGTTTACAGCCTTACCAACAACAAACTTTGGCCCAATGAAAGAACATGAAGCTGTCCCTTAGATTTTACGGCCCCTTCCAGATCCTCAGTCATGTCGATTCTGTAGCTTACCGCTTGGAGTTACCATTAACTTCTCAAATCCATCTGGTTTTTCAAGTCTCACTGCTAAAAAAGAAGATCGGCAACAACCTCACTTCGATCCCCACACTTCCACTAGTTGATGCTCATAAGGTGTTGAAGCCAGAGCTTGAAGCCGTGTTGGATCGGCGCATTTGAAAGAGGGGATCTTTGCCGCTGACAAAAGTGTTGGTTCGTTGGCAAGGACAGAGCGAAGCAGATGCTACTTGGGAGAGTTTTCACTAGTTGAAACACACCTACCCACACCTTGTGGGCCAGGTGTTCTGAAATAGAGGGGCTTTGTTACAAGACAGATCGTGCATGAGTAGCATTGTAGTGGAAAGCGTACAAGTTGAGAGAGTTAAGGAGTAATGAGAGCTGTTGATCAGAGGAACGACTGGGATGAAAGCTAGGGTCACGTTGAGTATGATAATGTATTAACTTATAGATTTTACTAATTATGTCTTGCCTTCGATTGGTTTTGGCTTGATTCTATTGTGAGACAAGTTTGAAGGTGTTAAAAAGGTCATGTAAGCGGTGTTTATATGCTAAACTTTGCCTAAAACTGATTGATATTGATTTTATGAAAAATTTGCATATTTATTATGAAAACAACATCGGTCATTTTCTGCACTACTCTTTGTATCCAAATTAGAAAATGAAGTATATTTCTATTATGACTAATGTAGACATAAACATTTTTTGCACACTATTCTCAATTATATAAAAAGAAAATATGAAATATGTAAATGATTAAATGATATTTATCTGTTCAGGCTCTGTTATGATATGATGTTGCATTTAAAATCCTCTGGCGTGACATTCCTTTCTACTTTCATCATAACATTACTATGGGTGTAATACTGTGGCTTATATTATTATGTTGATACAAACATCTCTATTTCCGTCTTCCGAGTGCACCCTCTTTGAAAACAAAGTTATTTTTTGCTTGGTCTCTTTTCTGTATGCACATTCGGCGCGTTGAATTTAAAAGTGAAAGTTTTAACTTCTATTTCTACCTAGTTTGGCTACCAGGTATAGCACAACCCTATAACATGGATTTAACATGGAATTTATTTAGTTATGATGTTGCTCAGTACTTATGCCAAAAGACTTTTGTATATTTTATTATTATAAATAAATATTTCTGAAATGTTGCTTTGATATTTTTGGATATTCAGATTTGTTCTACATTCTGTAACTAGTCCATGTTTTCACACTAGTATATATTTACTGCTTACTGAATTGTTGATAACTCACTCAATTGTCTTCATTATATTTTAGATAATTTTGATGTTTCAATTGAAAGAATAGTAAGCAATGGTGGGATTAGTTGAGTGTAATGAAAATGTACCTTAGAGACACAAATGTATCAACAGATTGAAATAAAGTGCCAAAGGTATAAAATTTAAAGGGTATTTATTTAGGAAAGTTGTCACTTTCTTTTGGATTGGTAATTTAGGATATTAATGCTTTTATTGAGATTTTGTGAAATTCTTTATTAATTATGTTGGAGGAGTTCATTGATGTCTTTGTGTAGGATAGTATATTTTTGAATATTTGATTTTCACATGTTATAGAGCCATTTTAATGTGTCATTTGAGTTATATTTGTATTGTTGGGAGTCTATATTTACATATATCATGTAAAAAGGTTTACCCTCGGATATAGGGCGTTAGAACTTTAGTTTTTGTAGCATTGTAAGAGAAAAAGTTTAAGCCATATTTGAACTAATATTTTAAAAAGACTATTCAATGATATAATTGAAACTTTATTACGATTATAATAGAGAGCTAGAACTTCTCCGTACTAAACAATTTGAGATCTCATACATTATTGACACCTATCACTCAGTATGAAGTATCACATTTTTATATTATATTAGAGCTTTGCTATAGTTTCATAAAGAGAACTCACAAAATAAGTTTATAAACTGATGTGCTTAAATGTGATAAGTTAGATTTTCGTTATAATGAAAATAGTTTTGCAATTCAATGTACCACAAGTTCACAACAAATCAAATCAGTTTATGAGTTTTATTTTGTGAATCAAGCATTCCTCTATTTTTATATTATATTATATTATATTATATGTGTGAGTATATATGACATAATCAAAAACTAAATAAATTTATTTACAAACTTATATTTCGATTGATCCAAAACACCATTAAATATTTTTTTTATATAAGAGTGGTGGGTTCGAACCTAGTTATCCTATTTAGAGACCATGCCTTAAATTAGATCCAACAATGATGAAAAACTATCAATATTCACAAGTGCCAATAACAAAACTTAATAAAAACAACGTGACAAATTGATCATAAGGATATTTGTATAGTAAGAGAAATGTTTTATTATAAAAATGAGTCTACAAAAACAAATTTATAAATTGAGATAATTTGATATGGTACATTAAATTGTAAAGTTATTTTTAATATAAAATATATTTAATATACCATACGAAACCATATTTACGAGTAATACTTCTAACTATCTTATTGTTTATCATTATATTATCATGAATAATACTATGCTTCTTGATGAATGCTACCGACAATAGATCATGATTTAATTTATTTTTATTTATTGATTAAGAAAATAATTTTTAATAATTCTATAATTTTTTTAAAAATTTATTTAAAAATATAAAAATATATTAAAAAGGATCAAATAGCCTTACCGAAAGAATTTCTCCAACTACACCCTTGGCACGATCTATCATTCTTCTTTCCTTTGTATGTAATGAATATTTCTTGAGTGGCACTACAAGCATACAGCAATCGGGAGGAATTCTACCGACAAGCGAAGTTGTATTTTTTTTTTTTTTTTTTTTTTTTTTTGGTATTTTAATTTATATTTTTAAATTATTTTAAATATTTTAAAAAAATCTCATAATACCATTAAAATGGGTGAAAGATAAATGCTGTTATAATGGATCCTCAAACGGGTCCCGACACTTTTTTTTTTTTTTTAAATAGTATACTGAATAATACGTGGTGGGACTTGATTCGTAGCGAATCCAATAACCAAAAAATGCCTTCCTCTCGTCTTCTTCGAGGCTTCCCGGCGGATCAGACAAGAGAGAAAATTAAGAAAATTCGTACATTTATCTTCAAATAAAAAGAGGCCGTGTAATTTGCAAGGGCGAGAGTGTGCTAGAAAGAAGAAATGGGGGATCTATACGCCCTAGACTTCGATGGAGTTCTCTGTGATAGTTGCGGAGAGAGCTCTCTTTCTGCTGTCAAGGTCTTCTCTGTCTCTCTCGCTCTTTCAAATTATTCCTTTGATTGCTAAGAAAATCGGAGAAAACAAAGAGATTATTTCTGGAATTTTTAGTCATCGTAATTTTTTGCTAAATGCTCGTAGGCTGCTAAAGTGAAATGGCCTACTTTATTCGACGGAGTAGACTCGACCACGGAGGATTGGATTGTTGATCAGATGTATATAGTAAGCTCCAACGCTATCTTTTTATCCCATGAAACTATATACATTCGTACGATGACAATTTTAAATCAGCTGATTATACTGGCAAGAGAGTCATTTGTTGAGAAAAACATTTTAGGAAATTGATATAGACCTGCGATGAAACAGCTAATTCATGCGAGAGAAATTAATACTGAGCTGAACTTCTTTGATTCCTGATTTACTTCAGTAAACGTCTGGTTGTTCCAGAAAAAGAAGACATAGCGTGGATTATCTTATGGAACTCAGAGATACAGGTTGATAGTTATTCATGGATCATTGAACAAGACAACGGCTATATAACAAATGTTGGCTCAAGATATAGAAGCAAAGTCTTTGTTTTTATTTTGGGGTGCATAGGATAGAAGCAAAGTCATTTGAGAATTGAGAGAAAGGAAAAAAGAAGAACGTAAAATGAGGAAAAGGGCTTATGATAGGTCCTATTTCTAGAATGCTATTTTGGGTGATAATTTTAAATTCAAACGCTAAGGAAAACACATAATGAACCCGGATTTCATAGCTAGTTCATATTATTCCAACTAGCCAGAACTAAACTCTATGATTCAGGCAATCTAAGGGTTCTTTACGCAAAAGAACTGGTTGCATATGGAATACAGAGCCCAGCTTCATTTACTGTCTTTTTTGAATTTTTATTCAAACTCTTCTCTCTATCTCTTTCCTTTCTCATTATATTGGTTAGTGTTTCTAGACTTGATACCTTATAATTGATACTTGATAATCATTTGTTAATTCATCCTATTTGAAGGTGCCATTTTCTTTCTCACCTGATTTCACAACTAAGAGTACATTTGGTACTCGAATGGGCAGGAATTAAAATTGACATTACCATGCTTTTGTTTGGTGACAATACATGACGTCTTGATTGAAATTAGATTAAAGTTTCTAAAGTACTCCGGCCCTAATTTTTTTCCCTAACATAACCACCTGATCTATTTTTTGGAAACCAAACAATAAAATAGGAAAAAAGTGGCTGACTACTGCACAAAGCCATGAGGGAATGAGTTTGTGGTGGTAGCCATCCTTTCATTTTTTTAATCAAGTTTTGAAAAAACAGGTTGTTTTTTAGGGGAAAAAAAAAAACATTTTCAATACCCCAGGAATAGCTATTCTTCTCAGCTTGAGGAATAGCTAAGGAATGACCATTCCCTATTGAACAGCTATTCCTTGTCATTAAACCCAACTAAACAAATGGAAAACTATTCCATTATTACATGTGCCAAGCGTACTTTAAGATTGTGATTTCTTTTTCCTTTCCTATCGAAAGTTCAACACCTGGACAATCAGTTTGTTTCTCATGCTGTTATAAAGAACGGTGTGATATACAAATTATGGGGTGATCAATTACTATCCATGATGGCCATGATGTATTCACTTCAAATGATTGTCTCGAATTTATTTTCACATTTAGCATAAAGTGAAGAATATGACACACACACACATCAGTTTGTTTTGGTGATTGTTGAAACCCTTCTGAACTGAGAGGGAATTGCAAAGTAAGAACAATAGGCTGCTTTAATATTGTTCTTTTTGTTATTTATTTATTTTCTTTTGGAGAAGGTGATATACGAATTCTTGTGACCTTGAATGGATTCCTGTCTTACACTATGGCAGGTTCGACCTGTGGTGGAAACTGGATATGAAAATCTCTTACTTGTGAGGTTATTACTGGAGATGAGAATACCTTCCATACGGAAGTCCTCGGTGGGTATACATGCACTCGACTCTAATATGAGCTGTCCATCAGATAGGGGCACTCATGTGTCATATCATCATTTATTCTTGAACACAACAGCACCGACCTTCAATTTCTTAGACTCAACCTGGCGTTCATGGTTTTGATGATTGTGCTTCTATCTGCAAGGTTTCAGAGGGACTCACAGTCGAGGGTATACTGGAGAATTGGTCGAAGTTAAAACCTGTCATAATGGAAGAATGGGATGAGAAAAGGGATGCCCTGGTGGATCTTTTCGGAAAGGTTAGAGATGAATGGCTGGAGAAGGACTTGACAACTTGGATTGGTGCAAATAGGTAATCAAGCTTTTTGAGATGGGAATGATCATGTAACTTCTCTTGTAAACACACGATGAGAAAGAGTAAAGTAATGAAAAAGGGTGCCTTCTGATCATTTAATTTTGGAAATTCCTTATCATGTTGCTTTTAAGTTTTTAACCTTACACACAATCTATGAAAGAAGAAGAAAAATGTGTAGAAAAAGTTAAAGTCACATGGAGATTGAAGAAACCTTTGTAGGAAATGTTTCAACTCTTAGAAGAAAGTTGCATTAAGGGGATATTGCACAAATGATCAATCTCGTTTAAGTTATGAAGCATACTGGTTATGCTCGGACATAAGTATCTCTTGGCAGGGCTTACAAAGTTTGAGTTTTAAACCAATTTGGTTGTTTGGTTGTGAAATTTGCATATTTGTGGGTAATCAGAAGTTGCATCAGGGAATAATCTACAATGCTTGCAATCTCTTTTAAGAAATGGTGCATACTCATTACAGTTGAAAGAACATGTACTTTGGATCATTGGCATCTTTCTACGAGTTCATTGATATTGACTTTTGAACGTCTTTTTAGGTCTTGTTTATTTTTTGGGTCTTCTGCAGTGCTAGTCTTTCTTTATGCACATTTTGGCTATATTCAGGTTTCATCTCAAACAACCCCCCCTTTTCTGGAGGGGGTATATCGTATAGGACCTGAAGGGTTTTTCTTCAATAGATTTGTGCCTAATCCAAATTAAGAATATGTTCAAGTAATGTTCCCCAAATACATGCATATTGTAAATCCAATAATTTATTATTGCTATTGTCATATAAAATCTCCATAATTGAGAGTCGGATGTATGTCTCCAGATTCTATCCAGGTGTTCCTGATGCACTGAAATTTGCTAGCTCGAAGTTGTATATAGTTACCACAAAACAGGTATGACCTCTTTTTCCCTCCGTAAGGAGACACCAATTATGCCACTAGAGCAACTTCAATGCCTCACATTTTTGTTTAGATTGATCTTTCCTATTTTGCAAAGAAAGATGCTATATACTATGCCCCCATCCCTCTTCTATCTTTTTCTGCTGGTGTGGCATTATCCATAACCCTTGAATAGTTAATGGACAATTCCATATTAGCATAGCGACTTATATAAAATTAAAAAAAAAAAAGAAAAAAAAAAAACTCCACATTAGCATAGTGAGATGATAGTGGGATAGTGAGATATGCTTCACAAAATTTCATCCTAAGAAATAGTAGATATTTTTACATGTCATCCACCAGTCTCCTTGTGCCTATTTCAGAGCCGATTTGCAGATGCTTTACTGCGAGAGCTTGCAGGAGTAACAGTACCTTCCGAGAGAATATATGGCCTTGGAACTGGGTTAGAAGGCCCACTCATTTCTTTGGTTAACGAAACTTTTTCTATTCTTTTGTTAGTAACACATGTATTTCTTCTTTTTCCTTCCTTGTCGTTCCAAATACTCTTTCCAGTCCCAAGGTAGAAGTGCTGAAGCAGCTTCAAAAGAAACCAGAGAACCAAGGATTGACTCTACAGTAAGTTACTTAGTTGCTTACGTGGTCTGTCATATACATGACATAAAATTGTTCTGTTGTAATTGTATTTGCCTGGAAAAAAAATGTTGAACTGAACCAAAATCAATTGACTATTTTAACCAGCTTTGTGGAAGATCGACTAGCAACCCTAAAGAATGTCATCAAAGAGCCCGAACTAGATGGATGGAATTTGTATCTTGGTAATGTCTCATCTCTCTCTGATCAGCATCCAGCGTGATTTTCTTACTTTTTCCTTGTTGCTTTTGGTTTCTTTGGCGTGCATTATTTTGGTAAAATTGTTGGGGATTTGAGTGCTAAGCTGGGTTATTTGGGGCAGGGGATTGGGGGTACAACACTCAAAAAGAGAGAGATGAAGCTGCTACCATTCCCAGGATTCATCCTCTTCAGCTCTCTGACTTTACCAAGAAGCTGAAATAACCATCATTTCGTGTAGGTGATTAGAAAATCTCCCCCTCTGTTCATGTTGTCATTTTGTTATGATTAAGAAATTCAGAAATTCGTTTTGCTTTTCTTTCAGGTTGTACTATTAACTAAAATATCAGATGTATTTGAGAAATAAAGGAACTTTGAATTACAGAGGAGTTAGCATGATAATGCACAAATAATTGGTAGATTTTGATTATGGTCATTCAACTGGTTCATGATCTCCCTGTTGAGGGGATTGTAATTACGAAGCCAAGATTGTCATGTGCAAAAGATAATCCATTGCATATGACAATCTAAGTACTATCGTCTATGAGAACATACAATTATACAGGAGGCAAACAAATTATGTCACATCTATGGAAAGAAATGCGCTGATTCCAACCAATTTAGATAACTCTAACCACGTACATATGGATTGGATGCTAGAAAATTTACATCATCAGTCTGTACCATTTCAATGTTAACTATGTCTTAGGGTTCCTTCAGAGAACTGTTCTCAGGTATTTTCGGATATTATTATATATTTCATTTATAAACATCACTTAAATATTTTTTAATTTCAAATTTTTAACTTTTTCATCTGATCATTAACTAATCATTACAATTTTTTTAAATTTAAAAAAATATATAAAATCTTATACAACTTTTTTAAATTTTTAAATAAAAATAATATTAAAAAATTTTATTTAATCAATTTTTTAATATTTTTATTCAATTTTTTTCAATTTTTTAATATTTTTATTCAATTTTTTTCTTCTTTAAAAAAAATTAATAAAACATCTTAATTCAAATGATTTTATTATTATTTATAAATTATTTTATTAGATATTTTAATATTCAAATGTTACGTGCATTCCTTGAAATCCTCTCACATTTGCCATGATTGCTACTTCCAACGCATAGATTCACATCCGCTTGACTTCTTTTCTTACGGTAAAGGGAAAATCCTCCGCTTTCTTCACTGAGCAAGTCTAGCAGATTCCATTTTAAGCTCTTAAATGGCATGGTTCAAGTAAAGCGAGATAGCCCAAGACTATGAAGGGTTATGATTGTCTCAAATGCTGTATTTTTCATCGATTTTAGCGTTAGATTTAAAGATCTTGATCGAGTACGGTAAATTGCTAAAATTTGGTACGTAGTTTAAGGGTTTGGGATAGGTCCCAACACAGAAAATATAAATACTAAAGCAATTGTCCTCTTCGGATGAGAACGTACCACACGTTTGAATGTTAATACTTAAATAATATCTATTAATGAAACGATGGTTGCTTAAATAAGCAAAGCCAAACAATACAAACCGAAATATAAGAAAACTGCAACCGACAAATAAAACTTAACAAATGTAAAATAGAATGCAAATAACAGAGCCAAATAACAGAGCATAATTAGCGGAAGCTAAATAGCATAAAACTTGCAACACTTCATTCCTCTTCTGCACGTTGAGCTACGACCCAGTCCTGCATGCAACTCACGTCCCTTGAGCCATGACTCAGTCCTACATGTACTCACGTAACAGCATGCACTCACGTAACAGAATATCTAGGATTCGGTCGACACCCCCTCTCAGATCGTCGTGGCTTAACAATCCATCTCCCATCAAGCGAAACCTTGTCCCCAAGGTTCACATGTGGAAATTGCTCAACCAACGATTGAGTCAGTTCCCACGTGGCTTTTTCTGCAGGTAAACGCTTCTACTGAACCAAGCTCTCTTCTTCAAACTTGTTTCCGCGTTTGACCCGGCGAGTGTCCAAAATCTGTTGAGGTACCAGTAAGATTACGCCTTCATCGTTCACTAGTGGCAGTTCTTGAGAAGGCACCACCCGATCTCCCACGAATTTTTTGAGCAGTGAGACATGGAAGACTGGATGAATTCGTGCTCCTTCTGGCAGCTGAAGCTTGTAAGCAACCGTTCCAATTTTCTGTATGATTGGGTAGGGCCCGTAAAAGCGACTCGCAAGCTTCTGATGGACACGTTTGAAAATCGATTGCTGCCGATACGGATGTAACCTGAGAAACACCAGTTCACCCACTTCGAAAGTCACATCCCTTCTGCTTTTATCTGCCGTCTGCTTCATACGATTAATGGAAGATGCCAAATTTGCTTTAAGTTGGTTCAGCAACTCATCTCTGGTTGTGAGACTCTGATCTACCTCATGTACTGAAGATTCACCGTTACGGTAGTTGTGAAGGGAAGGAGGCAAACGACCATACAACGCCTGAAATGGAGTCATGCCTATAGACGCATGGAACGTCGTATTATACCATAGCCCAGCCCACGGAATATAAGTGCTCCATTTGTGCGGCCATTGATGAACAAAGCAGCGAAGATATTGTTCAACACATCGATTGACGACTTCCGTCTGCCCATTGGTTTGTGAATGATAGGCGGAGCTAAGTTTCAATTGAGTACTGGACATTAGAAAGAATTCCTGCCAAAATCGACTAATGAAAATTGGATCCTGATCACTAATAATTGATTTCAAAAGACCATGTAACTTGATAACTCCTTCCACAAATTTCTCAGCCACACTCTTAGCCGTAAATGGATGGGACAAAGTTAAGAAATGTGCAAATTTGCTTAACCTATCAACGACGACTAAGATAGTATCCTTGCCGTGGGAGGCTGACAATCCCTCGACGAAGTCGAGCGTAATATCATCCCAAACTTGACAGGGAATGGGTAACAGGTGCAATAATCCAGCCGGAAAAAGTGTCTTGGATTTCATTTTTTGACATACCTCACAGTGCTTGACATAATCTTGGACTGATTGGTGCATTTTAGGCCAAAAAAATTGCTGAGCCAGTCGTTTGAATGTCCGTAAAACTCCTGAGTGACCCCCAATTTTGGTGTCGTGTGCTTCATGCATTAGCTTAGTGCGCAGCGTCACATAGGAAGGAATAACCACCCTTCCTTTAAATAACCAAAGTCCTTGGTGTTGAGAATACGGACCTTCGGTTTGAACCTTTGCCACCCGTTCGACGAACTGAATATAATAATCCCCTTCATAAGCAGCTTTAATCTCGTCCCACAAAGTAACAACGGCTGTGTGCAAATGATGCAATACTAGACTGTTTGGCTGGCGTGAAAGGGCATCTGCTACGGCGTTCTCACGGCCTGGACGATAAACAATTTCGTAGTCGTAGCCCATTAATTTGGCTACCCACTTTTGCTGCTCTGACATTGATATACGTTGATCCAAAAAATACTTCAAGTTGCGTTGGTCGATTTGAACAAAGAATTTCCTCCCCAATAAATAAGGTCGCCACATGCGTATGGATTCAACAATGGCAAGCATCTCCTTGGCGTAGGTTGACCATGATTTTTTTGTAATTCCAAGTGCACGACTCATATAGGCAATGGGCTTGCCCTGCTGAGTCAGAACTGCGCCAATCCCATCTCCAGAGGCATCGGTCTGAATGGTGAAAGATTCATTAAAGTTAGGCATAGCCAAAATGGGGGTGGTGGACATTGCTCACTTAAGAGCAGAAAAAGCTGTATCGGCCTCTTCATGCCAGCCGAACTTCCCTTTCTT
Source organism: Carya illinoinensis (assembly GCF_018687715.1). Lineage (NCBI taxonomy): Eukaryota > Viridiplantae > Streptophyta > Magnoliopsida > Fagales > Juglandaceae > Carya > Carya illinoinensis. Next base: position 10,472,043 of record NC_056752.1, read on the forward strand.
GAGTAGGTTGGTGAGTGGTCGAGCGATAATACCGTAATTCTAAACAAACTTTCGATAGTAACCTGTCAAGCCTAAGAACCCACGTGATTCAGAAATATTAGCAGGTCGGGGCCATGAGAGCATGGCTGCAATTTTTTTCTCATCAACCTTCACTCCTTGCAGCGTGATGATATGCTCCAAATACTCTAATTCTTGCTAGCCGAACACACACTTGCTTGCCTTAACAAAAAACTTATGCTATCTCAAAATTTCTAGAGTTTGTGCAACATGTGCTACATGCTTCTCCCAAGTGGAACTATATATGAGGATGTCATAAAAAAAGACCAAAATGAACTTTCGAAGATGAGTTCGAAATATTGAATTCATGATGGCCTGAAATGTGGAGGGTGCATTACAGAGGTCAAAAGGCATTACGAGGTATTCGTAATGACCATTATGAGTACGAAAAGCAGTCTTAGGAATATCAGGAGGATTTACCCTTACTTGATGGTATCCGGCTCGTAAGTCCAACTTCGTAAAATATGCGGCGCCGTGTAATTCATCTAGCATGTCGTCCACTGTTGGAATGGGGAAAGGATCTTTGACAATGACGTTATTAAGCACATGGTAGTCTGTGCAAAATCGCTAGCTCCCATCTTTTTTCTTTACAAGTAGTACTGGAGAGGAAAATGGGCTGGTGCACGAATATGTTCGAAATCCAGCATCTTCTGCACTTGCTTCTCGATTTCTTCTTTCTGAAAGTGAGCGTATCTGTAAGGGCGTACATTAACAGGTTCGGCACCCCCTTTTAGTGTAATGCTATGGTCGATCTCACGCATAGGTGGTACGCATGAGGGGTCTTGAAATAAGTCGTTGTACTTCTGTATTACCCACTGCATGTCTGGATGATTAATGCCATGAACCGCACCTTGTAAGTAGTCCTCTGTAGCCAAAGGAAAACATACTGCAAATAATGTTTGGCCTTGTCGGCAAGCCTTGGACAGTTCCTTTAACGTAGCCTCCTGAATGGATTGCTCGTCCAATCCCTGCAGCCGTCGGGCTTGGTTATTCCAGATGAAGTCCATGGTGAGTTGCTTCCAATTACAGACCACGGAACCCAACATTTCCAACCATTGTATGCCCAGTACTAAGTCAAGACCTGATAGGGGCAGAGCAAAAAGGGTAAGATCAAACTTAGTGCCTTGTAAATTTACGAATACCTTATCAAATCTTTCTTAACATTTTAGTCGTTCACCGTTAGCAACTCGAACGATGAACGGGTCCATTGGTACTACTGGTAAATGCAGCATATTTGCCAAACGAGCACTGATGAAATTGTGTGTGGACCCGTTGTCGATCAACACCATCACGTCGTGAGGACCCATAGTTGCTGTCATACGCATCGTTCTTGGGCCAGTCCATCCGGTCAACGCATGCAAGGTGATTTTTGGCTCTAGTTCGGGTTCGTGCACCTCTCCCGTAACGTCTCCTTGATCGATTACTCCCGTTTGTTGGTCGGTGACATCCTCACAGATCACATCACCTGCACAACCATCCAAAAATAATAGCTGCAGCTTTTGGCATCGATGCCTAGCCGTAAATCGTTCGTTGCAGTTAAAGCAAAGGCCTTGCGCTCGTTTCCTCTGCATCTCTTCCCAAGATAAACGCCAGACTGGAACAGCTGGAGTAGCTGGACCCACACGAGTGGGTTGGGGAAGAGCTAGAGGAACTCTTGGAGGTGGTGGTCGCATGAATCGCCGCTGTCGTGCGAGCTGCTCGTCTTTCATCCGAGCTAAATCAATGGCCTCCTTGAGGGATTTTGGCTTAAACATCCGAATGCCATCAGAAATTTTGGTTTTTAAGCCACCCATAAACGTACCCACCAATGCCTTCTGTGTCCACCCACGAACCTTGTTGCTGAGCTTCTCGAATTCACGTTGGTAATCCCACAATGTCCCCAGTTGTCTGATCTTTGAGAGAGCTTCATCAAAGTCTTCACAATCCGATGGCCCGAAGGGAGCCCATAATTCCTCTTGGAACCTCACCTATGAAATCACACGTCACTCTTCTCTTAACGTACGACGAAGCCATTGCCAGCACTAATTTGCTTCCCATTCGAGGTGGTAAGCAGCTATGGAAACCTTTTGGTTTTCAGTCGTGCCTTGGTATTCAAAGAATTGTTCGACACGGTTAAACCACTCGGTTGGATCATCCCCTGAAAATCGAGGGAATTCCAACTTTGCTGATTTGGAGGAGACGATTTGTCAACCCCAATCATTTCCTTCTCGCTGTGGATTACCATGGTTGGGATTCTCTTTATTAACGACCAACATAGTTGAAATCCGATTTAGAGCTTCCTCCATCCGTTGTAGTCCTTCTTGAACTGTACCAAGTCCAAACTCTAAGTGCTCAATACGCTCCTTGTTAGTTCCCATAGCAAACCTGGCTCTGATACCAATGATAGGTCCCAACACAGAAAATATAAATACTAAAGCAATTGTCCTCTTCAGGTGAGAACGTACCACGCGTTTGAATGTTAATACTTGAATAATATCCATTAATGAAATGATGGTTGCTTAAATAAGCAAAGCCAAACAATACAAATCGAAATATAAGGAAACTGCAACTGACAAATAAAGCTTAACAAATGTAAAACAGAATGCAAATAACAGAGCCAAATAACAGAGCATAATTAGCGGAAGCTAAATAACGTAAAACTCGCAACACTTCATTCCTCTTCTGCACGTTGAGCTACGACCCAGTCCTGCATGCAGCTCACGTCCCTTGAGCCATGACTCAGTCCTGCATGTACTCACATAACAGCATGCACTCACGTAACAGAATATCTAGGATGCGGTCGACGCCCCCTCTCAGATCGTCGTGGCTTAACAATTTGATAGATAATTTCGGCAATTTTGGGAACGAAGTGAAAAAACAGGAGGTGAGAAAAGTAATTTCTCCTTAAATAAACTATACACATTATCGTCATCCTATGTCTACCCAGCCACATGCATCTGCTCCCTAACTGATATGGTAAGGCTCATATTTGCAAGAGCTATGAAGGAAAATAATATAATATATCAAAATCCTAAAAAGAAAATAAAATCATCTGTCTGCACTAAAGCTATGATGCTTAACATGAGTGCAGCCAAGAAGGATGAGATTGAAGAAAAGATCGACCAGATTCTTATCATAGCTATACCAGTGTATTGTATGAATGTTTTCCTATTACCAAAGAAGTCAAATCAAGATATAAATATGTTGTTTAGGATATTCTCATGGAGTTCTCATGCAAAAGATACTGGGGTGCATTGGATTGGTTGGGATTAGATGAAAAAATCAAAAGCTTTTGGAGGCCTTGGCTTTAAAGATTTGGATTGTTTTAACAAAACTTTACTTGCCAAACAACTTTGGAGAATCCTTGAGCAACCTCATTCCATTCTAGGGAGGACTTTCAAAGCAAAGAATTATCCATCTGGTTCACTAATAGCTGCATCTCTTGGTGTTAGACCTTATTTTGCATGGAGAAATCTTTATCCTGTTGTGGCCTTATTGAAGGAAGCTACTATTTCGCGAGTTGGTAATGGCAACCAAGTGAAGGTATGGAAAGATAAGTCGCTTCATGGAAGTGCCTCCCCCTATGTTTTGTCCCCAAAGGCGTGTATTAGGTGAAGATGCTTTTGTGAATGAACTAACTGATCGAGATAAATTATGGTGGAATCACTCCCTTTTATGTTTAATGTTGAGATAATTGCTCAGCAAAGCATCAAGTGCTCGATAGAGTGCTCAAGAGAATTTCAATATTCATTCATTTGTTCTTACATCCATTCTGCCGTGCTATTACATTGTTTTTATAAACAAATTCTAGAGTTAACAACTTTCTACACAATCGGGATCAATGGACACGTCCTACCAGAAATGATATTTTACTTCTAGAAGAATCTTTGCTAATCCTCTGCAGTGCCTTGCTTGTTACTTGTCATGGTGATGGTGGAAGCTTATTTTGATGTTGCTAAGTGATGATCTAACTTGGCAGTATCCTTAACAGCCCTCATCGGTGCAAGTGGCACTTGTGAAACAATAAGGTTTGATCGAATGACTAAGAATCATGCTGCTAACAATGGTTTAGTGAGTATATCTGCCACTTGATCTTTACTAGACACAAAGGAGACATTGAGTGTCTTGGCTGCTACACGATCTTGTACAAAATAATAATTAAGTTCTATATGTTTTGTTCTAGCATGTAGAACTGGATTTACAGGCAAATATGTAACACCCAAGTTTTCACACTATAAGGTTGGTGGATCTTTTAAAAAAATTCCAAGTTCCATCAAAAGAGATTGAATCAATAGGATTTCACAAGTTGTATTGACAACTGCCTTATACTTAGCCTCAGCGAATGATCTAGCAATGGTGGGTTGTTTTTTTTTTAACCCTAAGAAATAAGATGTGACCTAAAGAAGATATAGAACCTACATGTAGATTTTTTATCATTAGGGCAATATAATGACTCTCTCCAAAGGATATGAACGAGAAAAATGGCAATCTAGGAATAGGTGTTCCAGTTTGATCATGAAGAGCGCTGACTTGTAAAGGGGCCGAGCATAAATGCATGCATGCACATATGCTGCCTCTTTGTTCTCATCATTATATTCATGATCATTACGTAGTGTCAGAGCATTGACAATGGCCTCGCCATTGCCTAATGCAATTCTAAAATTTGGTTATATTTTTCAAAAAGCTTCCACATCGGTCTAGTTAAACTGATGCTATCTTGACTTTGTGCTACAATAAATTAGTCTCCCTGGCCATTGTTGGCGATCTACTGTAGGAGGATCAAAACATTGATTTATTATTTCCGCATTCCCTTCTTTCTTCACGGACGTTATTCTTCTCTCTTGGCGATAGGGAGAGAAACCAAGAGGAATTTACGGCTGCTAACTGAAGGTGGCATGGAGGGCTGGCACGCTCGGTGGTTCACAAGCAATAGGAGTAGGTGCTTTGTTTTAATCAACAAAAATAAAGGTTAGTTGAGTATGGTTGCAACAGGTTGAGTGTGGTAGCAGTGGTGAGTTTTCTATTAAGAAGTGAATGAAGAGAATGATCGAGTGAAAGGAATAAGAAGAAGATAGGAGAAAACCATTTCTCATTCATTTGGAATCTGCTCCGTAATGGCTCTGTACAATATTCCTATATCTCATAGCAGTTGCCATAGTTGGAAAAAAAAAATACAAAAATTTGCTATCGTACGAGGCACAAACATAGTAAAGTAGAAAGCAGGAAAAGTAATGTAATAGTTAGGAGGCGCTTGGGAAGCGTTAGCCAACCCAACCACGAGATATTTCACGATTTCATAGTACTGGTTCCATTATGTAGGCGTGGATGTGGTTTGCATAGATGAGTTTGATGAGTGAAACAGAGTGTTTCAGCCAATGTGGGGAAAATAGAGTGTCCATTGAATTGTTCTAGAGAATAAACAAGGTGGAAAAAATAGTATATGAAGTGTATTTGGAAAATTAGTTAAAAAATAATAATTTTATTTTTTAATAAAGTTATTAATTAATATATGAAGTGTATTTGTAAAATATTAAAAAAATTATCAAATATTATTAAAGTATATAATATTATGTTATTATTTGGATTTTAAAATAAATAGTCTAATGTAAATTAATCTAGTTAGAAATCTATATTATAACCAAAAGACTACATTAAAATTCCATTTTAGACTCGACTCTCAACTTAATTTGCCAACGACACTTTTGCATGGAGATCATCAATTTCCCATGCAAGCATGCATCTTTCCATTCAGCAATTCCAGTCTTGCATGTGTAATTTCCAATCTTTTTGTTCAAGGGGACAGTAATTTTCGAATCTGTTATAAATGCTCGACTATTTTCATAGATCCATTTCAGCTCATCCTCATTGCCAATGGCAACCGCCCTTCAAATTCAAACACAATTCAAATAAATAAAATATATAATAATATTTTATTAAAACATGATTTTATGCGAATATCATTTTCTATATTTTTATTTAAATAATAAAATTAACTATCAATAATAGTTGACTTGAAGATTCCTCCCTAAGTTTCCAAAGAATATTGTGATTATCATTTTATTTACTTAATAATTAACAAAAATAAAATTAAAAAAAGAAGAAGAAAACATGCATGCATGACTTCCCTTATAAAGCAGAGAGGCCGATCGAGTATGTTCAAAATAAATTGTTTTTAAATAATTAGAAACTATTTTTATCAAGATTATTTTTAAAATAATTTATTTATCAGAAAAATTTCACAAATACTTTTTAATTTTTTTTCTGAATCGTTTGAATTTTATTTTATTTTTCACATCATGGTATTTATGTCAAATTATTTTATTGAGGCGGTAGATGTTGTGAAATACACAATAATATATTAAAAATTATAATAAAATTAACATTCAAACGAAATCAATTTGAACTGAGGAACAGAAATCTCGCTCTCTTTAAGGATATATATTCAAGCCTTCTGTGGTGTATAAAATCTCAAATTAACTGATGCAGCATAACTCACTACAAGAAAAATGATCTTTTGTGACCAATTTATAGTAAGGCAAAGACTATTAGCAACTAAAATAGTCTTTTAATTACTATAAATTAGTTGTAAAAAGTCATTTTTCTTGTAGTGACTCATCTTGATTTGATTCTTATAGTACAATATATCAACTGATTGTCGTATACTCCGAACCAACTCTACACAAGTGGTTGAATTCAAAGTTCCACCAAAATAATACATTTCTTTTATCTGAAAATATACTCTAAAAAATATACTTTCACTTGCTTGTTTTCCTTATCTTATTTTTGTATTTTTTTTCTTTCTTCAATCGTATAGTACAAAGAACTAAACAATACAAATATATATAAGACTCAGAAGGAGCCGGGACGTACAAAGACGTAAACAGAAAAAGAATAAAAAGAAATAAATGGCCAACGTCAACAACAATTATAGGCCAACGCCTACAACTTAAATAAGCCAACGTCTATAACTTAAATATGATAACCTTTTGGTGTTTGAGGGGCCAATGCCAAAATTGACAATTCAGGTACTGGTTGATTGCAAATCGAATGCTAGTTCAAGGTGGGTTTGAATATGTATTTCTTAATTATTATTTTAATATAATTTCTTATTGGATTTCTCTAAATTTAAATGGGCTGATTGAGAAATTCTAATTTTTTTTTGGGTCCTTGCATGACAAATAAGATGTAGACAGTTCTTTTTGTAATTTAATTATTTATTTTTAGATAGAAGTTGTGGGAGAGTAAACTAGCCAATGATTTGGAAACTAGCCGAACGTATGAATTGAATAAATATTTAACCCTATTTTCTTATTCTGAAAACGAGAGCTGGCCCATCTATTAACAAAAGAAAATTTCTATTTATAACCCGGCAGGTGTCAATATAATACGCATAGTAAGATGCTTATATCTTATAATTTAATTTAAAAAATAAATTTTAAAATTTGAATATTATAAATCAAATCTTATCATTTAAATGATATGAATGGTTGTATGTTCTATACATTAACTTAAAAATAGAATAACTCTTAACAAAATGAACCAAAAGAGAAATTAAAAAACAGATCGAAGCCCTATTCTTTAAACAGAAAAAGGAAAATCAAGGAAATAAAAAGGCCAAGACCCAGTAGATTCAATTCTATATATTCTCAATTGGATGGATATTGGATTGAAGTCTATGATTTGTTTAACAATTTTCAGTCTTCACTATTTATTGGGAAAAAAAAAAAAGAGTAGTTTTATGAGATCCAAACTTAATCGTAATTTCCTTAACTGTTATGCAAAATGAATTTTTTCCTTAACATTTATGATATATAGAACCCAGGTGATTAATGACAGGGAAATCATCATAACCTAATGAGGCATGTGAATCAGTACTACTCTTTTCAGCTAACCCAAATACTAATTAAAAATATTGCCAATATCGGGGAAAGAAACTGAGGTCTTAATTACATATTCTATTAGTCATACGGGTACACCTTATATGATATCCAGTATGGTAAGAATAAATATATATAGTATTTGAGATTCTATATTATTTAAAAATGAAAAGTTTTTATTTTTTATAAGATTTCAATGAGACTCGAATTATATCATTGACTAATTTTTTTGAAATAAAGGTCATGTAGTTTGGGCCTTCTATTAGGATGTTATAAATAGTACTATCAAAGCCTATTCCAACTAAAAATATGGGACTTGAGTCATACTACTTACAACAAACTGGTCTCGTGACGAGAAATCTTATAAAGAGTAAGAATTTTTCATTCTCAAGCAATGTGAGATCTCAAACACTACCTACCTTTATTCCTATTATATGATATATTAGACCTTAGTGATATTATTATACAATCAATACGATGATCTTAAAAGACAAAACAAAATAATCTTTCATGAATCTGATGATATATGGTCGGGAATAAAGACTGCTTTAATTAAGAGAACTTAATATATATGATACTATTGAACCCACCCCACCAAAACATTTAAACAATTATTTGATCAATTCAATATATATTTATATATATAATATTATATAACACCGGATATGCCATATATATATCCAGCTTTGTTTATACCCCTATTAATATTTGTCTTGTGTGATTGTACCTTACTTACTGACAATGTAGACTATGTACGTAAGAAATTAAGTGGATTAGCCCAAGACATGATGATCAGCTGTATTTGCCACCTTTTGGATTACATTATTGAATTATTTCTTCAAAAAGATGCCCTAAAGTACTCCTATGATCTTAGAAGAATACTACTTGAATTAGAGTGGCTTTGAATTTTGAAAATTATGCTTCTTAGGTGATCTAATGATCAATCACTGCTTAATTTTCTCTTCGCCCCCCGTACTTCATGAATTATGTATGATTTTGGCACCCGACTCATGTTCACCTTTTAACAAGACACATCTTTTTATATAGCAATAAATTATATATAAAATTAAAAATCAAAATTATTTTAAAAAACAAAGGATCGAGCTCACCATCCCAGCTTGAGGGTTTGGCTAAGAGCCATCAGCGTACGTAATGGTTGGCCTGACCAAACCATTAGTCTAACGGGGGGGTGGCTAACCACCCAAGGCATGCAACTATCATTCCAAATGGGATATCGGGGTCGATCAAGTACTTTTGGGGTTGTAGACCACCCTCTCAAGAGCAGCAGCTTGGTGCCGAAGGTCCCTTGAGTTTTGTGTTTTCTTTTTTAATTTTAATAATATTATTTACAGAATATTATGGATTATTGATTACATAAACTCATAAATTAACACGACTTTATATGATATATTAAATTTACTTTACAATTTAATATACTATATCAAATTACGTAAATTTGTAAATTTATTTTTATATAATTTCTTTGTAAGTAAAGAATTTCTTCTTATATTTTTTGTTATCTCGATCAGAAGACTTAGTCGGCTTTATTGTTAATTAACTTGATTTCCTTAAAGGAAGTTTCTCGTTGACATATTCCAAGTTAATTTATTTAAGATGCACAATCATGAACACATCTCAACGGCATCTAATTTCACAAATGACGTAGAATGTTGATTACTAGACACTTCAAATAACAAGTCAACAAAGAGATATATAAGAACTAAGCATAAAAGTCAAGAATACGTATGAGTGACCAAAATATTGCTAATTAAGCATATATAAAAGGTATGCGTAAACAAAGGGACATCGACCCATAATTTTTTAAAGAGTTTTATTAAGTATAAGCAAGTTCGTGTACCAATTCACGCTCCGATGATCTTTATTATTTGAAAAAAATATAAAAAAAAAAAATTGAGAGAAGAAGAAAATCTCTTATCTCATGAAAATTATTTCTGTCTTCAATTCATATTGTTTTGTTAAACAAATGTCTTACATATTAATATCGGTGCGCGAATTAGTGCACGAGCTCTGCTTGCAAGAAGATTTTTCCTAAAACTTTTGAGAAGTTTAAAGAATCCAATACACACATTAAAAATTATTTCCTATACAACTCAAACTTAATTCTACTTTAATTTTTATTTTTTCAAAATCGATCGAGCGTTTAAAATGTATTTAATATTCTTAATGGAGTTATAATAAAAAAAAAAAAAAAAAAGTATTGAAGGGGTCATGTGTCAATGTAGGTCCATCTCGATAGAAGATCGATCTACACAATTGCAAATTATTCTATTGATCATCACCTAGAAATTAGAATTATCAGGATCTGGTCCCAAGTTTCAAAGGGGTGGAAATGTAATATTGACTAGAGGGAATGGATAAGATTAAGGGAGTACAAAGAGAAAAACGGTAATATTTTAAAAAAATCCATATCTTTGACTTTAATTGAGGCTAGCTTTATATATATATATATATATATATACTAGTTGGCACTCAACGTACAAGGCACGTTTCTCTAATAAGAAGTAAAAAAAATATTATATTTAATAAAAAATATATTCATTAGATATAATATTTATTTTTTATTAAATACAATATTACTAGACAACTATCAAAATTCTCTAAAATAAAGACCAATGCTTGAATAAATAAAATATATGAAAAGATAGTAATGATAGTAATAATTACTTTCTATTACTAAAGTATTAAGTCAAAGACAAATAAGTTAAAACTGATACAAATTTAGAGGAATTGAAATTAGAGTTTTATTGAAATTACAATTTTTTCCTAAGAGGAGTATAATCAAATAATCAAACAGTCTCAAGCATGAGCCAAATAAGATGCATTAATAACAAGGTTGGACATAATTGTTGATACTTGGGGGTGAATGTGACCACAAAACTTAGCAGCAAGTTTTCGTACATCGTCAAATTCAAACTTATGAAATGCCTTAAAATAAAGAACAGAAGAAATAAGTGCATCTCATTCAGTATACTGAAGCAAGTGAGGTTATTCATGTGAATCAACATGTTTAGAAGGAGAGCAGCAACACTGTCATGATTGTTGATATCTTGATCCACTGAAATTTTTTCAAATAACAAGTAAAGATTTTACAAGTGAATTGTAACTAAAAAATTTGTAAAATGAGAAGCTTCAATTAGGATTTAGAGAACATTTATGGGAGAGATGAATGAAATTATTAGATCTAAAATATCATATCTTAAATACAATTAGTATTTCAGATTTATATTACGGTTTTGTAAGAAAGTGTGCATTATTAAAGGAGAAATAAAATGAAACACATAGAAGATTTAACAGAAGATAGAAACACAAATATGAATATTTGTAAAATATTATTTTATTATCTCGAAACAAAATTATAGAAATCTGAAGCTCTTCGCCTCATTGTTTAAACGCTCTTTCTTTTCAAAAATTTGCATGCCCCTCCTATCTAAAGGAGTAGGCAATCGAAAAGAAAATTTAAGTAAGAATTTTAAATTTCTGTTCTCTTACTTTAATGCTTCTATCTTCATGTTGGACTCCAGAAGAAGCCGTTGAAGAATAGAAATATTCTCATTGAGTTTGTCAACCCCACCAATCTTGGATTGTAGTCGCTGAAAAAATGCGATAATGGTTGATGCATATCGGGTATCGAAACTCACAAACTCGTAGATAATTTTATCATCTGACTTATTAGTCAGATCATTATTGTATTGCATTATAGCACCTACGGTAGAAGTAAAAACAACTGGTGAACGAGGTGCAGAATACCTCATATGTTGGTTATGAGAAGATTGCTGAGCCATTGCAGAGTGAGAATGTAGAAAAAGATTGTAGAGTAAGAATGCAGACTAAATTTAGAAAAGTGAAGAAGATGAGATGCGAAAGAAAATGAGCTAAATAATTCTTTTATAGAGAAAATTATAACAAAGTATCTCTCTATTACTTCACAACATCTTTCGTGAAACATCTCTCTACAAGAGACAAGAGATGTAGCATCATAGTTCTGCGGCGCCTGACAGTTACATAAGACCTGTAAAAATCTTACAGATCATAATTGTCTGATCTAAAACAGAGGGTTATCGTTTTTGTTGAGAGAGAGAGAGAGAGAGGGAGAGAGGGAGAGGTTAACGGCTTAATTTTGATGAATTCTTTACTAAGTATGTTATTTAGAAGAACACTTAAAGTATATCATTCATATTTTTCTAAGGCAATCGAGAGTTTACCACTAAAACCGAAGATGTTAGACATGGGTACAGCTGAAAAAATCCCGAGAGGTCGAATTCGCACCGTTTTCCATCAAAAAACCTTCCAAACAGAGCAAAAAAGAGAAAAACAAATAAGACAACGGCCAAAATCTCTTCATACAAAGCTTTATCAATAAAAACGGAAACCCACATGCAAATTCTATGAGATAGGGCAAACAAAAGTAGAGAAAATAAGTGAGAGGAAAGAGAAGGTGATGAGCGAAATGATAGGAGTTGGGGTGGGTCAATGGAGAACACTTTTATTTCATGAGAGGAATGTGGGAGGTTTGTGTACGTGACAATCCACACAAAGGAAACCCACATACAATGTATTTGTGCTGAGAAGTAGATTCTCTCCCACCAAATAAAAACCAGGCGTCCTTAAAGTGGTTTTCGATTTTACTTTTTGGTGAATTACGACTTGTTTGGATGTTCGACTAGGTCTGTCTTCGACCCGTTAGATCCCTAGATTAACTACTATACTCGCAACACCATTAACATGATATAACATCATATTTAATACATTACGCTACCCGTTCATTATTAATCAATCATTCAAAGGATAATTAATTATATATATAGGTGTTGTCTGTCCAATGGAAACGAAATAAGTATTAAAAAAGACAGCATGTTGATAAGGTAGCAGCTAGATAGCTAGCTGTAATTAATGATGTTATTAGCTATACATGATGATGATAAGATCAAAACGAAACGATTAATCGATAGATCATCACGGATGTTTTTTTTTTTTTTTTGTGGGGTAATATTATATCATATATATCATTTTAAAAATAATTGTCGATAGCAAATTTCAAGATGTAGGTCCCCCTAACTATTTTTGTATCCCTCATCTGTCTCAACGTCTGCATCCACTCTTGATCCTTTCAACATTTGATTTCAACATTCTTTTATATCGGTGATCATACGATGAGTCTCGTACACCATATATTTGATATTTTTATTTTTTAAAATTAATTTAATTTTTTTATTTATTATTCATATACTAAATATTTAATAAAAAATTAAAAAAATAGATGATATGTAGAATATTGAATGATAGATTTATATTTAAAATTATATATATATGTGGGCGCGCATGCAATTTTATTTTTTATTTTTTTAATTCTCTTTTTCATATTAAGTGCTGAGCAAGCTGCTTGCTTGGCATTGGCAAGAGGTAAACCAATTAATTAAACTCACTATAGGAATTAAGAAACTCATACATATATGCATCACAGCTGGATGTTGCTAGGTAGCTAGCTAGCATGCATGTGCAGTAGACTATTACCCTTGATAGTTGAAAACTTGAAAATTAATTAATTAATTAATGGTTGAGGGGGATGATAAGGAGTGATGTAGTAATAGTAGTGGAATCAAGGTTAATGACAACCAAGGTATCAACTCATTATAGTGGTTAGGTGATTTTTTTTAAATTTTTTATTCTTAATCATGTCTACTTTTTTCCTAATTTGTCGTTATTTTTTGCTCTTGTCGATTGATTTTTCATATTTTAAGTTTCGATTTCGAGTAAAACTGAAGTTGATTCGGCACTATTAATTTCAACTATTTTTTCTAATGATCAGACCATTGACATAGACGATTTAACTTTTGACAAATTGATCCTAAGGGAACTAAATAATTATAAAGAGGACAAGGAATAGGACTGCCGCCATTAATCGTAAACACATCAAATTCATTGTTTTTGGATAATAATAATATTTATAATAATAATAATAATAATAATAATTGAATGATTGATTGACTTATCTCAAGAAGTGGTCCGCATTATAATTTTTTTTTTTTTATTGTCAAGTTTATAAAAGAAATCCTATAATTTATAAATTATTGCTGAAGAATTTTGTGGCCGCCTTCTTTAACTAATTACGAAGAGGCTGTTTGTAATAACAACTCGCTTGAAAGCAATTGATATATTATTATGCATGAACTGCAATTCACTTTAAAGCAATTGAGATAGGAAGTTGCTCGTTATTTTCTTTGTATTTGGCCCACCATCAAGAAAATTAAAGTACTGTTTATAGTCAAATTTATTAGGTGATGATTTAGAATATAAATCCATTGTCTTTGGTATCATCTTTTCCAGCTCCCACAACTAACACTACTTGAAAAGAAAATTTAAGAGTTTTACTATTTTTAAGGATAGTCATATTAATATATTAATATTAATTTATTTATATTTAAAATTTAAATTAATATTATTTTTAAATTATTATTTTTAAGGATCCACTATCTATTAAAAATAAAGAGCGAGTCAAGCAAGGAGAAGAAAATGTGAAGACAAACTAATAAATTTAAAAAATATATTTAGATAAAAATGAGATCTGAAAATTATTCCAACCATCATCCAGCTTTAGCTTTTAAGTTTAGATTTTTGACTTTTGTCCAGCTTTAGCTTTTAAGTTTAGATTTTTGACTTTTGTCCAGCTTTAGCTTTTAAGTTTAGATTTTTGACTTTTGTCTTGCCAAAGATGAGAGAGAGGCAAAGAAAGGGATATCTTTGGGTCTATCGAAAGTGAAAAGTTTTTTTATGGCAATATCGTCAATGATGGGCCCACAAGCGGGGTCATCCTCCATGCCTAGATTCCTAAAAACCAAACTCACCTCTTCCTCATCCGCATCGAATGCGTAGGCGTACGGGTCCCATCCCTGCACGTTGTACAGCGTTTGTAAGTCGATCGTCTGCGATGCTGGCACTACCGACACGTTCAGCAATCAGTAACACCGCTATGCACCGCTCAACAGCAGGTAAGAGAGAGATTTTCCACCTCAAATCCATCGTAATAAGAAACCGTGTAATCTTGTAAGCGAAGTAAAATGAAAACAACAAATTAATTAAACAATAATTAACATCATCATTTCGAAGTTAAAAACCAAGTATAAAGGAAGAAAATTACGATAAGATCTACAAGAATCATTGCTAACACGAGAAAAATAATTGCTAAACTCCAAAAACTACAAATGATAAGCCAAGAACAAGAAACAGGATCTCTCAATTATTTTAGAAAGAATAGAACATCACTGACGAGGAGAAAAGAAAGCTATTATCTAAAGCATAGCCTAAAAGCATTAATACTCACCTGCATGTGATGACAAAGCAAACAATAAACACCGCACCTATTTACATCAAACATATCTATTTAAAATTCTTGTTACTCAAAATAACTATGAGTTGAATCAACATTAACGACAACCAAGGTAGCAACTCATTATAGTGGTTAGGCGATTTTTTTTTAATTTTTTATTCTTAATCATGTCTACTTTTTCTCTAATTTGTCGTTTTCTGCTCTTGCCGACTGATTTCCTATATTTTAAGTTCTGTTTTCGAGTGAAACTGAAATTAATTCGGCACTGTTAATTTCAACTACTTTTCCTAATAATCAGACCATTGACATAGACGATTTAACTTTTGACAAATTGGTTCTAAGGGAACTAAATAATTATAAAGAGGACAAGAAATAGGACTGCCGCCATTAATCGTAGACACATCAAATCCATTGTCTTTGGATAATAATAATAATAATAATAATAATAATAGTAATAATAATTGAATGATTGATTGACTTATCTCAAGAAGTGGTCCACATTATGATTTTTTTTTTTTTTATTGTCAAGTTTATAAAAGAAATCCTATAATTTATAAATTATTGCTGAAGAATTTTGTGGCCGCCTTCTTTAACTAATTACGCAGAGGCTGTTTGTAACAACAACTCGCTTGAAAGCAACTGATATATTATTATGCATGAACTGCAATTCACTTTAAAGCAATTGAGATAGGAAGTTGCTCGTCATTTTCTTTGTATTTGGCCCACCATCAAGAAAATTAAAGTACTGTTTATAGTCAAATTTATTAGATGATGATTTAGAATATAAATCCATTGTCTTTGGTATCATCTTTTCCAGCTCCCACAACTAACACTACCTGAAATGAAAATTTAAGACTTTTACTATTTTTAAGGATAGTCATATTAATATATTAATATTAATTTATTTATATTTAAAATTTAAATTAATATTATTTTTAATAAAATTTATTTTTTGACCAATTATATTAGATTAATATATATATTATTGCTGCTGTCTCTATAACGATTCTCTGTTGGATCCACCAACTATTAAAAATAAAGAGCGAGTCAAGCAAGGAGAAAAAAATATGAAGAAAAACTAATAAATTTAAAAAATATATTTAGATAAAAATGAGATCCGAAAATTATTCCAACCACTATCCAGCTTTAGCTTTTAAATTTAGATTTTTGACTTTTGTCCTGCCAAAGATGAGAGAGAGGCAAAGAAAGGGATATCTTTGGATTTATCGAAAGTGAAAAGCTTTTTTATGGCAATATCGTCAATGATGGGCCCACAAGTGGGCTCATCCTCATTCCTCCATGCCTAGATTCCTAAAAATCAAACTCACCTCTTCCTTATCTGCCTCGAATGAGTAGGCGTACGGGTCCCATCCCTGCACATTGTACAGCATTTGTAAGTCTATCGTCTGCGATGCCGGCACTACCGACATGTTCAGCAATTAGCAATACCGCTATGCATCCCTCAACAGCAGGTAAGAGAGGGATTTTCCACCTCAAATCCATCGTAATAAGAAACCGTGTAATCTTGTAAGCGAAGTAAAAGGAAAACAACAAATTAATTAAGCAATAATTAACATCACCATTTCAAAGTTAAAAACCAAGTATAAAGGAAGAAAATTACGATGAGATCTACAAGAATCATTGCTAACACGAGAAAAATAATTGCTGAACTCCAAAAACTACAAATGATAAGCCAAGAACAAGAAACAGGATCTCTCAATTATTTTAGAAAGAATAGAACATCACTGACGAGGAGAAAAGAAAGCTATTATCTAAAGCATAGCCTAAAAGCATTAATACTCACCTGCATGTGATGACAAAGCAAACAATAAACACCGCACCTATTTACATCAAACATATCTAATTAAAATTCTTGTTACTCAAAATAACCATGAGTTGAATCATGTACATTTATGCTAGATTATTTAATATTCACTCTGAAATCCAAATCTCATGTAAAAAGTCAAATTATCAAAAGAATCTAATTTTTTTATTTAATTCAACAAAAAAAATAATGATATCCTCTTCAAAATCTCAGGCCCAAGCTGCCTGATAGTCAAAGGGGTTAGATAGCTAACCAAAAACTTTTACTCATCCCTTGCCTCATGCTTGTGGTTTTAACTTGAATAAAAAGACATTGAGTCATTATGGCAAACAAACTAGCAGCTCCACGCCTCTCTCTCTTCTGCAATTTCTGTTTCCGTTGTATGCAACAAGCTGCAGCCATCGTTGTTCCTGGCCGGTCGGTTTCTTTTCTCGCTCCTCCCGTGTCTCGCTTTCCCTCAGTCTCTCTCTCAGCTCCCTGTTTCGTATTACAGTCTTTGTGGCTGCCGACCTCCCTCACTTGCTTCAGTCGCCCCTTGTCACGACGCCATCGTGCACCGCGCTTTGTCACCCCGTGGGACTCAAAAGCAAATAAATCAGAGGACGTGAATGGAAGAAAAAAAAATCAAAGGAGGTGAAGAAGATAGAAACCAACACCAAAATGAAATTAGTAGAGGGGTCGTCTTCGTGGGTCTCAGATCTATGTTTTTTTGTGGGTAGGAGAAAAAGCAGAACTTTGGGTCATCTTTTGATTCTTCTTCTAATGTCAATTTTCCTCAACTTTCGCTTGCATTGATTCCCACTCGGGTCTTGAGATTCTATTGTGAAATTTGGTGCTTCAAAAAGGGTGGAGGTAGAGGTTTGCAGAGCTCGTTGATGCTGAGGATTCTATCATAGATTTGTGCATAATGGGTAAAAATTTCCTTTACTAACTTAAGGATTCTATTACAGATCTGGACTGCAAATAATAATAAAAAGTGCTGAGAAACGACATCGGAGACCTGGGTCTATGTTTATTAGAAGGCTTGCGCACCAAATCTCATATAATATATAGACCACGAACCTCTGAAATCTCTCCAGAAGCCTATCTCTACCCCTCCCATTAGCAGCTAACCAAGCAAATCTCAAAAATTTTAAAATTTCACAGTTTTGGTACTTTGGGTTTCAGCAAGATGAAGAGAAATCGAGAGTTGCGAGATAGAGAGAGAATAGAGGATGGGTCTGAGTTTAGAGAGAGAACTTGGGAGGAATACGAAGTTGAGAATGAAAGATTTGTGTGGTCTGAAATTCTTCTGAAAAAATATCACTGGCACAATCTCACTAAAGACCAAAACATCCTTATATAAACGGACACAAAGGAAGAAAACAAAAAGTTAAAAGAGTAACTATGTAATAAATATGGGAAAACAAAAAAGAAATATGTGAATTTACTGTTTATTTCTGTAAAAGTGGGATAAGCGCTTATTATTATAGAGAGAGATAATTATCAAGAACATGGCAACTTGTGTAGATAACGTTATTTAATTACAAAGTGGATTGTGCTAACATCCGGTAATAATTAGTTTTGGAGGCATGCATATTTCTTAAAATACAAACATATATATAGAGTCTTTTATAATTACAACGTACGTCATAATTCCAATTTATAATATTAGGGAAGATGCCCTCGATTTTCCAATATCTAGATCACTCATACTGTTATAATGTAAGGATTTAAAGAGTTTGGCTCTACAAAATCATATATTTCCTGAATAATGTGCCGCGCGATATTCGAAATCATGACTACTGCATGGAGCTGAACGTCCTAGCTAAATACCTGCTAGTTTGGGGGAAAAACTATAAAAGAATATTTTTGAGGGGGTAAAACTTAATTTTTAGAGTGATGATGATTGATCTACTTTATAAAACAGTACCCTACAAATATTAAAGTTTTATACGTCAATACTTATATGCAGTACGTGTTGTGAAATCGTCACTTGTTTCTAATGCATAAGTGGATGGAAATAGTTTTTGTTGTGAACAAGATTTTTAAAAATATTATGACAAAATGATATTAATGAATGATCAATATTATTTCACAAAAGACTCTCGTAAGGGATTTAGGCTACGTTTGGATGTTGAGTCGAATTGAGTTAAACTTTTTTTATTAATAGTAGTGAGTTGAATTGGTAGAGTAAGTTATGTAGGACTCATCGAAAATGAGTTTAAATGTATTTATATGTTAAGATGAATTTAATACTATTTATAAAAAATTGAAAAAGATTGTGACTCCTATCTATAAAAATGTGTTGAGATGAAAAATATTGTAAATCCCACGTGTATATAAGAAAGTTTTGAATTGAGATGAATTAAGTAATTTGAGAGTTTGATATTTAGTTATTAAATTCAATTTAAAATTAGACTATACTATCAAACGGGGCCTAAAGAAAATGCTAAGTTGTATTATTTAGAATTCTATTTTTACGTATATATAGCAAATTATATATATATATATATATATATTTTAAATGAAAGCTCTTTCTTAAAGATGATTTTACCAACACTTGAATTTTATAAATAACTATGATTTTATAATTAATCGTGAAATTAACCTTAAAATTTATTTTCTTTTATTTTACGTAAATGTTACATGCATGTACTTAAAAACATTGACTCCTCCGCTTAAAAAAATATGTCTGATTTATTATGATTAATAAAATATATAAAAATAACTATACGTAACGTATTAAAATTGTTCAGACGAGAACATTATTTTGTTTCAGTTTCTGTGGCTTTCACAGGAGAGAGACTGAGCTTGTCCTATCTTCTATCTTCTCTGCTGTCCGGGTGCCAATGGCAAGTACTTCACTGTCCTAGACCGTGGCTGGAGCCATTCCTTTCGGTCATTCTTGTCACCAAAGGGCCACCTTAACAATTGTACGTGTGATTTATTCATATATCCTATCAAATATTTTTGTGCTGTCATAATATTTTTTACGTATTTTATTAATATAATTAGTTGTATTATTTTTTTAATATAAAATAATTATTTTAATCAATTACATTAATAAAATAAAAATAAAAATAAATAAATTTTAGAAACCAAAATGAATTTGGTTTCCACTTCGTTCTTCCCCATCTAGGAAGTAGTTGGGAATTTTGAGATCCCAACAATGGATCCCATGATCCGGATCAGTAGTGCCATCGTCCAGAAGGTCATTGACAGCTGAGACTTTGTATATTAAATCATTTTCTATTGGGTTTATCTTTTAATTCATGTGAATGTAGACTCCAATGCCAAATCTTTGTGTTTTTTTTTCTATTTTATAAGATTTATTTATTTTATGAGTATTGCTATATTTCATCTTATTTATATCACTCACTTTGTGACGTGGCTTTAAAAAAATTATATTCAAAACAAAATAACGTTTAAGTTACAAGACAAAAATTAAAACCCTAAGTTCCTTATATTCATTTTAAGTTTATATTTTTAATTTTTTTAATAAGTTATGTGGCACCACGTCAATGACGTAAAGTGAGCAATATAACTAAAGAGTTTTGCTACACATAAGTAAAGTCGCATATTAATTTACATACCAATACTGATTCTTTTATATTTAAAAATTAAATTAACACTATTTTTAATAAAATTTATTTTTTGATCAATCACAATAAATTAATGTACATATTAATACATAAATGGAATTGTAATATTTATCTTATTATATATATCAAGTCGTCGATGTATATCCTTCTATCTATGCAACCGTTGTTTATTCATCCAACTGACTACTAGCCATCAAATTGAAAAAGGCACCGACAATTACTATTGTTCACCATATAATTATTAGTTCTCAATTATATCAATACTTATATTAAATAATATATAATCATATAGTGGGTAAGCGTTACACATTTTATTTATAAAAAAGTGGGGTCAATTATTAAAAAATCATTTTTACATGAATTTTTTATTTATTTATTTTTTTCACTTACACAATCTATAACCGTATTTAATATTTTTTTATATTCAATTTGTGTGGTGTATATAGATAAATTATATCAATCGATATATTGAGAATAACAAATCTACAATGAAAGTATTTTTTATTTAAGTAATGTTATATATAATTGTGAAGTGTGTAAATACTGTATAGTTATTTTGAAAAAGAATATGGTCTATTATTAAAAAAATTAATTTTCTTTTCATATCGGTCTTGTATTTATTTAATTTTTTTTAAATGATTGCACGATGTTTGTATCCTCACGACTGTTAGTATTATTTCTCTTTTTATTTTTAGTAATTACTATTTGGCTAATTTTACTACTATCCATATTTTTATATATAGTCAATGATTAAACAAAAGAGCATTTTACTACTACTCCCTAATTTTACTACTATCCATATATATATATATATATAGTCAATGATTAAACGAAAGGGCATTTTACTACTACTCCCATTCAGTACCTTAGGCTGCCTTTTATGTTTTCTAATTTCCTTATTGGTGGTCAACATATTACTACTAAAACTTCAAACAGTCAAAGTTGAAACAAAATACATCTATTGAGGTTACGCCACGTGTCATCATGGTCTTAATTGGTTTGCCCATTCTCATATTCATACTCTACGAGTGGTAAATCAAATGTCATCCCTTTCGAGACAAAAGCACTATGCAAGTGGAATTTAATATAAAAAAATAATAATAAAAATAAGTACCTTGTGGCTCTTATCATAGTCGCCGCCGATGACTACATGCAATGCACGGCCACTTGCTTAAAAACATTAAAATCAACGTGGGGCTGAGGGCAGCCTCCTCCTCACGTCGAGGTCATTACCAAGATAATATCACGTTTAGATAGTGAGATAAATTGAAATAAGAATTAAAAAATTATTATTTTAAAATTTTAAAAAATTAAATTATTTATTTTATTTTATGTAAAAATTTAAAAATATTATAATGATTAAATAAGTTGATATTAATTCTAAATTCAAATGAAACTCATATCAACCTTTATGGGGGTGATGCTTCTATCTAGTTAAGAGTTGGATCATAATTTTGAGGGTGTGAACTACTTCATCGCAAAGCTCCGAGTCTCCGACTCCTTGCTTGTTGTGTCCATCCTTGTTGGATACTCTATTCTCTTTTTCTTATTTTTTAAATTTTTGGTAACTTTTAATCATAAAACTAAGTAATTATTGGTGACAAGTCACCATTTTACTAACAAATTATGCTAATACATTAAAAATAGATTTTAATTCTACATCATTATTCTTAGTTTTAAAAGATTATAAGTTGATTATTTTACTCATTTGGCGTTGATGTGAGAGGCATATGAGATTGCACACTATAAATAAAGAAAAAATATCATTTTTACCCAATTTAAAATGATCATATGCTTGCTTGGCATGTGGATGATGTTGTCACGTGGAAGGCAGTTGTTCCTATACCTATTTTCCAAGCTGTTTGGGTGGATAAGAACTCGATGTAATCCTAAGTTTTAATGAAGTTTTCCTAAAAAAAAAAAAATCAAAGATGAAAATGAACACTTACTAAAACTTGAAAAAAATTGTAACCCAATATAAGGTATTTAGACTACAAAAGAGCAGTTATTTTAGTTTTTTTTTTAAGTCAATTTTGTAACTGTTCCATAATATAAAATCTTATATTTTTCAGCAAATTTTTTAGTGCAAGTCTTGGAAAAGAGCAGCAAATTTGGCATCAAAGATGTATATACTATATACAGGTGGACCACATGCATGAGTACTCTCACCGACTCTGTCCTCCTCCAGATTCGTGCATTTGGTCCTCCCAACAGTAAACCAGTGATCTTTATAAAGTGGCTATCCGATTTCCCGTACCCTTCACTCATATACTACTTTGTCCATCTCCTTAAAAGGCGGCTTTTCTCTTCCAACCGTGCCTCTGAAAAGCCTCTCTTTCATCCATTAATGGCTGCTTTAAGAAGCTTCTTCAAGAAAAGATCCCTTATTGAATGCAATTACGCTGTTATTAACAGGAAGTTCTCGACCCAAACCGTCTTTGATTCTTCTTTTGCTCAAAGAATCAGAGATCTGCCCAAAGATCTTCCTGGCACCAATATCAAAAGAGAAGTTTCTCAAGTAATCCCCCTCTCTCTCTCTTTCTCTCTCTCTCTCTCTCTGTATATATATATATATGATTTTGTCTTTAAATGATATCTATGGTATGTAGCCTGCCTGTAGTTGTAGAAGTGAGCTTAGTTTAGTTTTGGTTTAAGTTCTTGAACTGAATATTCTTTTTTTTTTTTTTCTCTTTCTTTTCCCTCTTCTTAATATAGTCAGAGTCTTGAGTCTCCCGTAATGTGATTTTCTATTGTTACCTTAGGGGAGTGAGTTTTTTCTTTTCTGGTTCTGGTTTCAAACGAGGGTTGACTGCTACTTACTCACTTTCTGGAAATTTTATTTAGACAGGACTTAATCTTTTGAGTAAATTGGCTTGCACAAATATTTGTGTCTTGCGTTTTTTATGTTTTCGTAACAGGACATATAACGTTATCACAAACAACGTTCTCTAACAAAAATGGCCGGAATATCTGCCACGGAAATGGGCATGCTTGGTTGCTGAAAGATTTGATTTTCAGAATATATTTTATTAAAAATTGAGATAGAGCTTTTTATTGGATTTTCTGAAAGTTTGCAGGACTGGTATATTTGAAAAGTTGGGTGAATAACGGTTTTGTGAAAGTATTTATTATTATTTTTTTACATTTTTTTTAATGAAATCATAAGAAATTATTAGATTAACAAGTTTAAAAAGGAGTTGAAAATTCTCTTAAATTTTGAAAAGAAAAGTGAAACCAAACATGTGTTCTGGAGAGTGATAAGAGGTTGATACCCTCTGCTGGCGACAAAGACTTGGATGATATGAACTTCCAGTCACCAAACTAGCCCTGTGTGGCCACGGAAACTAGGATTGAAAAACTTGCACGAAAGATTCAATAGCAATAGAATCTCTTCAAGTCTGATAAATTACTATGAGGTCCAAGAAAATTCTCTTCTCAAAAAAAAAAAAAAAAGAGAGAGAGATTGTTTGATGATAATTTAAATGCACTTTATCATCATGAAAGTTAGAAGAAAATTTTGGTGGGAAGTTTTGGGCTCCTCGAGTCATTGAAAGGCTGGAATTATCGTTCACATCAAGTGGTTTCCATTACCATATTTGAAGTTGTCTTCACCCAAAAAAAGATATGGTGAAGGAAAGCAGCAAGGTCTTGAATTTAGACAATATAGCGATGCTATAAGAGTGGTCCAATGAAATAGACATCTTAATAATATTTTTATTATTATTTTCTTAGTCTTATATCTTTTTTATAATTTTACTGCACTACAACATTTCTATCCAGCATTTCATCCATGAGTTCTGCAACTTACATGTTTTTTAAGGCTGAGTTGAAGCCTTGAATGGTTCATCTCAACATGTAAAGTGCAGAAGTCAGAAGTCCATTAAAGAGGCTAGGCTAGAGATGGAATGTGTAGCTTTTGATGTCCAGAACTCAGCGAAGGCTAAACATGTTGCTCTAGCAATCTTGATTATCATTTTCCAATGCTAGTAGCTTTTAGACTTCATTCTATTCAATACTAGTAAACATCTTTCTAAGTTAAGTTTTTCCAATATCATTAGCTGAAGAAAATAACTGAAAATTTCTGTAATTCAAGAGGTTTTCTAATTTAAGTGGTATCAAGTTTATTACACCACCCCCCACACAATAAGAAGAAAAGTTGAAAGTGAAAAAAGAGAAAATAAAGCAGTGCAAAACTCACTAACATCTCAGAGAAATGGCATATCAAACTTATGCTTAAAGTTCTGAACCAGGTTCTAAATATAGGTATTTTGAATTTGGTTCAGAACCAATATGGAAAAGTAACTATCATTTTTCACTTATTTTTATTTTCCCTAAGAACGAAAATTCAGTTTTGATGCACACGCTCAAGTATAAACGTACTTATGCGAGAAACATGCCCACGATTTTTTTTATTTTTTATTTTTTTTAGCATGCTCACAAATTTTAGTTGAGTGATATTGTTTTTCTATTGATTAACTCATTTTCTCTCACTGAATTCCATTTTTTTTTATAAAAAAATTATTTGTTATTCAGCCTACTGGTTTGGATATTGATTGTCCCTTTTGTAAACAGAATCAGCAAATTGGTGTTTATTCGAAACAAAAGTTATAAAAAATATGTAGCTGCAAGTATAGGGATGGATTTGAGAAAACTTGATTAGAAAAAAAAATAATTGTTACAGTTTCAATCTTGATTCCTGGCCGGTAAGTTATGGATGCCTTAATCAATAGAATGAAACTTTTTTATGTAATCTTTTCTATGAACTTCAGCTCATTGGGAGAACTCCTCTTGTATATCTTAACAAAGTCACTGAAGGATGTGGAGCTTATATTGCTGCCAAGCAAGAAATGATGCAACCCACTGCTAGCGTCAAAGACAGGTATCTTATTTCCCCCACGTACCTTTGTCCTGTTATCGTAATGTAATACATATATTTACCACAGTTCCAATATAAAATTGTATTATGATTGTTTGTTTCTGTCACCAGGCCAGCATTTGCCATGTTCGCAGATGCAGAAAAGAAAAACCTAATTACTCCTGGGAAGGTCAGCTGAATATTTGGCTTGTTAAACTATTTATTTTATCCCTAGTAGAACTATAGCTTTGGGTTGCTAATTTCTGTATAATGTTATGTCAGACAACTTTGATAGAGCCCACATCAGGAAATATGGGAATCAGTATGGCATTTATGGCAGCCATGAAAGGATACAAAATGGTTCTAACCATGCCCTCTTACACAAGCTTGGAGAGGAGGGTGACAATGAGAGCATTTGGAGCTGATTTAATTCTCACTGATCCCACCAAGGGAATGGGGGGAACGGTTAAGAAGGCATACGACCTTTTAGACTCTACACCAAATGCTTTCATGCTCCAACAATTTTCAAATCCTGCCAACACCCAGGTACCGAAATCCATATCTCCCTTTTTCCCACAGAACTTAAGAAGTCTTTATGGAGCATGTAGCATAAAATTTTCTCATGCAACTTGATTTAAATTTTGTATTGTTTATAATCATGTCAAAATGAGATTTGTTATTCATCATCCCTTTCGTAATGGACTCAAAATGGAAAACAGGTGCATTTTGAAACTACAGGTCCTGAGATATGGGAGGATACAAGTGGACAAGTTGACATTTTTGTCATGGGAATTGGTAGTGGAGGCACTGTCTCTGGAGTCGGACAGTACCTTAAATCCCAAAATCCTAATGTTAAGGTGGTAATTCATCCTTTGCTCACATTGACATCTATGATACTGTTTCATTTATTTCTTGATGTTTTGGTTGTTCCTTTGTGTTAGATATATGGAGTGGAGCCTTCTGAAAGTAACGTATTGAATGGTGGTAAACCAGGTAAGGTTGCTGCTATTACACACACACACACACTCTCTCTCTCTCTCTCTCTCTCTCTCTCTCTCTCTCTCTCTCTCTCTCTCTCTCTCACACACACACACACACCCAATAACTGAAAGTTGAGGAGAATAGAGTTAGGAAAATTCTAAAGTTATATTTAGTTCCTTCCACTGATTTTATTATGGGGAGTAAGGCTTCATAACTTTTGAAGGTTATGTATGCCTTTGGTAGATCCACTCTCCTTGTTTACATAAGTTGCACTCCAATAATGTGAATTGAGAATATGAATCAGGTCCTCATCAAATTACTGGCAATGGAGTTGGATTCAAACCAGATATTTTGGACATGGATGTAATGGAAAAAGTTCTTGAGGTAAGTGTCACTGATGGGTTGTTTGATGACTACGGATTTCCCCAAGAAAAATAAAATTATTAAAGAAGACTGTAGTATGGTTGCTTATATAATTTTGATTTCACTTAACTGTCGTGTTGAAATATCTGCCAGGTTAGTAGCGAGGATGCAGTTAACATGGCCAGAGAATTAGCTCTCAAGGAGGGACTTATGGTAATTACTTGTACTTGACTCTATCTGACATATTATCTTGACGCTTTTGTGGTTCGCTCAAATTCTATCAATTGAAACTTGTTCTATGCTCCAATTAACATCATTTAAGTAGATTGCCCCATCATTTCCTTAGCACTCTCAGCTGGACACAATATGAAGACATGAGGAATCCTTAAACATATCTTTCTTACTTGGACCATCCTGGTTATTGGTAAATGCAGGTAGGAATATCATCAGGAGCCAATACAGTTGCAGCAATCAGACTTGCTAGAATGCCAGAGAACGAAGGCAAACTTATTGTGGTAATAAGAACTTACCTCTAATTCTCTTTGGAATGAATCAAGTTATGCATACCCTCAACCACTTCCATTGGTTCCAATTTGTTTTGCATACTACAGTTTCAGAAGTAATTTTGTGCCATGATTCATTAGTCTAAACAATACAAGTTTCTAGTGTGAACAAGCTTCTAATTGAATGATGGTATTGTTAATTATGAGTATCTACAGTGCTTATGCTTCTGTTTAAGGAATTTGATTCTTATTGTTGCTCAGAAATAGTTATTTGCTTGAATTTCAGACTGTTCATCCAAGTTTCGGAGAGCGATACTTGTCATCTGTCCTGTTTCAAGAACTGAGGAAAGAGGCTGAAAACATGCAACCCGTTGCAGTTGACTAAAGGGTTTTGCTCAAATAAACAGCAGTGGAATTACATGCAGAAATGTCTATTTTCTGTTTATTTTTTGTTTGCTTGCTTGATGAGGTGTTTAGCTTTCTGAGCACCTTGAACAGCTCCTTATCTCTTCAACATACTTGCTAGTAGTTTGTGTTGTATCAAGATAGATGTTGTTATTGGCTATGTAACATGTGAGAAATTTAACAAGCAATTAATAATTAAGTTGTATAATTTGAGAAACCCCACCTTTCATCTTTTAATGTTATGTGATGAAACTGCGCTTTTCAATATTGGCTGCATCTCTTATACTAGGTAAATCTTGTACTGTGTTTGGTCAATGAGAAAGTGAAAAGAAAAAAAAAATGAAGACAACGAAAAAAAACAGGAATTCAGTATTGGGTGTTTTTGTGGTTGATAATATCAGAAATATATGATCAGGACCTTGATATCCTTTCCTTACGTTTTCTGAGCAGTCAGCGGCTATTCTTCTTAACACGGTATGCAAATATTGTCTGTCTCAGCATCCCTGAAATCTAATTGAAAATTATATGAACATTCTACATCGTATGTAATCAAATGCTCTACTCCATTACACCTTAATATTTTCAGTTCTTAAATAATCCCAACAGCATTTCCATTGCAACGTTACCTCTATAATCCCTAAGACCGAATATGGCTGCTCATCATCTAACCAAGTCTGCTCTAAATTTCTCAGAAGATTTATATGATATTGAAGAATGTCCTTTCTGCATTCAATCAATTGTAAACCGAGAGATGTTGTAAGCTCTTTTTTTAAATGAAATCAGTTTTCTTTTCGGAAAAAAAGAAAGACCGAATACATCCCCAAGACAAAGAAAACAATGGTCGAATTGGGAGCTTGAAAGATATAGAAAAATGATGAGTAGTCTTAAATTCAGTGCATTTCTTTGAAAAAAGTGAGTAAATATGAGATTCACATGAAAAAATTATTTTTTATGGTGGAACCCACTTTTTTTTCTTTTTTTTTTTTTTTTTAAATGTACCAGACTTGCAGATTCTAAAACTATATCTAGCATTACTCTATAACATATCTTATCTTTTTTTTTTTGTTTTTTTTGTTTTTTTTTTTTTTTTATATATATCAAGATAGCATTTTATTTAAGAACAACCACACTTACATCAAAGAATCATACCAAATAATTTATGAAATACACTCAGAATAGGAATCCCACCAAATTATCAAGTCTTCAAGATGCCAGGCATATTTTACTAAACTGTGAGCTGCTTCATTAGCCATACGTCCAGTATGTTGGATAATGCAATTCGGGATTAGCTTAATCAAATTCTTTATCTCATAAACCAAGTTGCCCAATAAAGACAATAGACTCTCCTTTAGCAAGAATCTCATTAACCATAAGAAGAGAATCACTTTTAATGAGGAGTACTTCATGTATGCCCAAGGGAATACAAACTTGTAAACCTCTTAAAATAGCTAGCATTTCAACCTCCTTTGATCATTCACCTCATTTTCTTTTTTATTAGCAAATAGGATGACCCCACCCTTATCATTTCTTAAAATGATTCCCACACACCTGCTCTACATTGATTAGCAAAAATAGCCCCATTAACATTTAATTTCAAAGCTCCAGTAGGAAGGGGTAGCTAGCTGCATCTGGACAGCTTATTCTGCTTGTGATAGTCTTGAGCTTCCTTGTATTCCATAGATAAGGGCAAAGCATACTCTATTGCTTGCTCAGGTTTTAAAATGTTATCATTATACATCTTTTCATTCTTAGGTACACATTTCCCAAGCTATAAGGAAAAACTTCTCTACATCTCCTTTATTCCCCCCCGAGCAGAACCTTCCTTACAAGCTGCAGAAAAGCATTTTGCTCTTTCAGATGCCATTAGGATATGATAACATATCTTATCTTGACCTTTCATGTCATAAAATATATATATATGTATGTATCTATATATGTATATATGTAATTAGATCATCTAGACATCTCAATGTAAAGTAGAGTTGGATAGTGACGATGACGACAACAGCAATGAAGATATAATTATAGAGGGAAATCAATACGTGGAATGATTGAATATCATAATGATGTCTAGATGATCTAATTTAATATTAAAGCTAAAAATTGTCTATAAATGGAATAATTAGAACAAGGATAAACTCAAATACTCCAAGAGAGAGAGAGAGTGTGTGTGTGAGTGAGCTAGTGGAGCTGTAAATATTTTAATTTTAATTTTTTTTATTTTATTTCTATTAAACTAATTGAATTTTTCTATTCATCATCTATACATCACATATCTACTAAAGAAAAAAAAAAAAAAGATAAAAACTTATGTGTAATGTAAGGATGAAGAATAAGATTATTCCATAAATTAATAAGATTACTTGATAGTTCGAGATCAATTTGGCCAAACTTGAGTTCAATTTGGTCCAATTTGTATAAGTTTGCATATACTCAAATAATTTTGTATTCTTTTTTAGCTTTATAATGAGAATTTCTTGAGTATTTAAATACGTAATAAGGAATCAATTTCATAATACCATACACGTTGTACGAATTCTTATGGATATAATAATTAATATATAGAAAGAAAAAATTTATTTATTATTAATTTTTTTATCATCTTCTCATCATCCCATGATATAATATTAGATTATAAAAATTATGATGATGAGTAGCATTATACATAATTTTTATATAGATATTTATAGAATGGGTAGATAAAGTTTTAAAATATGATATAAATAATCTATTTTATCAACATTAAACAGTTTATGAACAAGTTTGAATTCGTTGAAAAAATAAGCAAGTTACTCTTTTTTTTAAAGGCAATAAATGAGTTACTCGGGAACATAAAATATAATTCTATGAATAAATTTGAGTTTGACTTGTGTGCAGAAAAAGATAAAACGAATATAAATCTTAAATATGAGAGAGAGAGATTCACCTTCCGTGTATGAACCTTGCGAAGAGTCTTAAGGTAATATTTGCTCATATTAAATTCTCATCTTAAATATAAAATTTTTATCTTATTATTATAATTTTTTTAAAATTTTTATATAAAATATAATAAATAATTTAATTTTTTTAACCTTTTTAAATCTCAATATAATAATAATATTAAAATATAATATTTAATTTTAAAATTCAAAATTTTCATCTGAAAAATTTCAGTGGCTAAGCAAAACTTTGAAATTTCCTAATATGTCCTCTAATTCTAAAAATGTATATGATTTATAATAGAGAATTATTTTAAACATAAAACGATTACATAAAAATAAATTTATAAATTAATATAACTTGATACAGTATGTTATATTGTAATATTATTTTTAATGTAAAATAAATATAATAAAAATACAAAAAAATTACATAAAAATAAATTTATAAATTGATGTGACTTAATACAGAACGTCAGATTATAATTACTTTTAATATAAAATAGATCTAACGAATCACGTGAAATTACATCAATTTATAGTTTTATTTTTATTTAATATTTTAGTATTTGTAACCGCGCTCCTTTACCATATCATTAGTGATAAATTAGAGTAATTAACTTTGATAATGGTTGTTATTGGTACATTTAAGTGTATTTCTTTTTCCCTTTTAGACCTTGCAACACAAACTCTGCACTCAGCCGGCTTGAGTCGGCTTGAAACAACACTCTAAAGGTTAAGCCAAAGCCCCTTGAAGACAATAACTAGAAAAGTCTCTCTTTTAACTTTGGAGGATGGTGAGAGCGTTGCATTACATGATCTTCTATCTTAGAGACTCGGTAACCGTCATTTGGTCGTCCATCTTTAGGAGTTGGGACGCCCTTACTTCATTTAATGCTCTCATGCTATATGTCTTGTTCATTATATGACCTGTAAGGTCACTTGTCGCTTTTTTTTTTTCTAAAAAAAATAAAAAAGAAAAAAAGAATTCTCTCTTTTTCCCATACTGCATAAAGCTTGTATGCCGCGTGTGCAGTGTCGTTTAAATGTATCGTTTGATAATTTTTTTTTTAATAATTAAGAAAGTGATTTTAAATATATTGATGTATTTTTTATTTTTTAAAATATTTAAATATATTAAAAAATATGAAAAAAATTAGACTGAGTAGCACACCCAATAATAAGAACTAGAGAAATACTTTTTGCAGTCAGCAAATGCAGTCGACATGCAGTCGTGGAGAAAAAAGTGAATTAATACGGGGCTTACATGAAAAAAAAATTATTTTTTTAACTTTTTTTTATTCACGTGGGTCCCCCTGAATATAAAAAAAAAAATTTATAATTTTTTTTATTCATTCTGTACAGCCAATTGCACGCCAACTATATCTAACAAAGCCGTAAGAACAAAGAGGCACAATAGCCCAACCCTTCCCATACCATGAACAAATGCTCCAGGCATGGTGGTGAGCTCAGGATCTAGATAAGATAATAGGTACTTTGCCCAACAAGGTGATTGGCACATGGGGTAGGTGATGTGCAAGCGCCTGTCTAGGTGCAATGTGATGTTGTATTTGAACGGTGAGTTGAATTAAAATTTTTATATAAATAATAATGAGTTAAGATGGTGAAATGATTTTTATAGGGTCTACTTAAGATGAATTTAGATGTATTTAGATATTAATATGAGTTTAGATTTATTTATGAGAAATTAAATGTTATGGGTCCTGCATGTAAATATGTGTTAAGTTGAAAAAAATTATAGGTCTCACGTGTAAAAAATTTTTAAATTGAGATGAATTTAACGATTTAACAATTGTGTGTTTTGATGTTAGACTCAATTTAAAATTAGATTAAATTGAGTTAATGTCAATGCACTCTATCAACCAAACAAGACCCTTAATTGTGCGAATTGTCTTGATTGCTTTAGATTGTGTGCATCATGGTGGGATGACGAGATCTCATAAGATGGTTGCTCAATCGTTTGCTACATTCGACCACTTTATCCACCAAATTTAGGTTATTAGAATGAGTGTTTTTTGACTTAATAATCTTAGATATAATTATAAGTTGTGCAAGCGTTATGTATTTATTTTGAAAAAGAGTAAGGTCTATAAGTAAAAAACTAAGTTTTTCATATAAATCTTAATTTACTCACTTTTTTTAAAAAAAATAATATGCGGTGTTTGCAAATTTTATAACTGTAAATATCATTTTTCTAAATTTTGTTGCACATTATTCCCAATAGATCTTAATGAATTTGAAAAACTATGGAAAATGCATGTCCCTTTCTTTTCCTAATTTTCCTACAAATTAAAAGAAAAAAAAAATGACGCAATACCGTTTATATAAGGAAATATTTAAGTGAGAGTTACAAAAATATAAAATAACATTGCTTAATATGATTTATAGGATTTTCTATATTAGAAAAAAAAAATATACAATTCGACCTAAATATGTCAAATTTATAAAATAAGTTTTTTTTTATATAATTTGATCAAACATCTCAATCGATCAAATGCTTCCTTAAAATGGGTAAGGAAGAGATTGTACATTGATGCAGAAATTTCAAGCTGAGTGGCAGGCTCGAAATTTTCAGAATTCCAAGGGAGAATTTCATGCACTACCCCTTTACTGTAAATTACCAACCGTAGAGACATGATATAGTCTCTTCCTGCACTTCAATGCAATGCAGTGCAGTGCATTACCAACCCGACGCATAGAGGAAAAGGAAAATTTTAACCCCCACAAACAAAATAAAGACAAAAAAATAAAAAAATCCATTAGGGTTTGACTGGGAAAAAAAATCCAGGATCGCCTGCAAAAACCCTTTGGAATTAGCGATTCCGTTGGGTTCGCGGTCCTCTCCGTCACGGAGATCCATCTTCCACAGCCTCTAAAAAATCCGGAATTTTTACAGAGAGACAGTGAGTGAGTGAGAGAATTGGTGCAGTGAATTTTACAGAGAGAAAGTAAGAGAGGGGGGAGGTGGTTTTTTGAACCTTGGGATTGGAGGACTTAAATGGGTTTTTGTTAAAAATTTGGAGGGATTTGGGGTTTTGCGGGTATTTTTTTTTTTTTCAGTTTTTATTTTTAATAAAAGAAAGTTCTATTTTTGGTGCATTTGGGGTTGTGAGTGCGTGTGCATTTGGGTTGATTTTTGCATGCAATCCAGTGGAGGAGGTGGCGCTGGGCCCAGCCGGGTGGGTCCGGCAGGGCGGGCGGCATCAACTTCAGCTGCGTCGCCATCCTCTTCATCTTCAGCCGCGCCCACGCCGCACTTGGGGTTCGATTCCATGCAGCAGCAGCAGCAGCAGCAAATAGGGTCTAGGCAGGTGAGAGTTTTTGGGTGCAATTTTTTTTTTTTCCTCAAAATTTGGTTGAATTGTATGCGTGATTGGGAATGGGATTATGATTGCAAACGGATAAAATTGGGATGTGGGCCTTGGATTTTGGTGTGTTCTTGCAAATGGGTAGGAGTTGAATTTGTGGAACATTGTTCGAATTGGGATGCGGTTTTTGGAATTTGGAGTTTTTTGGCAAATGGGTGGGAATGATTGTGTCAGTAAGTGTTCGATTGTTACGTTATAAGTTATAACGTGGGTTTTGGAAGTGTTTTGGTGAATGCATGGGAAGAAATTTTGTAATTAATACACCTTGTAATGTGTGTAGTTACCATAGAACACATGGCTTATTGGTTTGTTGCTAACTTGAATTTTTTATTAATCAAGTCTTAGGTATTCAAGGGGACAAAGTAGGCATGTCATAATGTGCAAGAAAATCGGAACTGATGGTTGCATTGAACTGTGAGCTGTTTAACTGTCACTGGGCATGTACTTCATCAACTCGCCCAAGAGGGCCAAATAATAACAATGTGGGGTTATTTTTTTTTCAACGGGTGTTTGAGAACAAAGTCCCTACTAATTCCGGGGGTAAGCAGGCCCCTGTCAAGGGGTCTGGTTTTGAATTTTGTTTTTGACATATGTCGCTCACAGCCTTGGACCTTAGTGTTTTTATTAGAGGGGATTATGTCCATTGAGTTTAGAACTTGATAAGGGCCAGAAAAGATGGTCCCATTGGTTAAATATCTTAGCTTGCTAATAATGATCTTAGGAAAGAAAATTTAATATGATGCAATGAGATGCAATATTACACTTTCCATACAATGATTTCTAGTCAGACTGCTGGCTTACCTACGATGTTTTAATATCAGGATCAATATGATCTCATGGTTCTAGTCATTTGTTACAGTTTTTCGGAAAAAATTTCTTAATTTTCCTTGTTATATTTCTTTACATAATTAGCAAACATCTAAGGTGTCTCTCAATTTCTTTCTGCTAATTGCCTGTGGATTACCGGAATCCATATAGTTGCTGCTTAAGTTCTGGTGATTATGCAATATTATTTGCGGGTGGAGATTATTTTTATTCATGGACAGTGGTAGTTA
Source organism: Carya illinoinensis (assembly GCF_018687715.1). Classification (NCBI taxonomy): domain Eukaryota; kingdom Viridiplantae; phylum Streptophyta; class Magnoliopsida; order Fagales; family Juglandaceae; genus Carya; species Carya illinoinensis. The sequence goes on from NC_056752.1 coordinate 10,507,179, forward strand.
TTTGAATTACTTGCTTCCACATTAAAATGTATGTTGCACAACTTCCATAACGGTACATTTGCTAATAAAATTTTGTATCCATTTTGTGCTTTTCTCTGGTTCATCTTTCTTGATTATGTTGAACCATGATTAGCTTATGGTGCTTTGGAATGGGTTGATTTTCAAGTTGCCAATATTTGCATCTTCTATATTGTTACATAGTATTGGTTTATAATCAATACTATGCAAATGAAGGCTAGAGATAGTTTTCCGCTTATTTAGTTTGAGCTCATTCCTTAATAAACGAAGGATTCATACGTAATTATAACCATATTGACTGTCCATTTATTGTTCATGCAGTTATTACAACAACAGTTTCATAGAAAACCTGAAGGGAATGAAGCCCTTCTAGCATATCAATCTAGTCTCCAAGGAGTTATGGGAGGGAACAATTTCAGTTCATCTCCTGGCTCTATGCAATTGCCTCAACAGTCCAGGAAATTCATTGAATTGGCTCAACAACATGGTTCCTCCCATGAGGGCCTGCATAGGAGTCAAGCTGTTGAGCAACAAGCGCTAAATCCAGTCCATCAAGCTTATATTCAATATGCTTTGCAGGCTGCTCAACAAAAGTCGCAATCGCAGCAGCATGCTAAAATGGGAATGTTGAGCCCTCCATCTGGGAAGGATCAGGAAATGCGAATGGGAAATATTAAAATGCAGGATCTCATTTCCATGCAGGTGCCTACTCAGGCTCAGGCATCATCATTGAAAAACTCATCTGACCATTTTGGTCGTGGTGAAAAGCAGATGGATCAAGGACAGCAATCAGCCTCTGAGCAGAGGACTGAGCCAAAGCCTCCAACCCAGGCGACAGGCATTGGACAATTAATACCTGGAAATATGGGAAGGCCTTCACAAGCACCACAAGCTCAGCAGAATGCCCAAAACTCTGCAAACAACCAGCTCACAATGTCTGCCCAGTTGCAGGCAATGCATTCATGGGCACTTGAGCGCAATATTGATCTCTCCCTGCCTGCAAATGCTAACTTGATGGCGCAACTCATTCCATTAATGCAGTCTAGGATTGTTCCACAGCAAAAAGCAAATGAAAGTAATATGGATGCACAGTCATCATCTGTTCCAGCGTCAAAGCAGCAAGTTACCTCTCCGCCGGTTGCTAATGAGAGTTCTCCCCATACTAATTCATCAAGTGATATGTCCGGACAGTCAGGCCCTGCAAAAGCAAGGCAGACTGTTTCTCCCAGCCCTTTTGGTTCAACTTCAAATGCTGGCATAGTTAACCACTCTAACAATGCTTCATTGCAGCAGTTCTCCACTCATGGCAGAGAGAATCAGTTGCCTTCAAGACAGCCTGCTGTGATTGGTAAGGGAATGCCTTCCATGCATCCTCCACAGTCATCCCCCAACATGAGCCAGGGTGTTGATCATTCTCTGAGTGCAAAAAATCCAATGAATGGCCCAGAAACTCAGCAGATGCAGTATCTCAGGCAGTCAAGTCGATCTTCTCCACAAGCTGCAGTTCCTACTAATGATGGGGGCTCTGGCAGCAACATCCTTCCACTTGGTGGATCAAGTAGTCAGATGCCTCAACAGCGTTCTGGATTCACCAAACATCAATTGCATGTTCTTAAAGCACAAATACTAGCATTTAGGCGTCTGAAGGTCTGGCATCTCTCTCTTTCTCTTTGCTTGTGTTTATGTTTCTCTTGCTGAATCTCTTTTCTCGAGTGCTCTTTGATGTCCATTACTATTGCTGAGTGGATGGTGTTACCTCTTTCCTGTTGCTTTACAGAAAGGAGACCCTGGTCTCCCTCAAGAACTTCTCCGGGCTATTGCTCCACCACCCCTCGAGCTGCAGCTGCAACAGCAATTTCCTCCTGCGGGAGGAAATATTGAGGAAAAATCTGCCAGGAATATTGTCGCTGACCATCCGAGGCATATAGAGTCCAATGAGAAGGATAAACATGCTGTCACATCAATTAATGGGCAAAGTTTCCCAACAGAGGAAGCCTTTGGGGCAGATGATAAAGCAACCATCACCACAGCTCATATGCAAGGTGTGCCGGTTTTAATGAAGGATCCTTCACCAGTGGCATCTGCTGGGAAAGATGAGCAGCAGCAATCCACTGTATTTTCTGTAAAGTCAGACCCGGATGTTGAACGAGGTACTCATAGGCCCCCTATTAGAAGTGATTTTCCAGCGGATAGGGGAAAGTCTGTTGCACCCCAGGGAGCTGTAGATGCAGAGCAAGCTAACAAACCTGCACAAGCAAGCACTGCCCCTCAGCAGAAAGACATTAGTTCCAACAGAAAGTATCATGGGCCCCTATTTGATTTCCCCTTTTTCACTAGGAAACATGACTTATTTGGGTCGGCAATGATGGTTAACAGCAATAATCATCTAACATTAGCATATGACGTCAAAGATCTTCTTTGTGATGAAGGCATGGAAGTGCTTACAAAGAAAAGGTCTGAAAATTTAAGAAAGATTGGTGGTTTACTGGCAGTGAACTTAGAGAGGAAAAGGATTAGGCCAGATCTTGTCTTGAGGTTGCAAATTGAAGAGAAAAAGCTTCGACTGTTAGATCTACAGGCCCGGTTAAGAGATGAAATTGATCAACAGCAACAGGAGATAATGGCAATGCCTGACAGGCCATATAGGAAGTTTGTTAGACTGTGTGAGCGCCAGCGTATGGAGCTGACCAGACAAGTACAGGCCTCCCAGAAAGCTATGAGAGAGAAGCAACTGAAATCCATATTCCAGTGGCGTAAGAAGCTTCTTGAGACTCATTGGGCCATCCGTGATGCACGAACTGCACGGAATAGGGGGGTTGCCAAATATCATGAGAGGATGTTAAGGGAGTTTTCAAAAAGAAAGGACGATGATAGAAATAAGAGGATGGAGGCACTGAAAAATAATGATGTCGAAAGGTATAGGGAGATGTTGCTGGAGCAGCAGACAAGCATCCCAGGTGAGGCCGCAGAGAGATATGCTGTTCTCTCATCGTTCTTGACTCAGACAGAAGAATATCTACATAAACTGGGAAGTAAAATAACTGCTGCCAAAAATCAACAGGAAGTGGAGGAGGCAGCAAATGCCGCTGCAGTTGCTGCGCGAATACAGGCATGCTTTGTTGTTGTTGTTGTTGTTCTTCTTCTTCTTCTTCTTCCTCTGTCTCTCTTATCCTAGTCATTCTTTTTATTGATATATTTATGGTTTTTCTACTTAACTTCTTTTAGAATTTTCTCACTTGTTCGTGAACAAGAAATATTTCTTTTTGAGTCATTGGCTCTGCATGTTGAGTGGTTTCCATTTTCTGACTTGGTTACTTGTCTTTTTCCTGACAAAAGGGTCTCTCTGAAGAGGAAGTTAGGGCAGCGGCAACTTGTGCAGGGGAGGAAGTAATGATAAGAAATCGGTTTATGGAAATGAATGCACCGAAGGATAGTTCATCTGTCAGCAAGTTAGTATATCTTTTTTGTTTAATGTTATGCTTCATAGTCTAAAGTTCTGATGGGATGGTTGACTCCATTGGAGAGAAATTTTGTGCTGTCTGTCCATCTAGATTGTAACTATGCAGTTTTTTGTTCCTCATATTTCTTAGTTTGACAATAGAAAACTTGTTATATTATTAGTGCATTCTTTAGATTAACGAGGCTCCTGTATTTAATTGGTCCTCATGATTGTAACCAGGTATTATAATCTTGCACATGCTGTGAATGAAAGGGTTGGAAGGCAACCCTCAATGTTACGGGCTGGAACCTTGAGAGACTATCAACTTGTAAGTTGCCATGTTTTAGGGCCTTTTACTTGTAAAAAAAAGTTTGTGGTTTTCTTTGGTACTCTTGTGATGTAGCAAGTCAGATTTTTTAAGCTATTCTGTGCATGATTCTGCAGGTTGGGTTGCAATGGATGCTATCGCTGTATAACAATAAATTAAATGGAATCTTGGCAGATGAGATGGGTCTTGGGAAGACTGTACAGGTGTATTTTTATTAAGTTTAAAGCTTAAGTCTTACTCCCCCAAATAAAAAGAGCATTAATAAAGTTTTTAGTTTACCGATCAAAAAAATAAAATAAAATGAAATAAAGTTTCTAGTTGCGAGCAACTCCACAGGTTCATAATTAGGGGAGGGGCCTGTATTTTATACCATAGATGATTTAAATATGCCACCGTCCAATTTTAATCATATTCTTCTATGTCTAGGTAATGGCATTGATAGCTTACTTGATGGAGTTCAAAGGAAACTATGGCCCACATCTTATAATAGTTCCAAATGCTGTTCTGGTAAATTGGAAGGTTAGTTTGTGTTATGTTCCATGTTAATGACACACCCTTTTTGTTGATATCTAACTATGCTAACTGAGTTCACTTGCAGAGTGAGTTACATAATTGGCTCCCATCTGTGTCATGCATTTTTTATGTTGGTGGGAAGGATCAACGGTCAAAATTATTTTCTCAAGTAAGAAACTTGCATTTGCTTATTTACTTTGTCTTGGAATTTCTCACAAATTGCTGAACTTTCTGTTTTGTTGCTTTTTTCATAGGAGGTTGCTGCTTTGAAATTTAATGTCCTGGTGACGACTTATGAGTTCATCATGTATGATCGTTCGAAACTTTCAAAAATTGATTGGAAGTATATTGTAATTGATGAAGCACAACGGATGAAGGATAGGGAATCAGTTTTAGCACGTGATCTTGATAGATATCGCTGCCAGAGGCGCTTGCTACTGACTGGGACGCCACTACAGGTGTGTTACAAACTTACTATAGCTTTTTAATTAATGATGACAGACATTTGATGTGCTTAAATCTAGGTGTGTATTTGTTACACAAAAAAGGTGAATTAGTAGAATTTGAAGAGGGTACAATAGGCATTGCGTTGAATTTGGAATCAAACAATGTTGGTGTTGTTTATATTAGCTGTTGATTGAAGGTATTAGAGGGAACTCGTTATAGTAGTGTATTGGTGTTCCTATAGAACCCCCACTCGTACTACGAGGGCTGTCCTGCCTCTCTACTTCACCTCCAGTATAGGTAAGGAGATCAGTGAAAAATAATGTGAAAAGCAAAATGTGCTCACACAAAAAAGTTTCAAGATTTTTTCCAAACCTATTTATACCGTATGGAGCCAGCATCGAGTATAGGTGTAACTGTGAAGGGGGCTCAAGCTGATAGGGGTCACTGCTCCCTGTCTCGATTCCTTGCACGTCCTAAGTATGAATTTAGGAAACAGGTGGATCAACTCAATGTCATCTCACCCCAGGTATCTGCCCTCATGAATCCTATACATACTTGGACAACCATTGCCGTGTTGTCTTATTGAAGTCAGGGCAATAACAATGAAGGAATTTGGGCACTAATGTAGCTAATAGCCACTTTCATAGTCGATTCATTAGGGTTGTCACCTTCTACTCAACTAGTGGAAGTAGCCACCATTTTCTTTGTTCGTTAAGCCTCATAGCTATGGGACTTCCCAAATAAAACTGCAACCGTAGTTTATCAAAGAAAAAGAAAAAGTAGTCTATATGCACTCTTATATGATGTTGATTGACCCTAATAGTGTTTGGGTTTTGCAACCTTGATCAGGTTTTGATTTTTAGTATATGTTGTTCTTTTTCCCTATAATATCATGCTATCTAATAAGGCTTAGAGGAGAGAGAGAGAGAGAGGCAAACACCAGCTGTCTTCCCTCGACCGGTGAGTGACATCGCACCGTCGTCACAGCTAAGGTTGACAGGCCCCAGTTACTCTGCTGAGGGCCGTTCGATGAAGGTCCTCCCTCTGGTGGCCTGAAAGTTTGTAAGGGCCTCTCTCGGTCAACTGTCAGAGTGTGCTGTTGGCCATGTAGTCCACAGAAAGAGTTGCCCTCTGGCGAGTCTACTGGGCTTCATCCGGCGGCAAGTTTTTTTGGGCCTCCGCGAAGTTCTAAACAGACGGACATCGTCTCTTCCACCACAGAAGAAGTCGTAGCACAATGTCAACCAATACAAGAGAGGTCGGAACACCTATCGACAACCTCAGAAAGTTCCAACGGTCACTCAGACATATTTGGAACTCAGGCCGGAAATCTTGGTTCCACTCTACTGCGTCTGATATTTGGAACACATAGGCACGTTTGACCCTTTTGACCGAACTTTTAGGGGTCCTTAGATGATGGTGCTACCTTTAAGGAAGGAATTGGAGTAGAATCTGTATTAAGTTAAGAGGGGATTTGAGATTTGGGATTTGGGATTGATGATGATGGCACGAGATGGGGATTCGTCTCAAGTGGAAGGTGAGAGGTGGTTGAAGGTGGAATAAAAAACTTTCGTTTTTACGAAAGAGGGAGGAAATAGATTTCGTATCTATGAACATAGCAAAATGATGGCTAAGTTCATGTGTCTAGGTGAGACGGCAACTTCATGGGTTGCTAAGGGGATAGAGGATTGTTTAGAACTTAAATGTCATGAAGGATTCTTCAGAGAGCTAAGGATGGGTAATGGAGTTCTCATTATTCAACATCAGTTTAATGCAAGGGGCAGCTTTATGCAACTATTAGATTTCCAAATGGTAGGAGGAAAGGGTTATTGGTGATTTCGGAAGGCACTAATGGCATTGGATGGAAAGGATTTTTGCAGTCCATTTGAAGTGTTACTGGGTATAAAGCCATTTTTCTGAAGCCTGCAAACAACAATGGGGAGTTTGTTGATGGAAAGACAGTGGGAAGGCCTTACTTAGTCAAAGGTGCTTTGTACACTACGGTGTTGAGGTCACAGGCGGGTAGTCCGATCAAGATTAGCTCCGTGGCAGAAGGAAAGGGTCAGGCACTTGTTGGAGACAAAGGCCGTCAGGTGACATTGAGAGAAGTTCAGGGTGTTTTGTGGGATGTCAAAGCTCAATTGATGGGAGTTATGGAGTATGAGAGATTTGATGATCAAAGTTGATAAGGGGCTGGACATAGTAGTGGGTCAAAAAAGGACAAGGGAGGGCGGGGGTAGATCCTATGGGTTCAAAGGCCTCAAGTGAGTTGGTAAAGGGTGTTTCAACACCGTCATAGATTGGGTCGTTGGACGCTAGCATCTCTGCCCATGCTGGTGTCACTCAGGACATCGACAACTTGTCATCTATGCCTTCTGAGGGAGCAGTAGGCCCTCAGTCACCAAATGCAAATGGGGTTGCTACTTTTGTCCAGGGTTCACTTTCAGTTGAAGATGGAGGTCCCTCCAAGGTCTCGAGTACTTTGGAAGAAACCGTCGAGGCTCTTTTAAAAGATGCAAATGGGGTAACAAAAGGTAGTGTTTCCCCTAAGTGTTCTTTTCTTGAGGGAGCAGTAGGGTCTGATAATGTCATGATTGATCGAGGGGAGGAATCTTTAATGGTGACAGAAACAATGGACAACAACCATTTAGCTGTTGAGGAGATTCAGGATTTGAATGCAGAATATGGAGGGAAGGAAATTATGGGTTTGTCGTTGGTGCCTAGTGTGCAGGAAGGGGCTTAGAGTCGGGAGTGCAGTTGGATATTGTGCCTGGGGATAATTTTGCTCCCCTGGTTTCTCTTCTTCCGTTAAATGATATAGAGGGCTCAACATTGGAATGGGTTCTTAATAAAGCTAACGGGCTTCAGAAAATCCTGGGGATTTCTAAAGGATATGAAGATCAATTTAAAGCTCTACTCACTGCGATTGAGGCAAGCCACACGCTTAAAACCAAATCAAGTTTCAAGAAAAGTAGAGAGTTAAATCGTCTTTCATGGGCAATCAACTACGTTGCTAAGGGAGGTAGCTCAAGTCAAGGGAAGAATAAAGGGAGGGCATTTGTGAAGACGATCTTGTAGAAGGATTTGAATTAGTTGTAGGGAAACAAGGGGCTGAGGTTGGGGAGGTGTATTCCATTTCAATCAGGCTTGGTGTATTTTGGGTAGTGTTTCATGGGCTTTTTGGGTCATTAGGAGTTCTCTAGTATGGGATAGGTGTTTTATTGTATACATCCAATGTACTTGGTTACTCCTATTAATATATATATATATATATATAATATTTTTACTTATCAAAAAAAAAATATCATGCTATCTAATGTGCATGCACATTCATTACTCAACTCCTACTCATTTGTGGGTGGCAATCTGCTGTGGGCTGAATGGATTTGGCTTGCTCAACTGAAGCTGAATCCTTAACAAAGGTTTCCTGAGTACATTTAAACTGAATCTTAGTTCTTGGGTAGTCGTGAAATTATTTCTATATTATTAATGCTATTATTATTTAGCTGTTGCTTTTTGAAACTTGTAAGCATGGAGGAAGAAAGTCCAGTGTACTATTGGGAAAAAAATTATATTGAACACTGTTCTGCTTCAAAAATTATTTAATCATGTACGATATTAAAGTTAAATCCGGCTTACTTTCCTATCGTCATGTGGATAAGTGAAACCTCATAGTCTTTCTTTAATCATGTAGGATGGTCTTTCTTTTGCAGAATGATTTGAAGGAACTGTGGTCACTTCTAAATCTACTTCTTCCGGAAGTTTTTGATAATCGGAAAGCATTTCATGACTGGTTCTCAAAACCCTTTCAAAAGGAAGCTCCTACACCAAATGCCGAGGATGACTGGCTAGAGACTGAAAAAAAGGTCATCATCATCCACCGGCTTCATCAAATTCTAGAGCCCTTTATGCTCAGGCGTCGTGTTGAAGATGTGGAAGGCTCACTTCCACCCAAGGTATGATTGTGTTGGTCCTAGTTGGCCATATATATAAATATATATTTTTTCCTGATTTCTGACAACACTTCTGGATTGCAGGTGTCCATAGTTTTAAGATGTAGGATGTCAGCTATTCAGAGTGCCATTTATGATTGGATCAAATCCACTGGTACTCTTCGTGTTGATCCTGAAGATGAAAAGCGGAGGGTTCAAAAAAATCCAATTTACCAGGCTAAAGTGTATAGAACTCTAAATAACAGATGTATGGAACTTCGGAAAGCCTGCAATCATCCTTTGTTGAATTATCCATATTTCAATGACTTGTCGAAGGATTTTCTTGTAAGATCATGTGGGAAATTATGGATCATGGACAGGATTCTTATTAAACTTCAGAGAACTGGGCATCGAGTACTGCTCTTTAGTACCATGACAAAACTCCTTGATATATTGGAGGAATACTTGCAATGGCGGCGGCTTCTATACAGGCGAATTGACGGAACAACTAGTTTAGAAGATCGTGAATCGGCTATTGTGGACTTTAATAGCCATGATTCAGACTGCTTCATTTTCTTGCTTAGTATTCGTGCTGCAGGTAGAGGTCTTAACCTTCAATCTGCTGATACAGTTATAATATATGATCCTGATCCAAACCCTAAGAATGAGGAACAGGCAGTTGCTAGGGCCCATCGTATTGGACAGACTAGAGAAGTCAAAGTCATTTATATGGAAGCTGTTGTTGATAAAATCTCTAGCCATCAGAAAGAAGACGAGCTAAGAAGTGGAGGTACGGTTGATATGGATGATGACCTTGCTGGTAAGGATCGATATATGGCTTCTATTGAGGGCTTGATAAGGAACAACATTCAACAATATAAAATTGATATGGCTGATGAGGTTATCAACGCTGGGCGTTTTGACCAGAGAACAACACACGAAGAGAGACGCCTGACTTTAGAGACATTATTGCATGATGAGGAGAGGTATCAAGAAACTGTCCATGATGTACCCTCCCTGCAGGAGGTCAATCGCATGATTGCTAGGAGCAAAGAGGAAGTTGAGTTGTTTGATCAAATGGATGAGGAACTGGATTGGGCTGAAGAGATGACGCGGTATGATCAGGTACCCAAGTGGCTTCGAGCGAATACTAGAGAAGTAAATGCCACTGTTGCAACTCTTTCAAAAAGACCATCAAAGAACACTATATTGGCTGGTAATATTATCATGGAATCTAGTGAAATAGGTTCTGATTCATCTCCAAAAGCTGAAAGGAAAAGGGGACGGCCCAAAGGAAGAAAGCATCCTAATTACAAAGAATTAGATGATGAAAATGGGGAATACTCTGAAGCAAGTTCTGAAGAGAGAAATGGATCCTCTATACATGAAGAAGAGGGAGAAATTGGAGAGTTTGAAGAGGATGAATTTAGTGGTGCTGTTGGGGCACCGCCAGTCAATAAAGACCAATTGGAAGAGGAGGGTCCAGTTTGTGGTGGTGAGTTTGAGTATCCTCGGGCTTCAGAAAGCACAAAAAATAATCATTTGCTGGAAGAAGCAGGTTCCTCTGGATCATCCTCTGATACTCGAAGATTGACACAAATGGTATCGCCTTCTGTTTCTTCTCAGAAGTTCGGTTCCCTGTCGGCTTTAGATGCTAGGCCAGGTTCTCTCTCCAGAAGGCTGGTACGTGTATTTTCTTGTGTGTTGATACATTATTTTCATGATGATTATTATTTTTCTATCTACTCATCTCTATTTTCTTAAATATTTTCCAGCCAGATGAACTAGAGGAAGGGGAAATTGCAGTATCTGGAGATTCTCACATGGAACACCAACAATCGGGAAGTTGGATTCATGACCGTGATGATGGCGAAGAAGAACAGGTTTTGCAACCCAAAATAAAACGAAAACGCAGTCTTCGAGTTCGTCCCCGCCATCCAGTCGAAAGGCCAGAGGAGAAGTCTGGAAATGAAGCACAATCTTTCCAGCGTGGAGATTCATCTCTTTTGCCATTCCAAGTGGATATTAAGTATCAGGCTCTGTTAAGAACTGACCCTGAAACAAAACCTTATGGAGAGTCCAATGCTTCTAAGCATGATCAAAATGATTCGTCCTCCAAAAACAGGCGACACTTGGCACCAAGGAGAATAGCTAATACATCAAAATTGCGTGCTTCACCAAAATCTAGCAGATTAAATTGCATGTCTGCTTCTCTAGAAGATAATGCCGAACAGTCGAGAGAAAGTTGGGATGCTAAAGCTATGAATTCAAGTGGGACAACAACCTTTGTCTCTAAGATGCCTGAAAACATCCAGAGAAGGGTATGACTGTTTAATTGATCTTACATCTGTGATGTTTTTAAAGCTTGATGTTATGAATAATGTCTATTAGTACTTGTTTTTTCCCTCTACTCTGGGTAAGTTGTGTGTTTATGTTATTTATGAATTACTGGGAATTGGAAATCACATATGATCATTTAGAACTCGGCATCCCTTGTTTCTTTTAACTATTAATTTTCCTGTTGTCTTTAGTTTTGTTCCTTTTTATCTGCATAGTAGGTTTCTTCTAGCAGCCATTCTATATCCAAGTTGTTTTTTTTTTTCTATTGTTTTTTTGGCTCTACGTGATTGCCTTTATATGTTATTTTTTCCTCTGTATCTGCTCCTTTCTCTCTCTCTATCCGAAACATAAACTCAAGACACATTGAAAACTACTTGTAGATGTTGGTTTAGACGAACCATGGACAAATATAATCAAAGACGCTAACATGTTAAGAATAAACTGTCACAATCATTGTTAATGTTCGAATCTTGCCATCAGCCCATGGAGAAATAAGTATAGAAGTTGGTTTAATCCAAACCATGGAGGAGGAAAATCGAAGATTTGAATCTGTAAGAGCAACTGTTATGACCCAGGCTAATGTTAGATTCATGCCACCAGCATCTCTCTCTGGGCTGTTTTGTAATATTGGTAGCAGTATGTCTTGCCATTAAGGTAAAATACCCAGAATATGTGCATATAGAATGATATGCATTGACAATTTGATCTTCTGAGCTTCTGACTATATCATGCTTGTTTTGACTGGCATCATTCTTAGAAAAATGGCTTGGTCAACATATTCTTCTCTCAGGATTTGGTTTTGGATAATTACTTGGGATTTTGTATTTTACCATATGATACTTTTGGAAGCATCAATTCTCATATAAATATGATGAGAGTTAGCGTATAAGTTGGAAATCCATTTAGTCTAATTTCCCTTTAACAATGCTCTGTGTTGAACTACTTATTTTATTTTCTCTTTCATTGTATAATTCTGGCTAAGTAATAAAATGAACTCAACTAAAATTTTTCTGTGCAGTGCAAGAGTGTAATTAGCAAGCTCCAAAGGAAAATTGGTAAGGAAGGTCCTCAAATTATACCTCTGCTTACAGATTTGTGGAAGAGGATTGAAAACTCTGGGTACATAAGTGGACCAGGAAATAATAATTTGGATTTACGAAAGATTGATCAGCGTATTGACAGATTAGAGTACAATGGAGTGATGGAGCTTGTGTTTGATGTCCAGTTCATGTTGAAAAGTGCAATGCATTTTTATGGGTTCTCATATGAGGTATGATTGCTCATCTAGAATAGATGCATAGTGCATTGCATCACATCCTCCTTGTTAGTATGGATAGGAAATGCTTACTCAAATGACTGTTTTTTTTTTAAAGTAATTGAAAGTGACTATATGGAAGCCTGGTTCAGTAGTTTTTAAGCTCTTTTAAGTGTCTACTAGAGTCTATATTGTTTAATTTATGTGTGTGTTGAAGGAAATAAAAAAGCTATATATGTGAACAAATGCTTTGATTCTTATGTTACTCGCAAGAACCATGCATGATATGTGAGGTCTTAGTCAAGTCCAAACTCATTAAATTCATATCAAAACATTTTATTGTAAGGAAAAAGAAAAGAGAGAGGTGCTAAGCAATGTGGTCGCATAGTTGATTGCCCTTCAACAAACCATTTTCTTGAAAGAGCAGGGAGGGTGAACCCTGTAGTTTTTCATTAAAAAAACAAAAAAAGAAAACAAAACGACTATTGATGAGGGTGAAAGAATGCCAGCCTTGGTGTGTTCACGTCTGTTAAGCTGCAAATCTGGAATGTGTGTTTGTTTCAGAAAATTCACAGAAGGTCACATATATACTGTCGTTGTTTTTGAGTTCAATACTTGGTTTTTGACTCTGCACTTCACTGGATTAAGAGTGACTGTATTTGATAGCAATAAGTTACTGCCATATCCAGTGACCCCCAAATCATGTTAACGGCAGAGGTACTTCTTTTCTTCCCTGATTCATGATTTGGATTTATTAGCAAGTTTCAGGAAATTTTGGTATGTGAGTGGAGTACTGATTTTGTGGACGCCAACATCTTTAGATGAAATATCATTACCTGCTGTTTGCTTGCCAACAATTTTTGAGGAAACAAAAATAAATTAGGAGTCTTGTGTATACGATCCTTCTCCTGTAATCTTGGTTCTTTCACTTTCAGGTCAAGAAAAGGACAAATTTTCTTATCAAGAGAAAAAAGTAAATAAATAAATTGAATATCTGAAGTATGATAATTTAATGTGGATTATTAGCTACATAAAAAGTTCACTTAGGAAGGTTCCAAGCAGAGGTTTCTGGAAGTTGCGGCCAAACATCCATAGGAGTTTTTCCTGATTTTCTGATGCCATGCCTATGTTTAAGAAAATGCTACTGCTTCTGGAATTCTAAAAACTTCCCCTTGCATTGATTTGATTTTTGTTACGTCTTTTTTAGGAATAGGGAGAATTCTAATCACCCAATTTGATGAATGAATTCATGATCTTTTTGCTTAAAAAAAAAAAAAAAAAAAAGAAATAAGAGAATTTGTAATCTCAATGTGTAACCATGTTGCCCAGGTGAGATCTGAAGCAAGGAAAGTGCATGATCTCTTTTTCGATATCTTGAAGAATGTATTTCCAGACACAGATTTTCGAGAGGCCAGAAATGCACTCTCTTTTTCGGGCTCATTTTCTACCACTTCTGCTCCTTCCCCAAGACAAGCAGCTGTTGGTCCAAGCAAGAGACACAAGTTGATAAATGAGGTGGAACCTGACCCAGGCCCTCCACAGAAGCTACTGCAACGTGGACTCATTTCCAGTGGGGAAGATGCAAGAATCAGAGGTCATATCCCCCAGAAGGAATCAAGGCTTGGGAGTGGTATTGGTGCTAGTCGGGAGCAATGCCAGCAGGATGATCCTCCACTTCTAACTCATCCAGGAGAGCTGGTTATCTGCAAGAAGAAGAGAAAAGACAGGGAGAAATCAGTGGTGAAGCCTAGGACTGGATCAGTAGGCCCGGTTTCACCCCCTAGCATAGGTCGTGGTATAAGAAGTCCAGGTCCAGGGTCAGTACCCAAGGACACAAGACAGACCCAACAAACTACGCATTCGCAAGGATGGGCCAACCAACCTGGTCCTGCTCAACCGGCAAATGGTGATGGTGGGTCTGTTGGTTGGGCAAATCCTGTGAAGAGGTTGAGGACAGATTCTGGGAAAAGAAGGCCAAGCCATACATGACTCTAGTGTATGAGGTAGTGGAGAAATTTATTCCTAGATAGTTAAGGTGCTGAGTTAGTAGAGGCCCTTCTCTGCCTGTACTTAAGCAATTGGCCATACTGTTAATAATAGTGTAGTCTTTGTTCCACCATTGTATCTTTACAGGCTGTTACCCTGGTTCAGAATCAAATGGTTCTTTTTGTATCTGCCCCGTCCTTCCAGGCATTATGGCTGAAATCCTTGTAAAGTATAGACTTGCTTCATACTAATTTTCATGGTCATCATGCATATTTCATCTGAGCTCTTGCCTCGCTTCTATTTGCTCTACAGCCGTTGGAGAAGAGTTGAACGGGCAAACCTTTTTTTTTTTAAATGTTTTTGAGGTGATTTAGCTGCTTTTAGGGAGTGGAAACCAGCTTCGAGACTAGCTGTATTGGATATGGACCAAAAAAGTAAGCGAAGCACTGGATTTGACATCCTGACAGTGGTTGCAAGTGATTACACGTTTTGGCTGAGGGTACAAAGGTGGAAATGCATGCCGTCAAGGTGTCTGAAGCTCACCAATGTGCTAAATAAGTGCAAAAAGAGTTTATATAATGAGATCCCACTTAAATCAAAGCTGCTGACATCTTAAAATGAGAATAAAATTTCATTTCTTTTTAATAAATATTTTAATATGCAATTTTCAGTGTCTTCCCCACAAAAATCTCTGTAATTATGAGTTCAGCATGTGTGCAATAATTATTCCTCGAACATCATGAAATGGAGACAAAAACCAAGTAGTTTTTAGTATCTGCCCCTGCCAAGTACTTGTGATTGTTTTCATCGTTTGACTCGAATATTGAATGAGCCTAAATATTTATTCGAGTCGAGTTTATACAACTCGAGTTGAAGTTGAAATCGGCCTTCACTCCTTCCCTTATAAAAGAAAAAGTTCGTAGTTTTTTATTATGAGAAAAGTTAAGCTTTTGTTATTTTCTTAGAGACAAAACATGTTATTTATTCTTTAATTTGTACAAGCGTGAAGTAAATGACATCAAACGAAGAACAAATAATGCCGCTTTCAAAAGTTTAGGAATGATATATTCAAACGAAAGCATAGGGATCAATCTGTTCTGCCAAAGGAAAGAACGGCTATAAACAATAGAGGCTGTAATCAATAAACAAGTCCATTCTTTGGAGTTGCGGTTGAATTAACAAAGCTAAAACATGTACAACAACTAGAAAGAAAGTTTAAAGGACAGCCCACCAACACCTATGGATCTGCTTTTCCTGCCACTTGCTCATCACTGGAATCAGATTCATCTTCACTCAGCTCCTCATCACTAGAGTTTTCTTCTGGGGCAGCTCCAATGTCTTCTGGCTTCGCATACTTCTCACGGTATTCTGAATGGTGAGAGAATACAAGCAACATGAAGTTATATCTGCATAAAGATATGGTATTGAAATGCAAAGGAAATCTTCCATTAACTAGTTGCCGCCTTAAAATTTTCAGCACAGATGAAAAATGCTCTCTCTCTTTCTCTCTCTCTCTCTCAATGGTGGGGCAATTTCAAAATTCAAGAAGAGCAGCTATGAATTACTGTGAATAATTACTGTGAATAACTCTCACTAGGAGTCGCCAGATATAGGCTTGCAAGAGAGACCTGGCATGATCCATAAGCTACAAGTAAGAGAAGCTGCAGGGCCAGCCAGCTCGAGAATTTGAATCCGTTCAACTTCTGGGAGCCATCTAAAAATTTAGGCTTTCTTTTGTTTGCATAGCTAAAGTCAGCCACCTAATTCCTTCGTCAATCTCAACTCTTTCAAAAATTTGAAAACAAACAATGTATACAAAGAGCCCTTAATTAAATCTGGCAATACATAGAGTCAAAGCCCTTAATTAGTTAAAATCAGAACTGAACCGAATCAACAAGGTGGCACAATCCAAAACACACCTATCAATTCATGTTTAGAAAGGTGCACTGGAATTGGGTACCACAAGCCTAATTGAAATCCAACTCACTCACAGTTGGGTTGGAGTTGGATTGCTTGGAACAATCCATTTACACTGCACCTGAATTGAGATGTACAACTCTGCCACTGATGCATTTCATGCATTAAACCTTGAATATACTATTCTTGCTTCAGAAAGTAATATAATATGACGAATGCAATAAAGACAGGTTTAGTCATGCATTCTCAATATATCAAGTAACTTAATAAATATTTAAGCACAAACTGCATTTTGGACTTCCAGTAAAGTTTTGAACAAGTATACTGCTTTGGAAGGCAATGATTATGTACTTCTAACATACCATTACTATCACATCACTTTTTTATTGCCGAGGACATCACCGCTTCCACCAGATCAACAGTCACTTATATCACTGCCTCAACCATCATCAACACTGAAAGCAGCCGCATACCACCAGCACCACCAACACCACAACAACTACTGTTGCCACCAGCACCATCTTTTCCACAACATCAATCCCACCTTTGATTCATGCTTTAATAGTTTAGGAAAGGCATTTGTATAATACCCAAAATGATTTTTTCTTTCATAGTTTAGGAAAGGCATTTGCTTTCATGGTACCAAACATGCCTTTTACTTTTATCTTAGAATTGTTTTTGCCAGGCGGGAAAAGAATTTCCTCTGTATTGCTTACCTCAAGCAAGAGTAAAAGCATGTTGATAAATACTTACACGGAGATAATACTTTTATTGAGGGGACAAAGCAAGGATAGCACAGTGGGGGTGGCATTCATGGTAGTGGTTGCAGAGCTTGTGGAAACAGAGTGGAATGGCAACAAAAATGGTAAGGAAAGGATGGCTCCAACATGGTTGTAACGAATATGAGGTAGTGGCACTCCACACAACCACAGTGGTGGAAGTGGTACATACAGTGGATGACGTCTATGATGCAAGGCAACACATTGGCAATTGTGACAAAAATGGCAAAATAGGCAGCACCAAAGAAGCACTGATTGATTTTTGTAGAAGTGCCAATGCTGGTGATGATGGTATTACCCAAACAACCAGGGTTAAAAATACTTGTTCATATATATATATATATATATATCCTTTTATTTCTCTTTTCTTTTGCTTTTGATGAGTAGATGTAATGATCACATTTTACAATACCCTGTCATTATCTATTTGTGAGTGTTGCTTTGCATGATGAAGAACCATTAGAAATGAATAACTAACAAAAATCGATGTTCTTTTCATGGCAAGGGAAACATATAAGGTACATGAACATATGTTCTTTTTCCAATGTCAGAACACCCATTCTAAGGCTGAACAAGTGGACAAATCACAAACAAAACAATACCTTCCCATTTTACTCATGTCCAGAACTCCATTGGCAAAGGGAGAAAAGAAACTCTTTTGCTTTTACAATACAGATATATATATTTTTTATGAAGGTATGACCCGATAATCGAGGTTTATCGGTAGGAGACCACATCTTCTCATATCTAAAAGAGAACTGTGACATTTTGTTATGCAAGTTAATAAGATCATTAATGTTGTAAGACATAAGCCGCCTTCTCAGGTATCGGACAATGTGAAGTTCCCAAAATACTTGACAGTAATGTCAAGGACTAAGACCAGTTATAATCCGCAACCAACATATGTCCTATGCTCTTGAAATAAAATAATGATTGAAAATGCAAAGCCGTGCCTCAAACTACTGCAGCTCTAGCATTATTATAGACATGACGTCAAATACTAGTAAAAAAGATCTACACCTTTAACTCTTTGTTCATAAGCAGCTCTGTCACGCATCATCAAAGCTGCAGCCTCTCCATTCAAAGGGTCTGATGGATTGGGGTACAGCAGAAGTTGTGGTAGGAATACTTCAAACACATTTACAAGATCTGCAAAACATGGATGCCAAAGACCATTAGCCACAACCTCCTGAACTAGTGAGAGCGAGAGATACTTTGATTTTAATGAAAAGGCCCAACTTATTTTATTACCAAACATGGGGCTCCAGGTTTGATTAATAACATCTAAACAAACTGAACCCGACCTGAAATTAATATCAGACAAGATGGTCAGACTTGTACAAAATTCCTCATAAAATTAACGAATGTGATAAACTACCGATAAAGAAAAAAAATACAAGTTTTAACATTTATACTCACATCTCATCAACATTTGGGTGGTAGATCTTATTAACGAAACCTATGGAGGGAGATTTATATGGATAAGCATCTGGTAACTCAACTCTTATCCTCCACACACCTCCATGATAAGGACCTGCCAGAATCCATCACATGAATGGAGGAAAAACTCCTGTGCTCAAAACTGTAAAGCTCCATTTCCAGTCTAGCATTAAAACTTCTGAAGCCGTTGAGAACAACAAGCAAACGACAAATCTACCGATGTTATAAAGAATTCTATGGGTAATCTTTACAGGGCCAAAACGGTTCTACATTTCAACCAAAAGGCCACAGTATACACAAAATAGAAATCAAAATATTACTCACTAATCCGTTTTCTAAGACCAAAAAAGCATACTGGGTACTTCAAACCCCAAAATTGCATAAAGGAAGGGAATCCGAGAACTTAAAAGCAATTCCAAAATCTAAGTTGGGAAAGTTCATAACATGTATCTTTCTACCATTACGGGAGTTTTAATCTACAACTTATGAAATAAGAAAGTTGAAACTATCTCGTATAGCTCAAAAACTCATGCAGCAGCACCAGAAATAAGAATTAAAAACAAGATATGAGTATTGAAGATTTACTCTCACTGGGTCCATGGAAATCAACATAGAACTCTTGCATGCCATCATTGATCATCTCTACCTTGTAGTCGCCCATCATCCTAAAAAAAAAACACAAATATAAAAATTGACTATAAAAAAATGAATCGAGAAAAGATTCAATATGACCCAAAAAACAGTTAGAGGAGTAACAGTTTCATCAAGTCCATCTCTCGGCGTTTGCTTGGGGAAGACATGATTTTTCTTTACAATTTCGGCTCCTTTTCTCTTTCCAGAGGTCTTTGGGGGGAGGGAGAGAGAGATGAGTTTCTTGTACAACTGAGTCAGACATTAATGCATGAAACTTAAAAGGAGATATTGAAAATGATGATGGTGATGACTGATGATGATGATGATGATGGAGGAGAGGTGAATTTTCCAGCTAGGACCCCAAATACTTCTATATTATCAAATTGCATGCCTTGCAGCTCCCTTGGTTTCTATCCGACGGCTAATCTAATTTATTAAATTAATTAATTCTTATTTTAATTTCATTATCTTTATTTATAAGAATTAAGATTGTAAATCTTAACTAACTGTTTATTTAAACAATTAATATACCAAAATTATTTAAAATGTTTCATATCAATAAGCAAATCTAGAATGAAAAATAATTTTACTATTCTCTGTTATTTACCAAATTTATCCATAACATTAGATTAATTGCTAAATTAATCCATAAGATTTGATCCATTTAAAAAAGAAAACCTAAGAAAAAACTCTCTAGATTTTAAAATACATCACTAATATTTAATATTCTCTACATTTTTTTAATTTTATCAAATTCATTTTTGTCCATTTGCCCATATGCGTTTTTTGAAAGAGGCATGCTACACAGCAGCCTCACACCCAACACACTAATATTTTTAAAGTGTAAAATGAAATAAGATAAAAGAGTAAAATCACATTTTTCAATAGTGTGAAAAAGTGTGGGTTGCTGTCTAGAATTTTACTTTTTGAAATGATCAAAATACCTCAAGTTTATGATAAAAAAAAAAAATCTATTTATCATTTTTTTTCTCATCATTCTATGATGTGCTATTAGATGATTAAAAATTATTATATAATGCTACATTATGTGATGATGAGAGAATAACGATAATTGAGATGATGAGTAGCATCGCTCCATACATGTGAGAAGTAAGAAGTAAGATGGGGAGACGAGAGAGGTCCTCTGCCTTAGAGGAATCCCTTTCCCACAATCCGATTCATTCAGTAACACCTCAATCCATCAAATAAAAGGTGAAGGTCCACCAAAGATGTGGAGGAGCTTTTCACCTTGATAGATAGATTACAACCACCACCTTAGAGGAAAGATTCCACCTCCACCCTCTCATGGCCAAGTACAAAACAAACCCTAATTTAGGAACTAACCCCTTTTTAATACCATGACTAGTCAACTTTTTAAAGTGACAACAAACCAAGATTTGCAAACTACTATAGGATTGGCCTTAAATTGACGGTCAATTTGTGGTGTTGTTTTTCCTTTATGCAGTTGGGAACATTTAATGCTACCTATAAAATGGTTCATTTAGTTAAATTTGGAATTAAAATGGGATTTCAACAACAACAACAACAAAGAGAATTAGATTGGTGGTTTTGAAGCTTTAAACATAATAAAAATGATTTTCCAATACAATAATGAAATTTTTTGGTGCACAAATACTACCATCTTTTAATAGTATTTTAGTGAATTAAAATGTGTAAGCTTCTCAATTTAAAATAAAAATCCTTGAAGGTGAAAATGGTATAAAAATAAAATACAAGAAAGGAAAATTAGGAGTGGTTACCAGTGGAGTTGCCAATATTATTACATGAAAAATGGGAAAAGTTATATTACTATTTTAAAATGAGAAATGATATATATAATTGTAAAGTGCGTAAATATTACATAATTATTTTAAAAAAAATAAACTAATACAGAATCATATAAAAAAATTAATTTTTTAATAATAGACATCACTTTTCTTTTACGATGATTGCACGATACTTAAACAATTGTAATCACGTCAAAGATTACAACCCATACATAAATAAATAAATGACGGTTTAGGAATCCCGAGTCACTGTTTTGTACCTTTTGACATTGTATTGGCCGGCCCACGTTTTTGTGCAACTTGGTATTTGACAGCTACCCTTTTTTTAAAGGGTTGGCCGAAAGCAATGGTTCATTGGAACTTCATATGCGGGCCAACTGCATTTTTAATAATAATAATAATAATAATTTATTCTATTATTAAACTGATGGATAAAATATATTATCTACGTTATAGTAATATTTGAATTTTAAAATTTATTTTATAAATATATAAATATTTTATTAAATATGCTTTACATACTAACACGATAATAGAATTTTTTTTATAATAAAAAATTACTAACTTACACAGATTTTATATAAAAAAAATTATATAAAGACGTGACTTATTATAATATAATAAATTTATTTTATAATAAAAATATCTTTACAATCCGACGGCTTAAGTTAAACCAATTTGATTTGTAAATTTGTAAATATTTTTTGTGAAAAATATTATTCTTTATATTATGTTTTTTTAGTCTTCTAGTCATATTAATTGATATATCGTAATATGTTTTTACACTTTTTTCTTATATAATTTTTTTTTCAAATAACATTTATATATATATATATATATATATTGGCGATAGAACCATATTTTGGAGTTAGTAAAAGGGTCACATGTTGTCGGAAAAAAGAAGTTTTGCTCGGCCAAATTTCAAAGCAATCCTAAATTAACCCCTTCTTTGAACTCTATTTTCTAAAATCACTCAAATAATTTTTATTTTTAATATAAATTGTTGGAATTATCAACTGATAAATGAGTATGTTCAAGATTAAATTGATGCATAGATGAAAGATAATTTAGGCATTTAGGATTTATTTGCACGCTAATCGTTTAATTATTTATACAAATTTCTTCTTCTTACAATGATAACAATAAAAGAAATCTCATCAAACTCGCAACGAAAATAATAAATATTGGGGGATGAATATGTATTAGAGAAATGCTAAACTCACATATGGGGCTCCCGATCAATATTTTGAATACCGTATTAAATATCGTATCGGTCAAGATACTGGCACGAAATATTTCGATACCAATATCATTTTGAGATAATTGATATATGAATAAATTATGCATAAATACATATATATTATAAATAAATTAGTCTAAATTGGGAGTCAAAAAATAACCTTGCAGCTTGAAAAAATGAAAAAAAAAAGTGAATGCCAAAATGCCGGCCGGTACGGGCCAAAATATCGGCCGGTATGATTGGTATCTAGACCGGTACAAAACAAGTATGGCCGGTACGATATGAAATTAAAAACACTACTCCCGATAGTGGTTTTTTTATTTATTTAATGATTAAAAAAGTATTTTTTAATAATATTAAGATTTTTTTTTAAATATTTTAAAATATTATTATAAAAAAGAAAAAAAAAAGATGGCTCTATATATATTGTGTCAAAGTTGGTAGGGAGACCAAGAAGATTGGCTGCCTTTTTTTCAAAAAGAGAGTGTGGGTTTGAAACAAAAATTTATAAAGGTGATAGATTGATTTGGATTGGGGTAATTGAATTATTTGATTTAAATTTTACCCTAAGGGGAATCCAGCCATTCAAGCAAAGAATATAGCAGATTCTTTTGACCAAGGAGTCCACCAATAACTTCATACCCTATCATTCATTGTATGTGTACGTTTTATCATTCCCTAATGCTATGCACAAGGCTCCACTCTATTTCCCATTGGTTTCTTGGATAATCTATGGGCTATTGTCAGCTAAACTTTCTCAGATAGTTCGCTACTATTTATTACAATTTCACTATTATTTATAGATGATCTTAGATACTATTAGCATTCAAATAGAGCCTAGTCTTTTATCTTTAGATACCAATGGAGCATAGAATGGAAAAAAAAAACAAATGATATTTTTACCTGCAAGTCAATGTAGAAGATACATATTTCACGTTATTGACATGGTAAGACTTGATTTGTAAAATAAATTTAAAATATAAATTGAATCCTATCACATTAATACTATGAAAAATGTGTTCTTTTGCCATCTCATGTGACATGAATGGTGAATTGTTTTGACTTTCTATTACATGCAAATGTGAATGGTACTCATGCCATTGTTTCTTGTATTTTGGGGAAGAAGATTCAAGTTAGTTTTAGTGGAAAAAAACGTGTGAATACTCAAGTTTAGGGATAAAAAAAACATGGTTAGGGATTGCTTCCATGGTCCTATAATATAATTTCACACAAAAATAAAACGTGTTAGAATATTATCATATTTTTCAGAATATTTTAGTAATATTTTAGCATATCATTGATGATATTCCTTATTCCCCATCATATCCAGCTACTCTTACTTTAGTGTAAATCAATTACCATTTTTTTTATTTATAATTATTTTATTTCTATTATTTCTCTTTCCCTTCAACTATAAATAGTTCTTGCCATATAATTTTACATACAAAGATACAAACTTATTTCTCCACAATTACTTCTTGCTTTTTATCTTATCAAAATAAAAATGTTGGGTGAATTCCCCTCAATCTCTATGTTAGATCAAGATCACTCAGATTCTTATATGAGCTTGGGTCTTAAGTGGGATGAGATCGACATATATATATATATATATATATATACATATATATATAGCAAGTTTTATGGTATTTATCGAGCATCTAATATTGTTTAAAAATTTTTTTATCCATACAACAAATTTTTAGTGGTTTATAAGTGAATAAGATTCAAATTACATAAATTAGAATATAAGGGTAGATACACAATAATAGTCACCCAATACAAAACACTGACTACAAGCGCGTGAAGCATAGACGCTTTATATGGCTACATATAATTTAATGGTACCAAATTCCCCAATGGGGTCCCAAGGGACAGACTTTAATCATCTTATAGTTATTAGATTAAAATATTTATGATCTTTAAAATTTAGCTTAGATTTGATCTCACTGTCAAAATTGTAAAAGATTCCAAATCTATCTGAATAATTTATAGATAAATACACACCACTCCATCTATCAATCATGCATCAAGTGTTACTTTTTAAAATAATCATTCAAAAATTAAATTAGAGTTTTGTAGAATTTTAAGGACTAAAAATATATTTTAACATTAACTATTATCATTATACTATGATAATTGACAACAAAAGGGATACAAATTGTTAGGGGGTAAAATATTACAAGACCTAAAATGGTTTTCAAGGCCTAGTCTATCAAATGGCAATCACTATAGAACAAAAGAAGAGAAAGGGAAAATGGACCAAAAAGAAGGTAAGGCAAGGTATGGTATTAGTTGTCAAGAGGAAAAGAAGGGATAGGACATAAAGGAGAGGTGATGTAACATAAAGCAAGAGAGGGTAAGAGATAAAGGGGAAGAGACTTACGACTTCAAGGGGATTTTTGGCTAAACTTCTAGAAGAAACTTCTTCAATCTTAAGACATGGGTTCCAACAATGGAGTCTGAACCTGGAAGAGAGACTTACAAACTTTATTGTATAGTGAGGATGAGAGACCATTAGAAATAGTAAAACAAGTTTATTATAGTGGGTTTTCTCTCTCCCCAAACACCCGTGGACGTAGGCCCAATGCTAAATCATATTAATTTGTTTGTCTATCTCTCTTTATTTTCCTTGTATTTATCAACTGTTCATTGCCATAAATGTACGCACGCATATTGCACAGCCTCACCAGACCATTGTCGGGGATCCACATAGCACCGATCTAGACACAACCTCAACAGGGCCGGAGATGGATCCTTCTCCCCTTTCGGTCTATTCCGCCATTTTTGGCTTTAACACAAATGACCATGCAATTAGTCTTCCACTCTTCCATAAGCCGTCGATCCAACTAATCAGAGTTTTCTTCATTTTCTTTATTTATCTCAAATTTTGAATTTTAAAGTTTTATTTTTATTTTTTATCACCAACAATTTAGTCTCGGCAATTTTTATGAGTAATTTCTATTATTTTAATAAAGTTATTGTGTCCCGCGTATATTATAAGAGTTGTAACCATTGGTATGTGTACCAAATATTACATTTATTGATGGAATGGTGTCAACACTATTATATATAGGATTGAAGAGTTCCTAGCTTAACATATTTCACAAGCCCCTATACACTTCATATATGAGAGCTAATGAGGATCAATAGGCTTGAATATTTTTTATAGAAGAGAAATACTATTTGAAAGCCTTCACACCACACACTATCCGCGTTATATAATTTGATTTGTAAGATTTAAATTTTAAAAATTTATCTTTTAAATTAAATTATATCACACGAATGATATCCAAATAAAAACTTTTAAATATAATTATCTTTTTACAGATGATGACTTTTTTTATTCGTAATTTTCTAGGAATATTTGAATAAAGGTGATTGAAGGTACGAATTATCTTTTTGCATTTTTGTTTTCTTGGAGTTTCACTCACAAAACTTTATGTTAACTGTCAAGTCAATCTCAAAATATTGGAAAATCCTTTAACTTTCACAAAAGTTCATTTCTTTGTGTTTTTAGAAAAATATACTTTGTACCATTCAACTACCACGTGTTTTATTGAAAAGTAACATTATGTAATTGATGACTGATGTTAATGCAATGCAATGAAAGGATGTTTATTTCCAAAAACAAAAACAAAAACAAACTACCACGTGTTTTATATTTTGCACCTTAAACAAACAAAATTGGCATATTGCATTCTCTAATTATATATATATATATATATATATATATATATGTATATATTTATATATAAAGGTAATAATATGTATACTCTATTAAGATCTGACCGTCAAGATTGTGTCGCATTATTTATTCATCTTAACAATCGAAATTGAAAAACTAAGTTATTTGAAGAGGGAAATGTGTTAGTTATGAGTCATGACAAGCTATGATACAAAATGTAAAGCACTCCATAGTTTGAGAGTGAAAAATGCTTTCTTTTTAATCCCATCTATGCATCCTTCTTAATCCAATTTGAGCATATTATTATTATTATTATTATTATTATTAAAACTCATATTCCCTTGCACTTGTGGCACCCTTTTGTTTGGTTTAGTAACAAGTTAGACTAGTTGATGGTATCTATTTTTTTTTTTTTTTTTTTAAATCTTTAATCACATGGCTGACATAACAAGTCAATCTATATCTACCCTAACCACTTATTAAAAGAAGTTTCATTTAAAAACTTATCTTCTTTTGAGCTAACAACTCACATATCAAGCCCCAACCCCTCTCCCCCAAAACCATCTCCTCTCCTCAAAAGACTTTGCCACGCCACTCCGCCGACCACTGAAATTTTGATGGCAAGATCAGTTTTAGTTTTGTTGGGATGTTGATGAAAATGGAAGATTCAGTGAGTTGTATAGTAATTATTTTAAGGAAACAATAAAACATGAAATACATTTAAAAGATTGTTTGATATTGGTGGCAAAATAGGAAGGTAAAAGCGGTGGTTCAATGTCAATTGTTGAGACAATTTTCAACAAGTCAAAACCGCCACATCCTCCGCCTATATATATAAGGAAAATGACAATTCTAGTGGAGGATGCTTCCAATCTTTAAATCAGTACTGTTATAAAAATGTATTCTTCAAAGAGTTTATAAAATTTTATTTTTACTTTTTGAAAGTAAGTATAAAGTTTTACGCCTTCCACGGGATATTTATAGTCGATAAATTGTAAAAAATTCATTTCCTTGTCATTTATTACACTCTTCACGTCGGGTCTAATCATGTGTCCGATCAGTTTCCATCTTCATCCTCTTCCGATCACCCTTCTCTTACGAATCCTACCCCTCCCTCGCTTCAATTACGTTTTATCCAACATTAATTATTGGGCATTAAAGGTAAATAAAATAAGATGGGTAGGATGATGCAGATATACTAATAATCAAACGGAACATGTCCTTATTGTGGGGCCAATTGGCAAAAGAAGAAAGCTACATGTTGAATAAGTGTGTAAATTATTGCTAGGACCAATTTCTAATGGCAGTTTCTGATGTGGGGGGCAACATGTTATGTTACCACTCAAGCTTTGAAGCCTAGACAATGGAGTTTGAAGCATAACCTTTATCTGTTTGTGATAGATGGTTCTCATGGCATGCATCTAGACGGCAAGCGGCCATATGCAAACAAATATGAGAACAGGGGGACCCAATGAACCAGTAATAATTGAACAGAAATGAAGGTTCCTAATAACCAGGAGTCATTCTCCCTAAACAGCTCCTTTTATCTTTGAAATCCATGTGGGGATTGCCACCAAAAGAATAGTGCATGAAGCTTACGTATCACCCAAGCCGTGCATAATTTTGGCAACATATTTTGGCCTCTAAGTGTGACCTTAATGAGCATTACGATCCTGACTATCCATTTATATTTCAACTTTGTCTTACAGAGGGTCCAGACGAAAAAGATGTGAAAAATCTCCATCGATTACAGTGACCCTTTTTCAGATATTGCAAAAATTCACATTCCAAAAGTCTTCCAGTTGAATCATAAAATCACTTCTTTAGCAATCTCTTCCTTGGTTTGGACAAGGAACATCGGCTAAGGAAAAAAAAACCAGAAAATTCTTCACCCAATTCATTTTTCTTTCTACACCTCATCTTCTATTTTGTTAAGGTCTTTTACTTTCTCCTCTTTCTTTCTTATTTTAATGAAATCTTTCTTATTTTAATGAAATCTTTGCTTATAACCAGTAATAGAACATTGAGCTAGTTGTTGGACTGCACTTAGTTCAGTCTAATTTTAAACTAAGTCTAACATTAAACACAATTATCAAATTACTAAACTCATCTCAATTCAAAACCTCTTTACAGATGAGATTCACAACTTTTTTCAACTCACCACCTCTTTACATGTGAAACCTACAACATTTTTCAACTTCTCAAAAAAAGTACTAAACTCATCTTAACATCATATCCAACAGAACTAACACTACCATCTCAATTCACTACTATTCCTAAAGAATTGAACTCAACTCAACTCAACTCAACAATCAAACACAATCTTAATGAACGGCCTAATGTAATAGGGCAAGTTTGATAATTGAGAAACTGTTTTTTCCCCTTCAATTTTCCTAAGCCTCTCTCTCTCTCTCACTCTCTCTCTCTCTCTCTCTATATATATATATATTGTATTTTCTTAAATTTGAATCAATGGAACTGATAAACCAGTTTTTGCCAATGATCACATCCCTTCGAAATGGAAATGTGTTATTTGACTCTTTTTTTGCACCATTTGTCGTTTTGTTCTATCTTTCTCATATACATTTATAATTGCTTTAATAAGGTATGTAAAGGTCTCACCCATTTTTTGTATTTTCGTATCTTTGATCTTATTAGTGGAAGTTTCCTTCAAAAGACAACCAAAAAGCAAACAAGTTGAAGTGGTGATGGCCTTTGCTTGACATTGCAAACAGCAAATGAAGTAGAAGTGGACACATAAAGGGCCTTTTGCTATTGGAGCAATCAAGGATTGAGACAACCCTTAGTCTCAATGTGGTCAATCCACTAAAAGTCATATATCCATGAGTCGTTCTACGTACAGTCCCCTTGGGGGCCTGCGTGTGCACGAAATGAGTCTTTCTGTCATTTCACCAACAATTTTGATCAAACGTAAAAAATGCCCCTAAGTCTATTTTTTCTCTCTCCAGGGATTCAACTCTCCCCTTCGACAGCTGTTGCACTCTTGGGTTAATCCACTTTCCTTTCCCATGGTTTCCCAGCATCCAAACAGAGAAAACAAAACGACCACCAAATGTGTAAGTGAAAAATGAAGAGACAAACCTTATCTCGCTAATACGAAACCAACTTCCAGACCATAACACGAAACCTTCAAAATTCAAATTTTGAGGACCAGAAGTGAAACCCAAATGTTGAAGGTGTCCAAAAAACTAACAGTGTATAAATAGGAAACTATTTTGACAGTGAGCAGGGTGTTTGGTTTAAGATTTTGAACAATAGTAGACAAAAACTTCAAATTGTAGCAACAAGAGAGGGTTGAAGAAGGGATGAATAGGCATAAGAGACCAAGGTGACCATGTCAGTATAGGTAGGGAATCCGGAGCATTTCGATTCTGAATGGAGCAAAAAGACAGTTTGCTTTACTTGCCTTTTTTCGTTTAATGAAAAAAATCGTTTCATTAAATGGGCGTGCGCGTGCAGTTCCCATAAAGGGGACCGCAAACAGAATTTCTCCTGACCTATTTACTTAAAAATGTCTCTACATTTGTTCAATTTTATAAACATTTGAAATTATTTTCATTCCCCAGGTTTGGATTCCTCTCCTGAAATAATCTGAAGGTAATTAATTGGCGAGACATATTGCCTGCAAATTGCATTAAGCCATGTAAGTGTAAGAAAGGTAGGTAAATTGTCATCTATTTGTATTAAGACACTAGAATTTATGAATGTATATGTAAGTGCCTAAATGAAAAGAAAAAACAAAGTGAATGCAAGTACACAAGAATGTGATTATTTGACATTGAGAAACGAGAATGAAATGAAGTTGCAGAGAAAAAACTAATTACTAAACCATTTTCTTTTCTTTCTGTCTTCCTTTTTTTTTGGAAAAAAATCATATAACTAGCAAGTGCATTTACTCTAATACATGAGGGTCTACAATTCAGATTCTAGCAAACCATTTCCTGGTCCGTTTCTCTATATCCCTAAGGCTTCTGTTTTTAAGTCAACTCCGTAGTCAAAAAACAATAGTGAAAAAAGACAGAAGTGTGCTATACCCAATTTTTTTTTATCGTCAATCATGGTGAATAGACAAAAAACATACCTCATACACAAAATCAGATGAACCAAAAAGCACTTTTAACGGAACAAAACCTGTCTGGGGCCTCTACCGTGAGCAACTTCGACCACCTATATCTTGTTAACTTTTTCTTCAAAAATGGTCCTTAATGTTACTCTTCAAAATCATTCGTATTCACTTCTCAAAGGTAATGATAATTCTGCATTGGCATACCAGAAAAAGGTCGTCTACATTGATAATCTCCACGGTATATCCAAAATTGCTAGACTATACATTCTCACTGAAGCACTTGGTTCCAATCCATATTGGCCGCCGTGGACTGTTCAGTATTTCGTGTTGGCTACTTCTCAGACTATCTAAAGTTTGTATGTGGCTTTTTTGGGGAATAAAAGATGGAGGTTTGTAACTTTTCTGCTTCATGTCCAATACCATTAGTCAACAATCCAGATTCTAATTCCTCATCATCACTGTCAATGATATTCGGGGTAAATCTGTTCTGGTATCCTCTGCGCTCCAGAAGAAAGACATTGAAGTAGTAGCTTACCAAATCTGCCCTGCTCCTGGTAGGAAAACTCCGGAAATTTTGATCCCAGAAACACCTCTGAAGAGTTGGATGATTCGAATCCAGTATGGCCTTAAATTTCTGTTGTTCTTCCTCTGTCCACAAAAGTTTAACTTCCTCGCCCATTTTTTGGAATTCCCATTGATAGTAAGCTGAGCCCAATTCCCGCTTCACTCTCAGCCTTTTCTCAGCAACATGAAACCTGACACATTCAATAGAAGCAGGCACTTCACAGCCGCATGAATCTTGCCTTCCCTTACCAATTGGATCCCTTTCAATGATATATCTCTGATCCACTTTTTCTAATGGCCAAACTCGGGTGCCCAACCACTTAAGGTCACTTTCAGAAGTCACACCAGTCCACTCCTGCACTTCAGCTTTAAAACAAGGCCTCCAAGATATGCGTTTTGGGACATATTTATCAAGTCCTGAATCTTCTGTAAACAAATCAGAGGTTCCAAGCAATTGATTGTTGATTCCGTTTTCCACCCCTACTGCACAAGAAGTTTTGTCCAAGTCACTTTGAGTGGCTGAGGGTGACTCAGAACAAGCTTCTATCTGAAACATCATTTTCTCAGAATTGCAACGTCTTGATCTCTCTCTAAAATTGTAATTTGAGCCAATTTGATCGTCATACATGCATGGATGCATCTTCTGAGTTCTCTACAGATGCAAAAACAAAATAACTCATAAAAATATGAGATGGTTACAGTTTTTTGTTGGTTTGAAAAATTGAAAGTATTGCTGTATCGAGATAAAGCTTAGAAAGAAAGCTTGACCTCATGCAAAAAGCAAAAGTAAACATAGGTAGCTATCATCCCAAAAAGTTATGAAATCAATGATGCCAGCCAATTCATGCAGGCATGGGCATTACATATCGCTTTTCTATTACAAGCTCATTGTTGCAATAATAGATATAACCTACATAGACAAGTCACACATTACCACCACATTCAGGGGAGAAATAAAGGAAGATAATACATTTTTTTTATAAGTAGATAAAGGAAGATAACGCATTACAAGGCTTTTAAATCATTTTCAAAAGATCAAAGGAAATGATCTTCCTTATTCTTTCATGAGAAATGCTACTAACATCATTTTTCATAATGCAAAAATATCTTGGCATGTTGGGTACACATTAAGCAAGATTATTAAACACCACTCACATGTGAAAACCTTACATTTTATGTTTCTCATTTGCAGGGGAAAAGGAGACATCAGCTAAAAAGACATAAGCAGCATTGAGAGAGATCTGCTGAAATATGACAACAGAAATCACAGAACAAAGCACAACCAGGCTAACCAAAGAAATGTGCACAAGTTGCTTAAAAGGAAGAATTTTCAGATGGTATATGAAAAGAACTACCACTACATTCTGATGGTCAAAAGGCTCTAATGATGTGTGGATACGTAGAAACTATTCCATCACAGCAATGATTCTTGCAGTGAACTAAATCAAGAAACACGATGATCTCTTTTAGCAGCATTGTTAATCCATATTCACTTGATTACTCTTACCACCCATAAAATGGGCAGAAATTAAACAAGTACATCTTGTGTCCCCAGATAGACAGCCAACTAATTATTAAAAAATTTACCAATCCACTTGAACTATAACAATGCAAGCAGGTTCCAATGTGCATGCAATATTCTGAGTCAAACTCCCCCACACATTCAATGCCCTTTTTACTCCTTTTTTTCCATCAGTAAATAAGAATTTTATTAAAAAGGTGGTCTTCTTTACTCTAATTACTAGGATTATAAGAGAATAATCATTCAATGATATCATTTCCACCACTTGAAGAAGCTGCCACAAGTCTTTTTTTTTTTTTGGCAGCTGACATTGTTGGGAGTTGTTTATGTAGACTTGCTTCATTTTAACCCTTCTTAGCTGACATTGTGTGTTCTCTGTTTTGGTATCTAATGTAATACCCCGTTTTTACGTAGATTTTCACTGAATGAGTATTTTAATTTAATTAAAATATTAGTTCTTTTATTTTAAATTATCGAACTTTAATTGTATTTATTTACTTGTAAAATTTATTTTGTAGAACTTTCTTAATATTAATTATCGTTTTGAGTTTTAATTGTTGTTTAATTTATTTTAATTTGCTTTTAGATTTAAAATTTTGTTGATTAGTATTTACTAGTTATTTATTATATTTTAGCTAGATATTATGTTTAAATTATTTTATTCAATTTATAGCTTTTAAAGTTGCTTTCGTTAGATCAGTTTCTGAACCCTAGATGTGAGGACTGCATCTCACTTCTTTCCTTTCCTTTTTATTTTTCCCTTTTCCTTTTTCTTTTCTTTTTCTTTTCTCTTTTTCTTTTTTCCTTTTCTTTCTTTTTTCCTGTTTCTCTCTCGTGCGACCCAGCCCCCTCCCCATCCCTCTCCGTCTGTTTTTCGTCCCGCCTAGATCACCGCCGTCAACCCGCTGTGTAGTGCACCACCCCCACCGGCCGGTGATCACTTCCCTCAATTTTCAGGCTAACCCGTGCAGCCGTTAGCAGCCACACACGGCTGGAAGCCGCAGCACCTTTTTCTTCCAACTCCGCCGTGCACCACCTTTTGCCATCGCCGTTGCTTCCTTTTTCTTCCTCACCCACCGGCGACCTCACCCCTCCATTTTCAGCCCCCCCAAACGCCGCCGTTAACTACCACGAACACCACCCAAGCCGCACGGTTTTGTGCTCCCCGGACCGCCGTACCTCCACCGTTGGCCACCACTTCTTCACCACATCATCATCGGCATCCCAGCTACCTAATCCACCCAACCCCAGCTCCAATCCGTCATCGGTGAAGCTCAACTAACCCACTTTCCATTTTGGATTTTTTGGCATTCCACAGCCGTGTTCGCCACCACCCACGACCAACGCTCACTTCCACTAACTTCATAAACACCTTTAAGCTATTCCCTATCAATCCCAAGCCTTGGATCGTCCTCATTCAGAAGTGGGTATTTTACAATCCACGGCTACAGTGCTTTTGCACTGTTACGTTGCTTTTCTTCTGCCTTTTGCAGCTTGTTGATCCTCCGAAAATTATTTTATAGCGCTGTAAGTATTTTCCAAACTTTCTTTTAGATTAAAAATATATCTTTGCTTTAACAATAAATTGTGACTGGTTAGTTATTCCGGATCGTCCTCATTCCACCGCCGTTTTCACGGCCAACCCTCACTTCCACTAGCTTCATAAACACCTTTAAGCTATTTTATATCAATCCCAAGCCTTGGATCGTCCTCATTCAAAAGTGGATATTTTATAACCCATGATTACAGTGCTTTTACACTGTTACGTTGCTTTTCTTCCTCCTTTTACATCTTGTTGATCTTTCAAAAATTATTTTATAGCGCTGTAAGTATTTTCCAAACTTTCTTTTAGATTAAAAATATATCTTTCCTTTAACAATAAATTGTGACTGGTTAGTTATTCTGGACTGAGTCCGAGGAGTCGGGAGTCAGATGGATTTGAGGATGGAGTTAATTATGTTTGGTTGATGTTGATATTTGTTGGAGATTTTGTGCCTTGATGTTTGCATTGCATAGTGCATGCATGTTCATGTTTAAAAAGGAAAAACTGGATTTTCGTGTAATTGCATGCATGTACATGTGTTTGTAAAATAAAAAATGGGCTTTTAAGTAAAAAATATTTTTTTTGGTATATGTGAATGATTGGATTGACTGGTTTGAGTCAAAGGCATGTGTAAGGATGGTGGTGAGCAGGGATGGTAGTAGAGTCCCGCCTGTGATTCCCGCCTACGGTGCACGCGGCGTAGGGATGGTGGTAAACAGGGACGGTGGTAGAATCCCACCTGTGATTCCCACCTACGGTGCACGCATAGGGATGGTGGTAGAGGCCCGCCTGCGATTCCCGCCTACAGTACTCTGATGGTTTGGTTTTTGGATTATTATCTGGGATAATGGCAAGGTTATGATTAAAGGAAATGTTTTAGGCCAAAATGAAATTTTTGGCGTGCATGGAAAATGTGGATTTTTAGGATATATGCATATGGTATCATTTTCATGTATATTGTTGTGGTATGAATATATTTTTATCTTGAGGTTTGTTTGGTTTATTACTTACCTACGGTACCGTAGATTTTGATGCAGAGGTTGAGGACGAGGAGGTTGAGCCCGAGGAGGCGGCTTCGCCAGAGTTTTGACTTGGAGTCCTTTATGTTAAAAATTATCTCAACTAGTTTTTATGTCTTGTAATTTGATTTTGAAACCATATTTGAGACTTGTAATATTTTATTATGTGTAATTTAAACGAGTTTGTATTAAACAAAAATTCTGGTACTTAGTTATAAGACTTTTATTATCCGCTGCATGATTTTATTGTACACTTGTTGCATGTACACACACTTAGCACTTGACGATAGGATATGTGACCCGTATTGTTATCATCCCGACGCCTCGATTTCCACGTGTCTGTACGTGGGAGTTGGGGGCGTCATATCTAAGTTAACCAAACCAATGTCAAATCAATATATTTCAAATTTTCTCCCCTATAAAGGAGTGTCCACACTGGGAGAATTAGAATAAAAAGAAATTCTCCTTGTTGGGCTGTGAGGAACTAATACTTCAGTGTATCAAGGATTAAGTCTGGAGTATTTGTTGTCATATTTGTAATCCATCTTTTGCTAATGGATTTCCCCTCCATGGCCTCCGTATGTGGACACAGATCTTTGTATCAAAATATGTAAAATATCTTATGTGATTGGTTTATCTTTTCTTTTCTTTTTTTTTCTACTCTACTCGAGCTAGCCAAAATCCTAATCTTTCATAACAAGAATAAAAATGCTAAACCAAACAGTACAAGAGTTTGATAAACAAGCAACAATAGAAATCAACAAAATCAGCAATTATCAATGATTAGATATTAGCAAGAAGAAATAGTTATTCAACCAATAATCCAAATACAATGGCATGCTCCCAGTGGCGCCGCATCCCCCCCCCCCCCCCCCCCCGGCGGGGGGCAGGCAAAGAAACAAAAAAAAAAAAAAAAAAAAAACTACAACCCTCATGCGCTTTCCAAAACTTTCTAAAATCTGTATATACATTGGAATGCCCCTCTCCAATTTTTTTTCCTTGTGGCCCAAAATTTTCTATATATCATGTACTTTTTATGATGTGGCACCTTCGAGATTATACGATGTTAATCTTCTTAATATGGAATCCAAAGTGAAATATACACTAGAAGAATAATTTAAAGCTGACATTTTGTATCAAAAAATAGTTGAGAACTTTTATCATTTAGATTTCATCAAGCAAGAAGAATTTATTTGAAGTCTCAATTGTAGCATTATATACTTAATGTGATAACAAAATATCCAGATTTTATGTAAAACTTTTATAAAACTAGCTTACGTAACATAATGAAAAATAAGCCTTTGAAAAATCACCTGTTAGTTTTTATTGAGAACAAAATTTCTAAAAATATCATAACAAAAGTGATAGTGGATGAATATTATTCCATGAAATACTATCACATGAACTTTAAAGAAGATGCTAAGTTGTGTTTTTTTATTCTACATGTATATGGTAAATTATAAATTTTTTCTTCGAAATGAAAGTTCCGTTCAAAGATGATTTTACGAAGATGTAACTTTTTTATATAGTTATCATTTTACAATTTACCGTGGAATTAAGCTTAATATTTATCTCTTTTTTTACAAAAAAAAAAAAAAAATCACGTGTGAGAATTCCCCCCCCCCCCCCCCCCCAAAAAAAAAAAAATGTATGGTTCCACCAGTGCATGCTCCTACAGAGAATGGAATGATGTGACTGGTGTAACACATCTTTACAAAAATAGCAGCAAGTGTTTAAAAGCAACAGAGTGAATAAATAAGAAAATTCAAACACATCTAATGATTTGGGACGTAAATTTAGGAGGCCAAGGGAATCGTATATGATGCACATAATCCAATAAGGTAAATGATGCAGCCCTGGCTATATTAGTGAATACAATGACAAACCATGTCTGATATGCATAATAGAGGTATCATGAATTCAGTACAATTACTTTTTTACGGGTAAAATTCAGTATAATTACCAAAAAAATGACATGCTAAGATAAATCACATATACCTGCCTCGCATATGTGCATATACACATTGAACTAGAGGAACATTGAAACAAACAGAGACTTACCTCTCACAAACATTGAAATAAACAGAAACACAAGTATAAAGCTTTAACAAGAATAAGGAATAGAAAGATATCAACACATTGCAAGTGTAGAATATGCATACGATAAAAATTTCTATTGATAGCACACAAGTTGCTCCAGCATGTACCTGCCATTGGTCAGCATTCGAATCAACTCGCATTTTCAGAAAGATGGCCTCCCGAGCCAACAAAACCTGCTTCCACATCATTTCCTTACCATGAGACTTCCACTTGGACCGTTCCGGTAATGAACCAACGGCAGGATCACAAGGATTCTTTGCCACCCCCATAACCCAGTTGAGCATTCCACACAGAGACTCCCGCTTCCTCTTACCACAAAAACTCTCTGGGTCCAAAACCACCACACCATCGTCATCAACGTCGCATCCCTTCCCTGCATCCAACTCAGCTACCAAACTATTTACCTCAATATTGAAACACAAATTTCCACCACCCCGTTCATTCACAACACTCTCACTCGAATCCAAACACGTCTTTTTCTCATCTATAACATCATTCCCGTCCCCATTCAACACTATCACCTCTCCTCCTTCATTGCAAAAACTGTCACTATCATCAATCCTTCCCACCAAATCCAAACCTGACAATCCCTCATCACCAAAACATTTTTCGCTTCCATTCGACTCCACCTCATCAGACGCTGACTCTAGATGCGGGTACTCGCCATCGTTCTTCTTATCCGGAACTTTTGCTGTAATAGCTGTAAGCCCAGGCAGACAGTCCATGAAATACCCACCAAAACGTCTTCACTCAAACCGCATTCGAAGCCCTTATTTTCAACAGCCCGCTTCAACCATCTCTCTAAAATATCCAGATACTTGACGTAAACTAGTTTCACCGGCGCGGAAAGATCCGAACCCAACAACCTGGACTCTTTGGCCACCAGAATCGCGCACACCCTCTCAAAACCCAGAAAAGCTTAAGCAAATTCACGCGTCGCCCATCTTCAAGCATCGGAGGAGGTAGAGGCGGAAAAGGTTCTTCGGCGCAGATCTCCTTGCGGATACCTCGAAGAAAGCATTCGAGCTCGCATCGGAGCTTATCAGGTTCTCGTTCGCCTTCAACACAGGTTCTCGAGGCCTTATCAGACCCGTCCAGAGCCTGTTCGAGATCGACCCAGAAGAAGTTCTGCTTGAGCTTCTTTCTTGGGGATTTGGCGCAATCTAAAGCAGACCCATCATGAGCTAGCATCCACCACCCTGCCATTTATTCCGAGTTCAGACCCTAAAAACCCAAGTCACTCTCTTCTTAATCTGTTGCAGTCTTGAAAAATAAAATCACGCAAGTAAAAGGGACGCAAACATAACACAGCCAACTAAAAAAATATGCATCAAATTAAAATAAAAAAATAAAAATAAGAACCGATGTTAAAGACTAGAACGTGTAACCCATGAAGAAAGAAAGACAAAAAAGTACCGATCATCCACCCGGGTCATGCTTGGAATCCCGGTTTTTGGCGGGAAAATATCGACACTAGCTAGCGCTTTGAAAGCTGCGAGCTAGTTCGGAACCCAACTCATGTCCCCACGCTTTCTTTCCCTTAATTGCAGATATTCGTGCGTGCATGCGTGCGACAGAGAGAGAGAGAGAGGGAGGGGGGGCTAAAATTCAAGTTTTGCACAGATATAGACCCTCGTGTTCAAAATCCCTAAAAAAATATCGTCATTGGAGTAAAAGAGAGGACCCAAAGGATAAAAAAACGTACCAGTACATTTCTCTGTAAAGCTTTGGCCTTTGGGGCTGTGGTGTGGGGTTTCCAATTCAGTGGACAAGATGCCTTCTTATTCGTTCCATTTTGTTTCTTTTGTTTTTATTGCCTTCAGGATGCTTGTCAAAATTACCAACAAAAGAGAAGGCCTTCTACTAGGGTTTTGTTAAAGAATTATAGGGACAACATCCTCTTATAGTCTTATTTATAGAGGCATGGCCTTGTGACCATGGTTGATTATTAACTAGGGGGTTGAGTTAAGAGCATGGGTAATTGCACTATTTACTCTTGTTGTGGGAAGCTAAACGGTCCCGCACAAGAGTTCTCTCCATTTTATGGTCCCACATCAAATCCAATCATAAACCATCAATATAATTTTACGTATATATATATCTATATATATCTATATTTTGTTATAAAATATCTTAAATTGTATGATCATATTTAGCTAGCCGTCAAATGCATAGTGCTAGCCGTCAAATACATAGTACTAGTCGTCAAATGCATAATGCTAGTCGTCAAAAGTATAGTCTCTTTTATACTCCTATATATATCGCCGTATCCTTTAAAGAATTCATAAGTTTTCATAACCTCTCTGAACTCTATCTCTTTCTCTCTCCTTTTAAAAATTTTATAACACGTTATGACTCTCTCTTTTCAATGATTTCATAACACGTTATCAGCACGAAAGTTCTAACGATTTTGAAGCTAGTAGTCCTCTACTTCAAGTAAGTTTTTCAATATATTTTTGTAGATTTCAAAATGAATATGAAATGTTGCATTACTTAATGAAAACTCTATACTTATGTTCCTGATTTATATATGTAAAAAATGTCAAATCTTACAAAATTGGAATTCGTTGCTCTTGACATTTCTGGGAAAAATTATTTATCTTGGATCCTTGATGCTGAGATCTATCTGAATGCGATGAACCTGGGAAATACAATTAAAGAAGGAAATCAAGGGTCCCTGCAGGACCGTGCTAAGGCAATGATTTTCTTTCGGCACCATCTTCATGAAGAATTAAAAACTGAGTATCTAACGGTGAAAGATCCACTTATTTTGTGGAATGATTTAAGGGAAAGATATGAACACCAGAAAACTGTAATTCTCCCAAAAGCTCGTCATGATTGGATGCACATGAGGTTGCAAGACTTCAAAAGTGTTAGTGAGTATAACTCTGCACTCTTTAAAATTAGCTCGCTATTGAAATTATGTGGTGAAAAAGTCACTGATGATGACTTGTTAGAGAAGACATATACTACTTTTCATGCTTCGAATGTGCTCCTGCAGCAGCAGTATCGAGAGCGAAAGTTCAAAAAATATTCTGAACTTATATCTTGTCTTTTATTAGTTGAGCAAAATAATGAATTTTTGTTAAGAAATCACTAGTCACGTCCTACTGGTTCTATATCATTCCCTAAAATGAATGGTACTAGATTTACATCATTCCCAGAAGTGAATGGTGCATCTTTTCAAAGAAAACGAGGGCGTGGACGTGGTAGAAGTGGAGGTCCTAGAAGTGACCACACTAAAAGGGACAATAATAGATATACACCGTACCACCAGAAGTGGTTCAACTCAGAGAAAGGCAAAGGTTCTCAAAACAAATTTTTAAAGAAAGATGAAGATGGATGCCATAGATGTGGTATGACTGGACATTGAGCTCGTGTCTGTCGTACAGATAAGTACTTGGTTGACTTATACCAATCTTCTATAAAAGAAAAAACAAAGAAATTTGAAACATATTTTGCTGAACCATCATATGCTTTAGATTCTATAGATGGAGAAGATATTACAAGCCTTGATATTTCTGATTTCTTTGAGGATTCTAGTGGTAGAGTTGATCATGAAAGTGTTCCTTTTTAATTAATGTATTTCCTTTATCTTATTATAAAATATTTTTATATTCTGCAATGTTTTGTAGTAATGAAAATTTTATTTATTCTTTTATACTTGTTATAAATTATTGATGATATGATTTATCTGAAAATGGAAATGGAGCATCCCTGAATGATCGCCCTAAATCAATAATTTTATTGAGTATCTCATATGAGTGATACTTGTACCAAAAGCTCATTATGATTTATGCACCTGAAGTTGCATAATTGAAATTGTGGAAAGAATATATATTTGAATGAACGTCTTGAATGTGCTCCTAAAGTAGCAATATCGAGTATGCTCCTGAAGTAGCAATATGAAATACAAACGTTCATAATGTATTCTAAATTTGTATCAGGTCTTTCAGTGACTGAGCAAAATAATGAACTTTTGATAAGAATCATTAGTCACGTCTTACTAGATCTATATCATTCCCTGAAGTGAATGATAATGAATTTATATCATTCTATTCTCTGAAGTGAATGATAATGAATTTATATCATTCTATTCCCTGAATTGAAAAGAATGATGCGTTTCATTCAAAGAAACTAAGAGATTGGACGTGATAATGAATATCTTTTCAGGCCAGAAGCTCGTATTGGAAAAGCTGTAAGTTTTCTCTTTGAGATGATATTATACAAATTATTGAATCAAATATTATGATGCATCAAAATGTGATATGATTCAAAATATTTGTATCTTTTCATGGTTATCTTGATCATCCAAAATCAATTACGATAAGTCGAATCATTTTCATATGGACGTCCATAAAAGAACCAGAAGATTCTTTTACTATAAAGTCTTACCACTAGAAGTAGAAAGAAAAATTTGCTTGAAGCAAATAAGATGAAATTATTCGACGTTATCTTGATTATCATATGTGAACCAGAAGTTCAGATGATAATTAAATTTTGGATGCAATAAGATAAAAATGTCTCATATTATAGCTGCTAAAATCCAAGCGAGGATTGAAGTCCCTGTAGGACAATTAAGAAATTCAGCAGTCTAAAAGCATGTGAGACCTATTGATACAAAAGGTACTGCATCTCAAAAGAGAAAGGCACAAATAATTTGGTATTCCTGAAGAGGCCATACCCACAAAACAAGCAATAAAGTCCATCCAAATTCTCTGTATAAAATTCTCCTATATAAACTCTTAAAGAGTGCCTTCTGAAAAGGTTTTTCATGAAAATGTCTTCCCTTGAAGAGGGACAGGTACCTGAAAATAACGAGATCTCGTTACATTTCATGAATAATAGAGAAATTATGGATAGAAATAAAATCGTTGTCGACAACGTATTTCCATATGAGATGGCAATTGACATTACCAGAAGTAATGATGAAAGTGAATCAAGAATCGTAGAAAAATACGACGTAAAATATTGGCCAAATTTGAAAGAAACAATTCCTGCAGAATTGATTCACTAGTAAAATATGATGCATCGGGACTTATAGTCCAAACACCTAAAGAGGTGAAGCTTGTTGAATGTCAGTGGGTATTTATGGAAAGGAAATAAAAATGTGATATATAAATCACGAGTCAGTTTCTCAATTCCTGCAGAATTGATATCACTAAGTAAAATGTGATAAATATGGACTTGAAATCCAAACACCTAAAGAGGTGATTTTTGTTAAATATCAGTGGATATTTATATACATGATATAAAAAGACTGAAACTTTTAATATGAAAATGTGATATAGAAATCACAAGTTAGTTTATCGAAAAAACAATATTGATATGATTTTAAAGTGGTTGAAATCATATTGAGATTTTTATTAGTTTGAAAGTTACCGAGAGTTTGGATATGCATGATTAACTGCATATTTATATGGATCATTGGATCATGATATATATATGAAAATCCCTGAAGGATAGAAAATGTCTGAAACTTCTAATATGAATACATCTGGAAATATGTATTCTATCAAGTTTCAAAGATCCTTATATGATCTAAAGCAATCTAAACGCAAATGGAAACAAGCTATTATTGCAGTTTATATATATGATTTAAATGTCATTGAAGTTCCAGAAGAGCTCATAAAAACTGCACATATTTGAAATATAAATCTGAAACCCTTGCGGCTTCAAGGGGAAGATGGATAATGTTATTAGTTATGAAATACCATCTTTTAATACAATTAGTATTTCAGATTCATATTATGGGTTTGATAAGAAGTGTGCATTATTAAAGAAGAAATAAAAGGGAACACATAGAACATCTACCAAAAGATAGAAACACAAATATGAATATTTGTGAAATATTATTTTATTATCGTGAAGCAAGAATTACATAAATTTGAGGCACTTTGCCTCATTCTTCAAACGCTCTTGTTCTTCAAGAATCTGCATGGCATCCCTATCTAAAGGGGTGGGCAATCGAAAAAAAGATTTAAGCAAGGATTTTAAATTCCTATTCTCTTACTTTATTGATTCTATCTTCATGTTGGACTCCAGAAGAAGTCGCTGAAGTATAGCAATATTCTCGTGGAGATTGTCAACTCCACAAGTTCTGGATTGCAGTCGCTGAGAAAATGCAACAATGGATGATGAGTATCGGGTACCGACATTCACAAGCTCATAGATAGCTTCATTATCTGACCTATGAGTCAGATCATTATATTGCATGAAAGCACCTGTGGTAGAAGCAGGAACAACTGATGAACGAGGTGCAGAGTACCTCATATATTGGCCATGAGAAGATCGCTGAGCCATTGTACGATAAGAATGCAGAAAGAGATTGCAGAGTAAAAATGCAGTATGATTACAGAAAAGTGAAGAAAATGAGATGCGAATGAAGATGAGCTGAATATCTCTTTTATAGAGAAAATTATGATACAACATCTCTCATGAAGCAAGAGAAAAGAGACGAAATATAGCTTCATAGCTCTGCGGCA
The DNA here is from genome assembly GCF_018687715.1 of Carya illinoinensis. NCBI lineage: Eukaryota > Viridiplantae > Streptophyta > Magnoliopsida > Fagales > Juglandaceae > Carya > Carya illinoinensis. Next base: position 10,550,238 of record NC_056752.1, read on the forward strand.
GTTGACAGCACGCCTGACAGCTGCGGCGCCTAACAGCACGCCTAACACCTACAGAGGAGTTGAAAATCCACGGTACTTGTCTGATCTTAAAAGGCTGGCCACCGTTTTTATTAAAAAATGAGGTTAGGGTTTAATGTTGATGAATTTTTCACTAACTGTGTTATTTACAAGAACTCCAGAAGAGTACAACTCCAGAAGAGTAGTGATGAGCAGAAAGATCCAGTTGTGATTATTTTATCAACATGGATCAAGTTCACAGTTAGTTGAATGTACAGATGCGAGTTATCTTTCAGATACACATAAGAAGATCATTGCAATTCATGAGAAGAAAGTTGAAATTGATATTAAGAACGTACGGTCAAGTAAAAATCTGGCAGATTTATTCACTAAAGCATTACCAACTGCAACATTTAAGAAGATTATGCAGAACATTGGAATGCGAAGGTTTGAAGACCTGTTATCATGCACTTTTCAGGGGAAGTAATGTCTTGAAGACTTGTGCTGATTGTACTCTTTTTCTTTCGCTAAGGTTTTATCCCACTGGGTTTTCCTTTGCAAGGTTTTAATGAGGCAATCCTAAAGCACTCGGCGATACACATGAATATTGTACTCTTTTTCCTTCGCCATTGGTTTTTTCCCACAGGGTTTTTCCTTGGCAAGGTTTTAACGAGGCATATTCTTTAAATATGGCCATCCAAAGGGGAAGTGTTATAAACTATCTTGAATTGTATGACCACATTTAGCTAGCCGTCAAATGCATAATGCTAGTCGTCAAATGCATAGTGCTAATGCATAGTGCTAGTGCATAGTGCTAGTCGTCAAATGCATAGTACTAGTCGTCAAATGCATAGTGCTAGTCGTCAAAAGCATAGTCTCTTTTGTACTCCTATATATATCGCCGTATCCTTTAAGGAATTCATAAGTTTTCATAACCTCTCTGAGCTCTATCTCTTTTCTCTTATTTTAAAAGTTTTATAACACGTTATGCATTTCTCTTTTCAATAATTTCATAACATATTTATTATTTATATAATATTGTTATGTTTAGAGGTATAATCATGTTCGTATCGTATCAAAATATATATATTATATTATATAGGTAAACCCTAACCCAACCCGTTAAGCTTATCGTGTCAAAATCTCAAACCCTAACACGACTCATTAACATAACGTATCGTATCGTGTTGTGTCAACCTATTTTGACCTATTAATAAATATTACTAAATAGGTTGACACGAAACAATATGTTCAGTTTCAAACTGTTTATATAAATAGATTGAATAGGGTTGAAATTAACCTGTTTGACTTGATTAAATTTAACATAATTTTCTATAAATGTTAAAATCACAATATCTAAAAAAATTATAAAACTAATTATAAGTCCAAAATTACAATCTAAACAATAAAAATATCGAAATTAAAATTCTAACAATTTTACTTTTAGGTAAATGATATAATTGTAATTTTAACTTTCTTAACATGTCATAAGAAGTCAAAACGGGTTGACCCGTTAACAATCCGTTAAGCAATCGTGTCTTAATGGGTCAACCCGTTTTGACTCGAATCCATTAAAATTAAATCCTAACCTGCTATTATCGTGTCGTGTTTGTGTTGGGTTAACAGATCGTGTAACATATAATCACCCCTAGACTTACGTCTATAAAAGAATTATATAAAAATAATCTTATTAATTGACATGATTTCATTTGATCCATTATATCTACTTTATAATAAAAGAAATTTTATAATCTAACTAATCACATCAAGTCACGTCAATTTATGAAATTATTTTTGTATAATTTCTCTATAGTAAGAGTATTTTCCTTATTTATGTATTCCACTCTTTCCATCAATCGGTAGATTCACCTAAATGATTTATCAGGAGTTGAAATCATGCCTATGGCATGAAAAAAAATCGTAAAATCAAACTGATCGATTGAACAAGACTAGAGTCTATTGGTTCGGTTTGAAAGGAATCTAAAATTTTAATTTTCTTCTTTTTTATATTCTTGAGTATCATTTTATTTTGATTTTTTTTTTAATAAGTCACGTTGCACCACATTATGGTATCAAGTCAAAGAGGCAAAATGAGTGGTAAAATATAGGACTAGTCACCCAACTTGATTTGAAAATACATATTTTGACTTGACCCAATCCTAGTGTATTCTGATTAAAAGATGGTTTTGGAAGAATCGAGTGCTCCGACCCAACCCGACAGGACGAAAGATTCAACTATATGCTTCAATCATAACCAAAGATATTTTTGTAAAACAGCATCAATCATCACCTAGTAATAAAACTATATTTCAATCCACTAAGCTCGGAACAAGCCCAGAAACCAATAGGCTCCAAATCATGCCTCAAGCAAAAGCAAAACTATTAAATCCATTAAAAAAACAAACCTTCAAAACCGAACTAAAACACACTATGGTACTCTCATCACTAGTTCTTACTGCTCGGTATTATCGTTGGAAGTTTTTATTTTCATTTTTAAATTTTTATTTATTTAGTGATTTAAGAAGTATTTTTTAATAATATTATGATTTTTTTATTTTTAAAAAATATTTAAAAGTATTAAAGAATACATATAAAAAAAAAACAAAATAAAAGACCAATTATGCCTAATGGTAGCTCCCAACGAGAGCTAGGAGCAGTGGATATAGCACAAGTCATATTGAAAGACAGACATACTGTGACGCCCCTAAATTTCCGTTTGGGATTGGACGGACATTTAAAGCGTCGAGACATGCAATACAAGGTTACCTGTCCCCGTTCATGACATATAAGATGCAATGTTCTTAACATGCATATAACATTATGCAATATTCGCAGCGGATAAATTTTTCTTTAGCAATACTATGCACTAAATTGAAAATATCCCAAATGCTTAAAACATACTTCATATATAAAGACCCATTGAACAATTAAGATCATAACACTAGTCCAAAATGCTTATGATCCAAAAAGTACTGGAGATGAAACTCCATCGTACAAGTAGTAATTTATGTTAACTATTATATTAATATTGACGTCGCATCGTCGCTCAGTCAACTATGTTTAGTTGGTTAGCTCCTGATTCTCCTTTAGGTCCTGTAACAAGATCTACCATTCGGGGGGAATGGTAGTTGGGACTATCACAGTGAATTAACAACAACTTCCACACAGGCTAATGATGCATGGATGAGAGTAAAAGTATGAATGTATAATCAAATTCATAAGTAATTAAAGCATAACTTAACGTACAACATAGCATAATTGACATAACTTAAATTGAAACATAAACTGAACTTGACTTATCATAAGCTTGTTCTGAAACTTGACTTAACATGAAAAATACATACTCCACAGTTGTTGTGGCCCCATATATTCTACGTGTAAATACATACTCCACAGTTGTTATGGCCCCATGTATTCTACACATCACAATGCAGTTAAATACATACTCCACAGTTGTTGTGGCCCCATGTATTCTACGTGTAAATACATACTCCACAGTTGTTGTAACCCTATGTATTCTACATGCCACAATGCAGTTAAATACATATTCCACAGTTGTTGTGGCCTCATGTATTCTACATGTCACAATTGTTGTATCTCACGTAGTGTATGCGTTACAATTGCTGTGACCCCATACTTCGTGTGCCACAGTTGTTGTGGACCCCACGAAACTGAATGTAACTCAAGATGAAACGTGACTGGGATACGAAAGGACTGAAGTCCTGACGTAACATAACGTGACTTGAACATAACTTGAAATACATGACCAACTTGAGATAGAAACATTTCGTAACATGACATAACATATAATAGACAACATATTTAACATGACATACTTGCAACAGTAAATATTACATGACTTGACATACATGTAATAGATGGCATACTTAGCATGATGTACTTGTAATATACAGCAATACATGACAGAATATATTATGTAACAGATAAAAATTGATGATAGAATAAATTCTGTATAACAGACAATTATGTGATGACTTGGCATGGCATGACATATATGATAACACACATACATACACTGTAGTTCCTTTACTTAGCACACATACACAGTAGACTGCTAGTAAGTTAAAAGCTAACTTACCTCGATCTCCGCGTTTCCTATAAAACCTTAAGTGAGATCACGAGAAACTGTAATTAGTGATTCTAAAAGTTAGCACTAAATCACTAATAAATTGAAATATGGAAAAATACTAACTTAAAGAGTAAAATTTCCATTTTACTCTCTGCATGTAGGAAAATGACCGTTTAACCCATAACTTAAGGATTTTGTATACTAATTCCAAAAGTCACCAAAATTTACATGCTTCATATAAATTTAATCCTCAACTCAAATATCAATTTAGAAACATTTAAAACTAATTACAACTATTAAAACTCCATAGGACCAAAATTCTCATATGCTATTTCTATTGATTTTTGTTTCTAACTTGTTTTGATTAACCTTTTGATCTATAACTTATAAAGATGTGATCTTCAAATCAAACCATCACATGATTTAAAAAGATGTCCTAAAACATATATAAGCTTCTAATTCAAGATCACATGGTTAAAAATTAACCAAAACATAAATTTAGCCAAGAACATCCACACTTTGGCTTATCTGAATATCTCTTTGCATAAAATTTCATATCTTTGAAACTAACATCAAATATCTTCAAAATAATAATATAACATATATATAAGATGCTTAGGATCCTCCAATAAAATTATCAAAGTCATTGGAATAGGTTTAGACCACCAAAGAGTTAAACTTTCTCAAAACAAAAACTGTTTTTCCTCTTCTAGTTTCTAAGTTTCTAAATCTAAGAAAATATTTCATCAAAATCTTTAATCATGCAAAAATCCTCAACCAATAATTATATATACATGTTAACAATACTCCATAAAAATTTCGGACCAATATCTATCCATTAGCTTGGTCAAAAACTCCAAACTATAACATATTCTCTAGTTTATCTCCCAGAATGACCTTTCTATAGTTTACATAATATTTGACTGATCAAATGATCTTAAAATGAGACAAATAAGATATCTACGTAAATTAGACTTAAAAAGGAACAACTTATATGAATGATATTTTATGATAAAATACTTATAAAAGTTTCGAAATGGGTGTGCAAAAGAACTCCTAAAAGCTGTCTGAGAGAGAGTGTTTGGTATTCTTTTAATGGAAAGTGTAAATGAAGATAATTTCGTGGGGGGTGACTGGAGATACTTATGGATGAGATATGGAAGAGATGAGCCTGGTGTGAGAGTTAAGTGTAGGTCTCTCTTACTTAGAGTGAGAGTTAAGTGTATGACTCTCTTACCCGATAATATCTACAAAAATCATTTCAAGATATTTTTTTTACCCAATAATATCCACGAAATTAGCTTAAGATATTTTTATCCAATAATATCCATAAAATTAACTTGAGATATTTTTATCCAATAATATCCACAATTTTGAACCGACGTTTCGTCCGAAAATATGAAAAAGTGTTATTGCGCCATAAGACCTTAAATGACCCTCCGAGTCTAATGACACAAACCATAATATATTTTGACACTTTTAACTATCTTCAATAATCAAAAACACACTTCTGATATCATAGTAAATAATAACACTAACTATGTAGTTAGACTAAAACCTATACGATTAATGGATTCATGAAAACTTATGGAGTATTCACGAGATTCCTAAAACTAATAGAAATTTCACAATTGAATTTCTAACGGGCTGTTACAATCTCCCCTCCTAAAAAAAAGATTTCGTCCTCGAAATCGAAGTAAGTAAGAAATAACAAGTTAAGGAATAGGTATTGCTTACCAACTTGTTGTCTATTCTGTATATATCTACCTTTGAGATTATGTCATTTTTTTAACTATCTTACTTTAACCAACAATTATATTATAATTCTTTCCACAAGGTTGGCCAAGTTGTATCGACATACTCTCCAAACCTAAACTTCAAGTAAATAATCTTCCGAAACTCTTCCTTAGAAAAACATAGGCAGTATTCTTTAAGTGTTCTTATAAATACCATAGTTAGTAGAGAATTCATAAAAAATTAAGCCGTTTGCCTTTAACAAAAGCGGTGGCCCCCTGTTTTAGACCAGACAACTCTAATCCGCATGATTTTTATAGGTCTTCTGTAGCTGTCAGGCGCCGCATAGCTATGACACTACTTGCTCTTCTGTAGTTATCAGGCGCTGCAGCTATGATACTACATTGCTCTTGTCTCTTGTAGAGAAATGCTTTACGAGAGATGATTCGTCATAATTTTCTCTATAAAAGAATTATTCAGTTCATCTTCTTTCGCATTTCATCTTCTTCACTTTTCTGAAATTAGTCTGCATTCTTACTCTGCAATCTCTTTCTGCTTTCTCACTTTGCAATGGCTCAACAATCTTCTCATTACCAATATATGACGTATTCTGCACCTCGTTCACTAGTTGTTTCTGCTTCTTCCGTAAGTGCTATAATGCAATCCAATAATGATCTGACTAATAAGTCAGATAATGAAATTATCTACGAGCTTGTGAGTCTTGGTACCCGATACTCATCAACCCTTGTCGCATATTCTCAGCGACTGCAATCGAGGACTGGTGGGGTTGACAAACTCCACGAGAATATTTCTATCCTTCAGAGACTTCTTATGGAATCCAACATGAAGATAGAAGCACTAAAGCGAGAGAACAGAGATTTAAAATCTTTACTTAACTCTTCTTTTCGAGTGGCTACTCCTTTAGATAGGAAATACATGCAGATTTTCGAAGAACAATTGAAGAGCAAGAGCGTTTAAAGATTGAGGTAAAGAGCCTCAAATTTCTGTAATTTTGCCTTGTGATAATAAAATAATACTTCACAAATATTTCATATTTGTGTTTCTATCTTCTGGTAGATATTTTATGTGCTTCATTTTATTTCTTTCAGGGATCTTCATATATATGACATGATCCAATGACTCATATAAATATGCATTTAATCATGCATATCCAAACTCTCGTTAATCTTCAAATTAATAAAAACCTCAAGGAGTTCTACTGGTCTAGGACTAACTTACTCCTTTATAATCGTAACAATGAGTTCTCTTCCTAGGTGGTACTTCGAAAACTGACCAGTTAATAACTTAAACTTGAGACTTTCTCTCTTATGATTGTCATAACTCTTCTATCCATCATGAGTTATCAATTATTCTAACTCTAAATGATTTGTTCCTAATGTTCATATAAATCCTCAAGACCAAGATTTTACTCCCCATATAATAGTTTTCAAAAGAAGATCGATCTATGTATCCATAAAGATAGTGCTTTGCCAGAAATCATTTGCTGGCGGCGTGGTAATATTATTATCATAAATGAATCCTATTAAGGCTAAAGCTTCTCCTAATCAAATTATTCTTCCAAACACAATTTCTATCGTATTCTCAGAATCAAAACAATTCTCCAAATATGTGGAATACCATTCATCAATTCTAAATATCCTTTCTCATATTACTAAAAGGTATTCTATATCTACATTAGTATGAACAATAATATTTCTAATGAAAATTGTTACTCTTACCACTAGGGTAACAATTTAGTTTCCAAACTGAATTCTCAAGCACTACCACAATTAATAGAAACAATGACTCGTTTGAATCAAACAATGTACAATTTACCAACCCTAATGACTTGATCTACTCTAAAATAACAATAATGCAATACTACCATCAATTGCAATCAGATCAACCTTAACTATGTTTAACCACATATATGTCCTAGTAAAATACCAGTGACGATACCAGCTCCTGCAGTTCCTGGGGCGCCAGCATCTACGTCTCTCTGAGTGACAGCATATACTCTAATGAGTATGTGCACTTGCCGTAGTTGTGGATGTCTAAACACGTTGGTCAGCAAACTTACCACCTCAACTAATCCTTCATTCATCGGGAAATTCTGATCATCTTGATTGTTATCTCCCTTAGGATTCTGAGGTATTCTACCACGAGTTATGTGTCCCTTCTTGAAACACACGAGTATATGTATTAAAATCACATACTACCTTTCATACCTTAAGAAATTCAAGCCTACTGACGACTAAAATTTCAAGCCTAATGTTTGGTGTATTTCCTAAGGACATGTGGATTTACTATCCAGAGACGTATTGCTCTGATACCACCCTGTGAAGCCCCCAAATTTCCATTTGTGATTGAATGGATATTTGAAGTGTCGAGACATGCAACACAAGGTTACCTGCCCCCGTTTATGACATATAAGATGCAATGTTCTTAACATGCATCTAACATTATGCAATATTCGCAGCGGATAAATTTTTCTTTAGCAATACTATGCACCAAATTGAAAATATCCCAAATACTTAAAACATACTTCATATATAAAGACTCATTGAACAACTAAGATCATAACACTAGCCCAAAATGCTTATGATCCAAAAAGTACTGGAGATGAAACTCCATCGTACAAGTAGTAATTTACGTTAACTACTATATTAACATTGACGTCGCATCGTCGCTCAGTCAACTGTGTCTAGTTGGTCAGCTCCTGATCCTTCAGGTCGTGTAACAAGATCTACCATTCGGGATGAATGGTAGTTGGGACTATCACAGTGAGATTTGATTACAAATCTCAGTAAGTTAACAACAACTTCCACACAAGCTAATGATGCATGGATGACAGTAAAAGTATGAATATATAATCAAATTCATAAGTAATTAAAGCATAACTTGACGTACAACATAACATAATTGACATAACTTAAATTGAAATATAAACTGAACTTGACTTGACATGAACTTGGTCTGAAACTTGACTTATCATTAACTTGTTCTAAAACTTGACTTAACATGAAAAATACATACTCCATAGTTGTTGTGGCCCCATGTATTCTACGTATAAATACATACTCCACAGTTGTTGTGGCCTCATGTATTCTACACAACACAATGCAGTTAAATACATACTCCACAGTTGTTGTGGCCCCATGTATTCTACGTGTAAATACATACTCCACAGTTGTTGTAGCACTATATATTCTACACGTCACAATGCAGTTAAATACATATTCCACAGTTGTTGTGGCCCCCCATCTCCCGTAAATTCAGCCCCCCTCTCCCGGTCACTTTGAAAACTTTTGATTTTATGTGAAAATTGAACTTCAACAAAGGTTTGAAATTGCAAAACTATGTTAAAGGCTTGAGATTTTAATGTCATGGGATAAAACCACGTGAAGCGAGAGTGATCATCAATAAAAATAATATAATAGCTATAATGAGAAATAGACGTAACGGGTGCAAGGCCCTAAATATCACAATAGATAAGATCTAAAACATGGTGAGATCGCCTATGATTAGAGGTAAAAGGCAATCTGTGGCTTTTAGCAGTTTGACAAGAAACACATAGAGTAGGAGAAGGCAGTAAAGATGTAACAAAAAGACGCCCTTTTTTATTCAATAGAGAAATAACGTTGAATGACTACTTTCAAGCACATAAAGACCATCTTCACGATGACCGGTTGCCAACACCTTTCTATTGCACGGTTCTATATGGTAAACGACGTATCAGTGAAAGTAATGGAAAGCGAATAATCAAAGGTTAATTTACTGATGGATAACAAGTTTTTGGTGAGTTGAGGAACAACTAAAACATCCAACAGAGTTATATTTTTAGATAGAGAATGAGTACCAATGTGGGTGATCGATAAGGAAGCTCCATTACCAACTATTACACAATCTTTACCATTATAAGGCTCAACCTTATCCAACTGAGAGGAATCAGGAGTCATGTGCGCAGAAGCTCCAGTATCCATGTACTAGACAACATCGGGACCTTCAAGGGAGCACTGAGAGAAAGCTTCAGCAAGTTGGGCATGAGAATCAACCCGCGCATATCGATCACGACATCGTTCTGCAGTGTGTCCCTCATTGCGGTAAATCTGGTAGCGAGGAGTATACTGCCCACGACCCTTGCCATGACCAGCATTTGAGAAGCCACCTTTGCCACGTGATTTTTTATTCCCACCATTACAGGATGCACCAGAAAAGCCTTTCATAGCAGTGAAAGCAGCCAAGGAAGCAGCAGGCACTTTAAGAGATTTCTTAAATATTTTGGAGCTTTCGACTTTGGGAAATAGATCACAAAAGAGTGGCAGAGGAGAAATAGAAAGTTGGGCAGTTGAAAAATTGACAAATTCAAGACCAAGACCACGAAGTTACCATTGAACCTTGTCGGTGTCGTCAATAGGACGACCCATGGCAGCCAACTAATCGCACAACACCTTAAAAAGGAACGAGAGTACTCAGTGACATTGCAAGTACCTCGTTTTAGAAGTTGGAGATCATCCTTAAGATGAATCTGATGAGTCTTCGATCAATGACTGATGGAGGACTCCAGCACAGTTCAAACAGCTTGAGAGGTGGAGAGACCAATCACCTCAACCATGGCTTCCTTCATGAGAGAGGAAAGAAGAAGAATAAGAAGACGCTAGTCTTCAGATTTCCAGGCAGTGTGCTTTGGATTTGGAACAAAGGAGGAATAAGATGGAATGGTTTCTGGAGGCTCAGGAAGAGAGCCATTAACGTAACCAAGGAGGATATGATTCACAATCATCCTCAACAACTATCATCTTCACAGTTATTTTGTATACTAAATTACACAAATTAATAGGTCTGAATTCTTGAATCTTATCAGGTTTTCTTTTTTATTTTGGAATAAGTCCTATGTAAGTCTCATTTAATGATGAAGGAACACTATCATTGCTGAAAGAGAACTACATTGTTTTCACTACCAAATTTCCAACAATATGCTAATATTTTTTGAAAAAAATTGGAGACGGCCCATTTGTATCAAGAGCTTTCAATGGTTGCATTTGGAATAAAACTTGTTTGACTCCCTCAACAATGTAAGGTTGCATAAGAACATCATTCATGGTAGAAGTGACCTTAGGCTGCATTTTCTCAACAATATATCCATAAGTCGTAGGTTAGAAGAAGAGAATAAATTTAAAAAATAATTTACAGCAACATTTCCAACTCCTCCCCCTCTCTCCAAGCACTCATTGCATCCTTAAAATTTTGATTGAAATTTCTACGCCATCATTGAGAGGCTTCATAATGAAAAAACTTGAAATTTTGACCCCCAAAATATAACCCTAATGCCTGAGACCATTGCTTCCACATCATCTCCTCTAATTCCAACAATAAATTAATGTCATGATTAATGATTTTCACCTCTAAAATTAAATAAGGAGCATCAAAGTGGTGCTTAGAATAAGATAAAATTTCCAAGCCAACATCTTGATGCCAAAAGAGAAAAATTTCCCACTCCGTCCCTCACAATTAACAGCAATGGAGCCTGAAAACCCTATAGGAAACTTTAAAGTCTCCATTTTTCTAACATTTGATTTTGTCTTCATTAGAAACACCACATCGGGGGCTTCTCTTCGTACAACATCACAAATAACACTTTGACTTGTATAAAACTTCCCAAACTTGTATAAGCTAATATAAATTGGAATAACTTAATTTATTATCTTTATAGCATTATATTTAATTTTATAATAATAATATTTTAAGTATTTAAAATATAAGAGATAGCCGTGTTCCTAATACTATGCATGCTGCTTGAATCTTTATGAATATAATCCATTGATACATGTATATATAAAGTTTATTTATTAGAGTTTATAGATATATTTAAATATCTTCTTCTATATAAAAATGTCAATCCGTGAATAAACAGTATTTTTTTATTACAACATTTATTTCTATTTTACCCCTGCATACATTTTTAAATCCCCATTACCTCCCTCGAAAGCTTCAAATGAACAGTAATTTATATTACGACATTTATGTCCCATTTTATCGTCAAAATCTGAATAAACTCAAATTTTATTCTAGAAGATAAATCTACCACCACTTGGTATGATACTGATTTCACCTTCTTCATTTTCTACTTTTTCCTATCCGGTAAAATCGACTGCTCTCTCCCATTTTAACATTTACCAAATCCTTTGTTTGCTTTTGCTTTCTAGGTCCTACATCTCGGTTCTCAATGTTAAGAGGTATTTTTTTTTAATGTTCATTGTTCTGGATTCAATATTTCTAACTGTTTATTCAAATCATTTATTTGTATGAAATAGTTAATTGTTACAAATAAATTTGGCAAAATACATGAAAGGAATGAAGAACAGTAAAAAGCTACAATCTTTCAATTCCTCAAGGTTTTGTTATCTGCTTCTTAAGCGAACCTTAGAAGCTTGCCTTTTATTTGCTTTGTTCTCTGCTTTGTGCAGTATGATTTCTTCTTCCATTTTTTACTTGCTTTGCCACACATGTAAACAGAGTAGCTCACTTCTTAGTAGCTGACATATGAATGACAAAAATACTAATAATTTATTTCAATATTTGAAGAAAATATTAATGATGAATGAGAGATGATATAAAGATCTTAGGCAAGATAAAACAATCATACCAAGTACTACAAAGTGAAATAGTACACGTACATGAGTAAAAAACAATACAATCTAATCTATATACAAAATTAATAACAATAAATAAGATGTTAACATTCCAATCATATACACAAAATTTCAACGATGACTAAAAGATAAAAAACTAGAGCATAAAAAAAATATAAAATAAAAACAATTGTTTAGGTTTAGAAATTACCTGTTCAGATCTATGAACATCTGTGAGGTTCTCTGGGAAAAAATAATAATTGAGAAAAATAATTTTGAAAAAGGCCCGAACTATGATGATATACAGATCTCTTAAAAATATTTTACAGTGACAAGAAAATGATTTAGAAAAAAAAAATAAATGGAGAGGAACTATACGAGTGATAACAAAAATAGAAGTTGAAAAAAAAAACTAGATCTACTAGAAAAATAAAAATAAAAATAGTGGAAGGAAGATAAAAATAAAGATGAACTAAAGATTTGAAAGAAGAAAAAATCTACAAGAAAATATTAAGATTTCTTGTTTGCTATGCAAAAAAAAATTAGTTATTAGAGGATGGATATGCCGAACAATAGAGTTAGAAAGAGGAGAAACAAAAAATAAAGATGAATCGAAAGGGAAAAAAATTAAAATTTAGATCTGAACATGCTTTGTTCGGGTATGTGTGGATCTGTTGGCATCCGTGCAAAAAGAAAAAATAATAAAAACAAAAAAATGTACATCAACTCATACGTTTAAGAAATAAATAAATGGCAGCTAAAACAGATGAAAGAAACCAAAACTTTGAAGCCAATATACATCGAACATATTTTTTTTTTCCATATACGAGGTAAGAGCATCCCTATCCGGTTCCCCATATCTACCCTATCCTCAAAATTTAGGGAAAGTTTTAGGGTTTAACCCAAAAACCCCACTCCATCCGGTTCCCCATTATGCGGTTGCCGTTTACGATCTGTACAGGGTTTTTCCATATTTGCGATTTTACTGTACTTCCACATCCCCAACAAACCCCAATCGGTTTCCCCTTTCCCTGTGTCATCTTCTCCATCTGTTGGCCCCCTTTCTCTGTTCGCATCTCCATCGGTTGTAAGTTTCCATTTAAAATCTTTGTGGTTTCCGTTGATTGTTTATCTGGTTATCTATTTCTGATTTTCCGTTGAGATTGGCCATGACGCCATGACCGATTTCTCTTCTCCTCAAGTCTGTGAGGGATCTTTTTCGAATTGAAAAATTATGTGCCGAGCTCGATCTTTATAATACCAATTTTGCTTTGAAAAAATACTGTATTGGGTAGTCAAAATCATATAAATATTTAGTAAAAATTGATATTTGAAAAAAGATAATAAAACAAAAGAGTTAATAGTTAAAATTGTAAATAGAAGAGAGAGAAAAAAGTAATAAAAAAGGAATAGAGAAATATTATTTAATAGAATATATATATAAGGATGGGGAATGAGATGTAAGAGCTTTTTAGAAGATGAATAAAATTTAGGAAAAAATTTAAGAAAATGTGATTTTGAGTTAAATTATAGGGATGGGGATGGGGAACCAGATGAGGATGCTCTAAAATGTCATATTTGTGAGAGAAAAATCAAAAAATAAACATGAATCCGAAGGAAAAAAACATAAAATACAAATATGGATGTCCTCTGTTCAGATATGTGTAGATCTATTTGGATCTATGCAGAGACAAGAACATTAGAAACAAAAATGTAAATCAACGTAAACGTGTAACAAATAAATAAATGGAAGCACAAACAGCTAAAACAAACGTAAAAATTTAACCTGAATCGGGAGGAAAAAAAATAATAAAGTGTAGATCTGGATGTGCTGTGTTCAGAAAAGTGTAAATCTATTTGGATCTATGCGGAAACAAGAACATTAGAAACAAAAATGTAAATCAACGCATCTGTGTAACAAATAAATAAGTGGATGCACAAACAACTAAAACAAACGAAAACTTGTAAGATTTCAAAAAAATGTGCGGAAAAATAGAATAAAGGTAGATTGGATGAATAACACGTGGTGGATCTCGCTTGTTTGTTGAGAAGAAGGTGAGGGAAGGGAGGCAGTGTAGATGCAAATGGAAAAGATGGGAAGAAGGGGAAGAAAAAAGGTTAGAAACAGAAAAAGGTAAACAGAGTGAGAGAGAAAGGGAGAGCGAGAGGGACAAAGGGGGAGACAGGGAAAAAGGGTCTAGAAGGGTTAGGGGAGATAAGGACGGTTTTATAGTAGCTAGCCTGATTAGGGTTTTTTTTTTTCATGAAACGATTTAATTAGGATTTTTTTCCCGTTCGAAAAAATAACACGTTTACATGTTTCTTATTTAAATAAAATATAATTTGCATTTATGTTTTTATTAATATATTATCTTGTATGTGCAACATGAGCTATCTCGTTCTTTTCAGTTGGTATATAAATCTTGCTTTTGATCATAAAAATATATATACTCATTACATAATCTGTTTTATTTTAATAATATGACAAATCTTATTAAAATTTTAATAAATAAGTGTTAAAAAATTAAATTATATTAATATTATTAATTATTGCCCAGATGACTAATACAAGAGGGGGTGAATTGAGTTGTATTTAAAAAAATAACTATTATAAATCAAATATACAATATAAAATATAAACAAAATACGAAACAATAATAAATATAAAGAATAAGGGTAAGAGAGAAGCAAACTCAGTATGTTAACAAGGTTCGGCCCCACTGCCTACATCCTCGCCTCAAGCTACCATTGAGGATCCCCAAATTCACTATTCAACTTGTGACGCCCCCAAATTCCGTTTGGGATCGGACGGACATTTGAAGCGTCGAGACATGCAACACAAGGTTACCTGCCCCCGTTCATGACATATAAGATGCAATGTTCCTAACATGCATCTAACATTATGCAATATTCGCAGCGGATAATTTTTTTCTTTAGCAATACTATGCACCAAATTGAAAATATCCCAAATGCTTAAAACATACTTCATACATAAAGACCCATTGAGTAGATCACAACACTAGTCCAAAATGGTTATGATCCAAAAAATACTAAAGATGCAACTCCATTATACAAGTAGTAATTTACGTTAACTACTATATTAACATTGACGTCGCACCGTCGCTTAGTCAACTGTGTCTAGTTGATCAGCTCCTGATTCTCCTTCAAGTCCTGTAACAAGATCTACCATTCAGGGGGAATGGTAGTTGGGACTACCAAAGTGAGATTTGATTACAAATCTCAGTAAGTTAACAAAAAACTTCCACACAAGCTAATGATACATGCATGACAATAAAAGCATAAATGCATAATCAAATTCATAAGTAATTAAAGCATAACTTTGTGTACAACATAGCATAATTGATATAACTTAAATTGAAACATGAACTGAACTTGACTTGACATGAACTTGATCTGAAACTTGACTTAACATGAAAAATACATACTCCACAGTTGTTGTGGCCCCATGTATTCTACGTGTAAATACATACTCCACAGTTGTTGTGGCCCCATGTATTCTACACAAATTTGACTTAACATGAAAAATATATACTCCACAATTGTTATGGCCCCATGTATTCTACGTGTAAATACATACTCCACAGTTGTTGTGGCTCCATGTATTCTACACAAACTTGACTTAATATGAAAAATACATACTTCACAGTTGTTGTAGTCCCATGTATTCTACGTGTAAATACATACTCCACAATTGTTGTGGCCCCATGTATTCTACGGAAACTTATTCTTTAAATGCTTAAATACATACTCCACAGTTGTTGTGGCCCCATGTATTCTACGTGTCACAATTGCCGTGTCTCACGTAGTGTATGCGCCACAATTGCTGTGACCCCATACATAAGTAATCAAGATGAAACGTGACTAGAATATGAAAGGACTGAAACCCTGACGTAACATAACGTGACTTGAACATAACTTGAAATACATGACCAACTTGAGATAGAAACATTTCGTAACATGGCATAACATATAATAGACAACATATTTAACATGACATACTTGCAACAGTGAATATTACATGAGTTGACATACATGTAATAGATGACATACTTAGCATGACGTACTTGTAATGTACAGTAGTAATACATAATAGAATATATTATGTAACAGATAAAAATTGATGACAGAATAAATTCTGTATAATAGACAATTACGTGATAACTTGGAATGGCATAACATATATGATAACACACATGCATACACTGTAGTTCCTTTACTTAGCACACATACACAATAGACTGCTAGTAAGTTAAAAGCTAACTTACCTCGATCTCCGCGTTTCTTATAAAACTTCAAGTGCGATCACGAGGAACTGTAATTGTGATTCTAAAAGTTAGAACTAAATTACTAATAATTTGAAATATGGAAAATACTAACTTAAAGAGTAAAATTTTCATTTTACTCTCTACATGTGGGAAAATGACCGTTTTACCCATAACTTAAGGATTTTGCATACTAACTCCAAAAGTTTCCAAAATTTACATTCCTCATGTAAATTTTGTCCTAAACTTAAATATCAACTCAGAAAAATTTAAAACAAAACACAACTATGAAAAACACACTATGGCCGAAACATCCATAGGCCATTACCCTTGATTTTTTTTTTGTTGCAATTCCTTTCAACTTCAAAACTCATGCTTAAACCAAAATTTTGCAACAAACATCTTCCAATCCTAAGTTCAAAACCATACTTAAAACATCCATTTAGAAAAAGCTAATAATCAACACCAAACTTTTTTGTAAAAAGATCCAAGCACTTGAATCACAAGTTTTGACCTTAAATCAAAACATCTCCAAGAATTTCAAAAATCAAATCTTACTTCTAACATATTCATAATATCATCCTAACATCAACCATGCTTTAAATCATCAAACTAAAGTCACCAAAATCACAAAATAACATTTGGAGTTTTTGGTTTTACACTTAGTCCAAAAACAGAAACTTTTTCCTCAACTAGTTTTGATAAATCTCTTGATCTATGACTTATAAATATATGATCTTCAAACTAAACCATCACATGGTTTAAAAAGATGTCCTAAAACATATATAAGCTTCTAATTCAAGATCACATGGTTAGAAATTAACCAAAACATAAATTTAGCCAAGAATATCCACACTTTGGCTTATTTGAATATCTCTTTGCATAAAATTTCATATCTTTGAAACTAACATCAAATATCTTCAAAATAATAATATAACATGTATATAAGATACTTAGGATCCTCCAATAAAATTATTAAAGTCATTAGAATAGGTTTAGATCACCAAAGAGTTAAACTTTCTCAAAACAGAAACTGTTTTTCTTCTTCCAGTTTCTAAGTTTCTAAATCTAAGAAAATCTTTCATCAAAACCTTTAATCATGCAAAAATCCTCAATCAATAGTCACATATACATGTTAACAATACTCCATAAAAATTTCGGACCAATATCTATCCATTAGCTTAGTCAAAAACTCCAAACTATAACATATTCTCCAGTTTATCTTCCAGAATGACCTTTCTATAGTTTACACAATATTTGACTAACCAAATGATCTTCAAATGGGGCAAATAAGATATCCATGTAAACTAGACTCAAAAAGGAACAACTTATATGAATGAGACTTTATGATAAAACACTTACAACAGCTTCGAAATGGACATGCAAAAGAACTCCTAAAAGCTGTCCGAGAGAAAGTGTTTGATAATCTTTTATTGGAAAGTGTAAATGAAGATAATTTCGTGGGGAGAGGTGGCTGGAGATACTTATGGATGAGATATGGAAGAGATGAGGTTAGAGTTGAGAGTTGAATGTAGTTTTCTCCTACCCAAAATATCTATAAAAGATTATCTCATAATATTCTATCCAATAGTATCTACAAAAAAATCAACTTAAGATATTTTTATCTAATAATATCTATAAAAATCAACTCAAAATATTTTTACCCAATAATATTTATGAAAATTACCTCAAAATATTTCTTTTTATCCAATAATATCTATAGTTTTGAACAGACGTTTTGTCCGAAAATATGAAAAAATGTTATTGCGCCATAAGACTTTAAATAACCCACCGAGTCTAATGGCACAAACCATAATACATTTTGACACTTCTAACTATCTCCAATAATCAAAAACACACTTCTGATACCATAGTAAATAATAACACTAACTATATAGTTAGACAAAAGCCTATACGATTAATGGATTCATGAAAACTTATGGGGTTTTCACGAGGTTCCTAAAGTTAATAGAAATTTCACAATTGAATTTCTAGCGGGCTGTTACACAACTTCCTTCAAGTGGAGATAGAAACCTATTATACATTTGAACAACACCGCTACAAAAGATCCGTGTAGAACATCCTCTACACTTGCAATCACCTTATACGTGGTGATTCAACTATTCTCTATGTAGAACACTTTCTACAGACACAAGGGTTATACATACCATTTTACTGATACAAGAGCTGAAAGTGGGTAGGTTATCAGAAAACACTCCTCAATGAGTGAAATAAGAACAATACAGCGCAAACTATATCTCTCTCAAAATGAACAAGAATTAAGACTCAATACTTAGAGAAGAGAGAATGAAAGTTTTGAATGAATGTTGTATGCTCTTGATATTGTAAATATGAAGCTCTCAAATGATCTATTTATAAGCATATGAGATTCATATTCAAATTTAAAAAGATTCACATGTCAAATACAACATCATTCACTTTTTCAAAAAATTCAAATAAAATGTTCTTCTTTTCAATTGTCAAAGACAACATCATTCATTTTTCAAAAATTCAAATATAATATTTTACTTTTGGCATATGACAAAAGGAGCACACTTGATTTTTCAAAAAATTCAAACCTAATCTTTTTACTTTCTGCATATAATAAAAGGAGTACACTTTACTTTTTAAATTTTTCAAACAAAAACATCTACCTTTTTCATAAGTCAAAAAAAGTATTAACCACTTTTCAAAATATTCAAATAAAACATGCACATGTGAAAGATGACAATCAATTATTTTTAATATTTTTAAAATTCAAACCTTTAGTCATGTAATGCACATGTGAAAGATGACAATTAATCATCTTTCAAAATTTTCAAAATATTTATGCACACGTGAAAAATGTATTTTAATGTTTTATGATAAAATATTAATTTTGAACCTTAATCCTAATTTTGAATTTTTAAGAGATTTACAACATTATTATATGATTTTAATATGAATTTGTTCCCTTTTTTTTCATGCTTGTTTCCTTGATGTACTTGATTCCATTGTGTAAACAACTTGAGTTTGAGACTCTTTTATTCTTTGAATTCATTTGTTATCATCAAAATCCATATGTAGATATATACTTACACAAAATTTGAAACCTTGGGTTCAACAATCTCCCCATTTTTTATAATGACAAATACTTGATAGAACCTGAAACATGTATTAATACTTAAGCTCCCCCTGAGAATGTGCGTTAGTTTTCAAGTAAAAGTATAAATATAATTCCAAGCATATATAACAAGTTTATCAATTCAAATAATGTTAATGTTCTAGTCTAACACTTCTCCCCCTTTTGGCATCATTAAAAAAGATTTGCAACAAATAAATAGACTGAAGAAAACGATGCGTTAGTAGAAACTGTAGATAGTTGAAAAAATGGATCCGTCCGTGACCCGACAAATGTGGCTGGAGATTTGAAAAAATCGCCTGATGTTTTTGAAAAACGAGATTGAGGGCTCCAAGTTTCTAAACAAAATGTCATTTTCACCAATCGGTAAAAAAAATCACATTGCTCCTTGACTTGGATGATAACTTGTCTTGTTCTTTATGCTATATCTATAAAATAAGTCTTAAAATTCACCCTATCCTCATCAAATTTAGCACTTTTAACATCCATTTGAAAAAGTTTGAAATCTTTATAACAAACATATGCAAGTAGCATT
This sequence comes from Carya illinoinensis, assembly GCF_018687715.1. Lineage (NCBI taxonomy): Eukaryota > Viridiplantae > Streptophyta > Magnoliopsida > Fagales > Juglandaceae > Carya > Carya illinoinensis. The sequence goes on from NC_056752.1 coordinate 10,570,630, forward strand.
CAAATAGCTTCTAATCTTGCGACTGGTGCATATGTCTCATCATAATCGATTCCTTCTTCTTGATTGAAACCTTGGACTACAAGTCAAGCATTATTTCTAGTAATGACTCCGAACTCATCTTTCTTGTTTCTAAAAACCCATTTTGTTCCAATAATAGTATGATTTTTGGGTCTAGGAACAAGTGTCTAAACATTATTTCTTTCAAATTGATTAAACTCTTCTTGCATACCTAGGATTCAAGATTCATTAAGAAGTATTTCATCAATATTTTTTTGTTCAATATGAGATAGAAAAGTAGTATGATTGCAAATATTTCTAAGAGATGATCGAGTACTTACACCTTGTGAAGGTTCTCCTAAAATTTATTCCACTGGATGATTTTTCACAAATTTTTACTGTTTGGTTGCATCTTGTATTAAATTTTGATGATCTTTCCTGATGTTTCCATGTTGAACTTCCTCTATTGTATTCTCTTTGTTGAGATTGAGACTTTCCGTATTATTTATACCTCCTGTTTCTTCATCAATAGATTTTTTGGAGAGTAGAGAATTAGATTAATCAAATACTACATGCATAAATTATTGTACAGTCAAAATCTTTTTATTGAATACTCTATAAGCTTTACTATAAGTATAATACCCGAAAAAAATACGTTCATCAGATTTTGCATCAAACTTGTTTAAATTATCCCTGTCATTCAAAATAAAATATTTGCATCAAAATACATGAAAGTAATTAATGTTGGGTTTTTTCTTAATCCAAAACTCATAGGGGTTTTATCTAACTTAGATTTTAGCATAACTCTATTTATAACATAACATGTAGTACTTACCGCTTCGGCCCAAGAAAAATTAGGCAGGTTGTTCTCATTGAGCATTGTTCTTGCCATCTCTTAAAGAGATCTATTTTTTCTCTCTATTATCCCATTTTGTTGAGGAGTTCGAGGAGCAGAAAAATTATGCAAAAAATAATTTTCATCACAAAATTTTTCAATATTTTTATTAACAAACTCTTTTCCCCTATCATTTCGGATACTTGAAATAGTATAACCCTTTTCATTTTGAATTTTCTTGCATAACTTGGTAAAGACATTATATGCTTCATCTTTATAAGCAAGAAAGATGACCCAAGTATATCTAGAGAAATCATCAACAATAACAAATGCATAGTATTTTCCTCCTAGATTTGCAACTCTATTTGATCCAAAAAGATCCATGTGTATTAGTTACAATGGTCTAGTAGTGAAAATATATTTCTTGAGTTTAAAAGAAGTTTTTGTTTGTTTACCAAATTGGTATGCATCACAAATTTTATTTTTAAGAAAATTTATTTTTGGTAAACCTCTCACAATATCATTTTTTGAAAGTTTGGAAATAAGTCTCATGTTGGCATGACCTAGTCTTCTATGTCATAGCCAACTAGTTTTATTTTGAGTTGAAAAACAAATAACATCTTATGAAATAATTTCTTCAAAATCGATTGTATAAACATTGTTGTTTCTAAAAGTAATAAAACAAATATTACAACCATAATCATTCAAAATAATGCACTTATCCATTTTAAAAGTAACTGTAAATCTTTTATCACATAATTAACTTATGTTCAAAAGATTATGTTTTAGACTTTCAACAAGTAGAACATTTTCAATTATGAGAGAAGATTCATTACCAATTTTACCTATTTCCACGATCTTTCCTTTCGAATTGTCTCCAAATGTCACGTGTCCTTCTTATTTAGATTTAAGATTAAAGAACTTAGTCTTATCTTCCGTCATGTGTCTTGAACATCCACTATCTAAAAACCATTTGTTTTTGTTTATGGAGAACTTTATGCATACCTATAAAAACAATTAAAATAATTTTTCTTGGTACCCAAATTCTTTGGGTCCTTTATTTATTAGTATTAGAATAACAAGATTTTTAAGTACCCATATGGCCCTAATAGTCATTGTATACTTTCTTCTAATAGGACAAACATGATAATTATGACCATTTCTATTATAAAAATTAAAAATAGCATGTGGCATATATGAAGAACTTGAGTGATTATAATAGTATCTTTTTTTGACAAAATTATTTTTATGAAAAGAATTTTGAATATTGAATTTTGATGTAGAAGGATTATCAAAAATTTTTTTATAAGGTTTGTATTTTTGTTTCGACATATATCTTAAGTCTGCCTTGTCAAAAACACATCTTTGACTACCAAGAAGTTTTTCAGAATTTCTTTTTCCATTCGTAAAGTTTTCAACAATATTTTCTCAATCAGTTTTCTTTTTCTTCAACTCAAAATTTTCATCTTTCAAAACGATGCTTTCTTTTATTAAAATATCAATTTCGTTTGTTGAATAAGAAGTTTTCTTTTTCAAAGCAGTATACTTAATACCTAATTTTTCAAGTTCCTCATATATCTCTTCTAAAATATTTTACAATTCTTCATATGAAGGATCTTCAATATTATCAAGATTTATTACCTCAATGTCATTTTTAGCCATAAGACAAAGATTTGCTGATTCTCCATTGCTTACTTCACTATCTGAGCTACTTGAATCATCCCATGTAACTTTCATTACTTTTTTGCCCTTGTTTCGATCTTTCTTTAGTAGAGGACAATCTGGATTGATATGACCAGGTTTATTGCATTTACAACAAATTAAAGTGTCATTTGTACCTGAATATTTCTTGAAAAACTTTTTGAATGATTTTCTCAGAGGAGTTTTATTTTCCTTTAAGAACTCTGAATTCTTCTTGTTATTATCGCAACTTCTTCATTTTTGTCGTTATTTTCCTCATCTTCATCACTTTCACTTTCATGAGGAATAACTTTAAGTGTCAAGCTCTTTTTTTGCTTTCCTTCTTCTTTTCCTCTTTTCAATGTGTACTTATGGATGATAAGTGACCCAATGAGTTTATTCACTTCGAGCTTCTTGAGGTCTCTATCTTTAAGAATCGCTGTCACTTTTGATTCCCAGCGTTTTGGTAGAAAGTTGAGAATTTTTCTTACTATCTCTACCTTGGAATAAACTTTGTTAAGAGCTGTCAAGATATTTATAATGTTAGTCAAACGAGTGTACATACTAGAAATAAATTTATCATCATTCATCTTAAACATTTCATGCTCATGAATAAGAATATAAATTTTTTATTATCGCACTATTTGATCATTGCAATTGAACTCCAACTAGCATAGATCTAGCCCAAAATGATCTGCAACTCTTGAACGGTTCAGATCGAAAGTACCGATGGTGAATCCCAGCATTCCCACCATACAGATGAGTCCAGAATGATCCAAATAGTTTGTCAGCACTATTTGATCATCGCAATTGAACTCCAACTAACGTAGATCTAGCCCAAAATGATCTGCAACTATGGACGGTTTAGATTGAAAATACCAATGACAAATTTCAACATTCTCACCATACAGATGAGTCCGGAATGATCCAAATAGCTTGTCAGCATTATTTGATCATCGCAATTGAACTCCAACTGGCGTAGATCAAGCCCAAAATGATCTGCAACTCTTGGACGGTTCAGATCGAGAGTACCAATGGCGAATCTCAACATTTTTACCATACAGATGAGTCTGGAATGATCCAAATAGTTTGTCAACACTATTTGATCATCGCAATTGAACTCCAACTGGCGTAAATCAAGCCCAAAATAATCTGCAACTCTTGGAGTTCAATTGTGATGATCAAATAGTGCTGACAAACTATTTGGATCATTCCGGACTCATCTGTATGGTGGAAATGTTGAGATTCGTCATCGGTACTATGATACCAATTGTTGCGCCTCTAGCCTGTCCAAAAAATCATACAAGAGAGACAATATTTAAGTAGTTCGGCAACTTGCCTACATCCACTAAAGCGGAAACTCAATATTTTCAATATGTTTGTACAAAATTACAAACACTCATAAACAACTCTCTATCTCTTAAAATGGCCCTCTGTTCTGGGTTTCCCCAGAACCTAAATTTCACCCAGCTCTCTGCTTTGATCTCTCACCGCAGTGAGGATAATTTTAATTTTCAGCAAATGATCTCCTTTTGTAGGAGAAACCATGGGGGACAAAACTCCCACACTTCTTGACTAAGAGGAATGCTTCTTTTGGTGCAGCAGCTTTGGTCAATATTTGCTGCCAGAGACTTTCGGTAGATGGGTGGGTGGTTGCAAGTTCAAATGACATTTCACACTTGGAGAGTTTCCAACAAAGCTTATCGTTTCAATCTCATTTGGCCAAATAAATAGATTTACAAAATGAAACAATGAGATCTGGTAGGGAAAAAAAAGATTCAAAATGTGAGCAGAAAATCCACTCAATTGCATTACGAATCTATGAGTATGTGGATAGTGAAACACGTTCGTAAACGTAAACGACCATACTGAACAAAGGTTCAGATCATTTACCAAATGAAATGCAGGCGTGCTCGGGTTGATTCCATATCTTAGAGTGGGAAATGTTGGAAACCAAAATGAAAAGACATAAAAAGGAGAAAAGTAACCCGATTTTTTGAGGTTAGGGTTTTTTTAATCGGTGCTATGTGGGAAAACGGGATTCTAGAATGGGATTTCGTGGCTCTGGTTCGTCGATTTGAAATCGGGTTTGTGGCTCTTGGGCTCGAGGCTTGTTCGTGGGTTTGTGCGTTAGTGGTTCTTCGGTACGAGGCTGAAACGTGGGTTTGTGGGTTCTTTCTTCAACTGGGAATGGTTTTCGATTGGGATGGAAGGCTGCTTCTGGCTTCTGGCTTCCTGGGGAAGACAATAGGAATGGAGAAGAGGGGAGGGTCTCGCAGGGGATGGAGTGAAGAGAAAGTCTTGGTCAGGTCTCGTAGGAGATGGAGGGAAGAGAAAGTAGAGTTTTCAAAAGCATTAACACGGAAACGAGGCAAGTTTGAATATTGAATTAAAACCGTGACGACACTGTTTTAAAACGTGCCACGGAGGAGCCCGTTTGGCAGGGTTTACCTAGTACGGTTGTAAGTAAAGTTTTTCTTATTCATTTGATGTACAACTGAAAACTAATTTATTTTTTATTTTTATTTCGAGGAGAATAAGTCAACTCTCTCTTCTAAAGTGGCTAATTTCCTTTCATGGCCAGCCTCAATTTTAGCTCCTAAGAAATATTAAACAGGAACCCCTTAGATATATATATTTTTTTAACAAAAAGTCTAATGGAAAAACAAAAACAGAAAGATAAAAAAATATTTCTTGATATATCCAATATTATCTGCAAAAATAGGTAAAAAACTGGGAAATGAGGGACACAAAGCAGAGGGAAGAAGTAGTTCATCCTCTGCTGGATCATCATCACCTACCCAATCACCTGGGTCAACGACTGCATTACCATTGATAGATGGTATCATAATCTCGGAAACCCATGACCTCCACCATGCTCCTACCACCTTGATTGAGACCAATGCTGGAGATTATTCTCCTGTAAAAGACTTTGCATACCTAAAATATGTATGTTTTTCAGAGACTACAAAGCTCTGGGCAATTGCAGGCCCTATTGCTTTCAACATCCTCTGCAATTATGGGATTAACTCTTTTACCAGCATTTTTGTTGGACATCTCGGAAATGCGGAGCTCTCCGCCGTTGCCCTTTCTCTGTCTGTCATTGCCAACTTCTCTTTTGGCTTCTTGGTTAGCTTCTTCCAAATCTATCTGCAGAATTTTTTTGCCTTCTTTTGTTGTATAAATGCTTATGCCATACTAGTTTTGTCCTAGATCTTGGTTAAATGTTCAAATGACATTATTTCTTGTAAGTGCTAGCTCAATTTTGGTCATCGAAAAGGATACATGTCCTAAGAATCTAAGAACAGAAAAAAATCATGGTGGATCTTGCAAAATTTCAAGTTTTCTTCTGTATTTATTGGAAAATTTCTCAATGTAAAATGAAGACAAGCTATAACCTTATTTTGTTATGTTATTCACAGCCCTTTTAATTGCATAAGATTTTAATATTTTGGCCAAAAGTTGTTTCACCAATGCATGCTGATTAGACGAAATCGCAGCTTGGCATGGCAAGTGCACTAGAGACGTTGTGTGGACAGGCATTTGGTGCAGGGCAAGTGGAGATGCTAGGGGTGTACATGCAACGTTCATGGATAATCTCATTTGTCGCCTGCTTCTTCTTAATGCCCCTGTACATATTCGCAACGCCAATCCTAAAACTCCTCGGACAGGAACATGGGATTGCAGAACTTGCTGGAAAATTCTCTATACAGACTATCCCTCAAATGTTTTCACTTGCGGTAAACTTTCCTACACAAAAGTTCCTGCAGGCACAGAGCAAAGTCGTGGTTATGGCATGGCTTGGTGTCGGAACTCTTGTTGTGCATGTCGGGATCCTATATCTGTTCATTAGAGTGTTTGGTTGGGGTACTGCTGGTGCTGCTGCGGCCTATGACATCTCGGCATGGGGTGTTGCTGTGAGTCAGACAGTTTATATTGTTGGTTGGTGCAAGGATGGGTGGAAAGGGTTGTCGTGGTTGGCCTTCAAGGACATTTGGCCCTTTTTGAGACTCTCTATTGCTTCTGCTGTGATGCTTTGCCTAGAGATCTGGTATTTCATGACCATAACTGTTCTCACTGGACACCTGGAGGATCCTGTTATTGCAGTTGGCTCCCTTTCAATCTGGTGAGATGAACAGTAATTTGAATGTACAGCTCAACTTAAAATAATAAACCACTCTCAAAAGATGCAGTGTCAATTGGAACATGTCTATGAAACTTTCAGAAGTACTGCAGTTATTAGCTTGAGAAACATTAAGGATAATAATGGGAAACCAGCAGGCAGTTGAAAAAGGACATTAATTTGCATATGGAGAAACACTTATGCTATGAAGCAGTTCTCTTGATGCCCATGAAATGAATTCAGAACACATAAGAGAAGAAAAGAATCTATTTGCAGGTGTGTCCGTCCACATCAAATATACCATTGATGTAGAAACTTGCTGCATCGGCTAACATAAAAATGTATTTGTAGTTTTCCTTTTTTATCATTGTAATGTGTCCCATGGTAAGTACTATGTTTACCCACCTACTTACAAATAGCATAAATTATAAGAGAAACTCAATGTTGGAAGTAGGGGTGTTTAAATGTCGTCATTCTTAGTAAAAGCAGATAGGATTTCTGTTAGTTTCATTAGTTTCTCTTCTTCTAGTTCCACATGCATAGAACTTATATATATCAGTGTTTGCTATGGTAATATATTTTCTAATGCTCTTTTCTGATATCTGTAAATAATCTCAAATCTGATTTCGGTTCTATTTTTAATGTTGCAGCATGAATCTGGATGGGTGGGAAGGCATGCTGTTTATTGGAGTCAATGCAGCTATAAGGTAGAAAAAACAAAATCATTTCTATTGATCAACATCTTTTTATGTTTTCATCTTTGGCTCCTAAATTACCTATTCTTTTATCCATTTCCAGTGTTAGGGTCTCTAATGAGCTTGGATCTGGACACCCTAAAGCAGCAAAATACTCAGTCATTGTCACAGTCATTGAATCTCTCCTCATTGGGATTTTCTTCGCAACCCTTGTTTGGGTTTCCAGAGACCGTGTTGCTGTAATCTTTACGGACAGCAAAGAGATGCAGAGAGCTGTTTCTAGTTTAGCATACCTTCTTGGTATAACCATGCTACTTAACAGTGTTCAACCAGTTGTATCAGGTAAAACATATACCTAACAGGATACATAATCACGCGTCCAAATGTTGTCTAGCACAGCAAAGAAAAATATTATTCATTGTCCTCTGATGTGACGTGATATTAAATGATAGGCAGACAAGTAAAAAAATTATAAATAATTTTTTAATCATTTGATGCATGACTCGTGCTATATGTTTCTGCAGGCATTGCTGTCGGAGGAGGTTGGCAAGCTTTAGTGGCCTATATAAACTTGATTTGTTATTACATTATAGGTCTCCCCATTGGCTTTCTTCTAGGGTATAAAGCTAAATTAGGGGTGAAGGTAAAGTATCAGTACTTGTCATTGAGTAAAACCTCGTTTGTACTTGAAAAAAACATTTCATCTCATTTTATCTTATATCGTCATTGCAACTTTAATAAATTCTCACCTAAAATATAATAAACAATTCAACTTTTTCAAATTTCAAAACAATAATAATAATATTTTATTCAACTTTCATCTTTCATCTAAAATTATCTCATCTCATTTTTGAATCAAAACCAGCCCAGCATATATTCAAGAAGCCATAAATTTTAAGAGTAAAGAAGCAAACCAAACCATGTAGTTATAATTTCTTCATCCATGCTTTACTGGCTTCCACAAATACATAAAATCTAAATCCACTTCTTTCTTTTTCCTTCTTGGAAGTTGAGTTAAAAAAAAAGTGAGCATTATTGCTGCAGGGAATCTGGTCTGGCATGATTTTTGGGACATTCTTGCAGACGCTGATCCTCTTGATTATCCTTTTTAAAACCAACTGGAACAAGGAGGTGAGAATGGTTATATTTCACTTGCTCTAAGACTGTTGAAGTATATGGAATATAGAATGCTTATAGATTTAAATTTTTGCACAATCTAACTATACAAGCAATGAAATATCTATACTTCCTCTGCCTTGAATCGTTTGAATATTGGGAATTGCAGGTAGAACTAGCAGTAGGACGAATGAGGAGGTGGAGTGGACAAGATGAACATCAATTTGACATTTAAAACTCTGGTGTTGTCTTTGATCCATATACAAATCGAATATGCTTATAAATGCCAATATAGTGAGTATTTATTGTAGATTTGTGTTACTTCTAGGACAATATTTCATTAAAAAGGGCCTGTAGAGATGTTTTGAGCCAATCAAAAGTATTTCTATACCTAGAAACAAAAATACCGATGACTAATTATCCATTGCATTGCATTGCCTTGCCGGAAATCCATGTTGTATTATATGAAACATGTTCACCTCCTTTCTCATGTTACAATCCTCTTCCTATTGAACCCATTTTTTTCTCAATCCACAGAGCTGGGACTGCTAACTAATACTAATATAATAGAAAAGAACTCAAGAGTGCAAGAGAAGTGCTTTTTGTAGGGACACAAGAAAGCATATACTAACCTATTGGCGTTTCTAGTATTTAAATGCTATTCATCATCCATTTAATCATCTTTTCATCATCTTATGATATGACATTAAATGTAAATAAAAATAATAAATAGTATTCCAATCTTTTGATTCCATATCAAGAGATGATTAAATGATAAATAACAGTGTTGGGCATGAACTTTAACAATAAACCATGTCTTTGAATTATTTTTTGTGCTAACTCTGTAAAATAACCAGGCTGGAAACTTTCCTGCTAGCAGTTCTAATGACACCATTATCCTGCTACTAATTGCATAAAAGCTGAACAGAAAAATAAAAAGACAATGTGCACCATACTGCAGCCAGATCATTTATAACAACTTCAATGCTTCCCCAGAATAAAAAATAACATTGCTGATTGAAGAATATGAGTGCCTACTAAAAGGATTTTTATTTGTCATCACAGACATGATACAGTTTGATCAAAGGAATTCTAGTTATATAGAATATAATGGTGGAATTTAGAGTGGATTACATGCATCTACATCCTTATAGGACCTCCATCTTTTACCTTTTGGTGTGACACCCAGATGGGGTCGTTTTAAGTTTTATTTATCGGTAGTAATATCACCTTCTTTATCCATTCAAAGCCGAGCAAATAATGGGAAAATTAAAATCTACCGGGGTAACCCGTAAAAAAATGTATTACAGCCAGGAAAGCAGCATGCCTGTTACTCTAAATTTGAAGAATCAGAATTAAAATGTCCAAGGTTATAAGGTTAAGTCAAAAATTTCTCGATGACAAAGATCAAAGAACTTTTACATTTCCAACATATTCACATTTCAAGAAAGGTGGCATGAATGTTTTGGAAGCTAAAGCTGCAAATAGTGGATAAACTTAAACTCCAATTGATCATTCCATACACTTCCAATCAGTCACCAATTGAAACTCATCCAAAATGAAAATGAAAAGACTTTACAAGACCAGTCCAATGGGTGAAAACAGATCTATGTACACAACAATGATAGGCCGTATGATCTGTACAATAAAGAGAAATCTTGCAAATTAATATGCCACACAGCAGGGATTTTGCCTTAAGGAGCCTTGTTCAAATCTAAATTCCTATTATCCTGCAAATCTGACAACTGACAATCCAGGTTTATTCAATGAGGAAGAGATGAATAAGCAATGCACAATTTTCACTGGTGTGAATGTATGATAACTTCATTTCTTTGATCCAATTATACCACAGGAACAATGGAATTGGAAAAACTCAGCCACCAAACTAGAAATAAATCTGTGGGCCATAACTGAATGATCAGCTATAAACAAATGATTGATACGCATCTACAACCACTGAGCTGGGAACCTTTGGTTGCAAACGGTAAAGAAGCTTCCATCATGAAAGAGAATGAGAGAAACTAAGTACAGGTATCATCAAAAGTCATTTCCTGTTACAATAAGACAAGTAAACAGTTCAACAATGACACCTAAAGACCCAAATAAATCTAGTTACTCAACAATTAGTAGCAGTCTGGTTCATCCAGTCACCAATTACCAACACTCATTGTTAATTGAACATTATCAGTCAGATCATCATCATAAAGAAACAAGATTACTTGAACGAATATATTTTTAAGAGAAGTATTAATCTTTCTAATAGGAAGATAAGGAAAGATAATTGTTTTAGCACTTCATAGGTTTATTTTATTAGTTTACAACATTAAATAATCTGGCTAGTCCTTGCAGTTTGAGACAGACAAAATTGAATGCGGGATCAAAATAAAAATGATAAAATATAGTCAGGTGGCCATCAGTTTACCCATTGCAAAGAAGATGTTTAATAAATCTTCAGATTTTAAAGGGGCCATGGCCGCATTGTTGGCCCCAAACATAGGTCCCCCATGTTGAAGTGGGCATACATGTTGACTTGAGGAATAAGAAAGGCACTATCTAGAGGAAAACCACAATCCTGGCTGTATTCTAGTCAATAAGAGATTGAAATATTAACCACTGCATATATTTCCAAAGGGAAAACGTGATACCTGATCACATATAGGGCAGGCATTACTTCGTTCCATCCATTCAAGAATGCATGAGAGGTGAAAGTGGTGTTCACATCTCGTTATAGTATTTGGATTCTCAGAATCATACTCTGCATTTGTAGGAGAGAGTTTAAACATTAGCTATGATCTCTAAATTAATACAACAATGCAGAAAAGACTTGATTATACTTCCTGCAACAAGCAAACTCAAAAAAGGTTATACAGTGAATAGAAACACCAGTTCCATGGTAATGCACCTTCAAGGCAAATAGGACACTCATCCTCTTCCTCTGCTACAGATATATTAAGTTCATTCAAATTTGGAACTTCTACTTTTCTCGGCGAGAAATCCAAAGAATTGGCTTGAGCTTTACAGTCCGATTCCTCAAGTTCTTCACATGTAGTCAAAGTTCCAAAGCTACTTCCAATAATTGTTTCTCCAACAGAGTCAGAATCAGTAGATCGTGAACATCCCAAGATCAAATCATATGGCAAAGGTGCAGGAGGCGGTTGGTAAGTGTCAGGGGTTGATGCGTCTAGACCCAAATCAACCAGGAATCCACCTAACAGTGTAGAGGCTGTGCCATCATGAGATGTCAGGGATTCATGCTCTTCCAAAGAAGGTGGACACTGCAGAAAAGAACTAAACTTTTCAAAACTGGTATATTTATATTAAAAAATGATTCTCATTTATCAATTTCAGCAAAACAAGCCATAAAACATTTATACTCCAACCTCCCTATTGTCTTGTTGACGGATAAAAGGATTTCCAAAACTGGGTGGCAAAATACAAACTCAATATATCAGCTTATTTCCACAAGAAAAACAAGGAAAGATCCATGCAAGTCCATCATAAATCAAGAAGGAAGAAGCCAACAATTAAGATAGCTAATTATTACCACTGCATAAATATAATGTTCAGAGTATGTTTCCTGCCAGCAATACAAAATCTTGCCACTTTCAATATGACAACTTATCTCTCACAACATCAAAATCTTGGAAATCAATAACTGTCACAATTGCAAGCTCACTTTTTTGCCTTACCCTTATTCTGATCACAAAAATCCTAAAGGTAATCATGCAGGTTGAGATAATTTTTTTAACTACAATTTTCAAGCTAATGATGAGTTGGGATAAGATATTAGCGAGCCCTGCTTCCAGAGGCTAGTTTTTGGCTTACAATGCCAGTAGAGACGAACAATTCATGCGTTACCCTCTCAAGTACTTTTGTTCTCCCAAATTCACAAAATTTTGCATGACACTGTTGTGCTTCCTGTTTCTAAGCTCGATTCAACACTGAACTTTAAACTCATGTTTCTTTATTATTTTTGCAGGCATTAAATATGAATTTTGAGGGAAATATGATGTGGAGTACAGACTAACAGATAAAATTCCGCCTGCATACTGCACTCTGCTACAGAGGTTCTTGCATAAGGAACATGTTAAAGATCTTCTTAGTCAACTGTTTTATATATATTTTTTACAAGTAAGAAGATATTTTATTGATATTGAAACAGACATAGTCCAAGTACATAGGAAGTATACATGAGATTACACCTAGTTAGGAACTAGATACAAATACAAGGAAATCATGAAAGTTGAGACCATTAGAGTCTATAACAATGGCCCACACAAATAAAGTCTTCTAGAAAAACTCTTAAACTCTTCCAAAGAGTGCTCTAGATCCTCAAAATTTTGGTCATTCCTTTCCCACCAAATGCACCACAATAGACAAATGGGAGCCAACTTCCACACAATTGCAATCTGTAGTATCCCTTGATCCCTCTCCAGCTAGCTAGTAGGTCAACCACCCTCCTCGACAGAACCCACGCTAATCCCATTTTGTTCAAAAATTAATTCCATGAGGCCCTTGCAAATTCACAATGTAGAAGTAAATGATCCAATGCTTTTGCACATACAACACCAATCAATAAGGATAAACCCATGTTTCCTTATTTTATCAATGGTCAGGATCTTTCCTAAGGATGCAGTCCAAACAAAAAAAAGCAGCCTTAAGTGGCACTTTACTCCTCCAAATGCTCTTCCAAGGAAAGTGAATAGCAGCTTGAGTAATGAGTAGGGTTGTACACCAATGGGTTCGGCGTCGGTTTCAGTGGAAAACCGAGACCCCACCGACGTCTTCCATGAAAGCTCAGAACTGGCCGAAACCGGTCGATTGGGGAGAGAAAACTGATCATATCAATCTCGATGTACATCGGTGTGGTCTTTGGTCTACCATTGGCGTCTTTTGTGAAGGAAGAGAGGAGCGGAGTTGCGGGAAGAAGACCTGAGGAAGCAAATGAAAGTGAAAGTTGTGAAACCCTAAAACCTGCGGAAAACCTAAGGAAGAAGATGACGGGAAGATGAAGGAGGGGGGGGGGGGGGGGGGGGGGGATGTTTAATTAACCTACTTCCAAACGGCATCGTTTCATTTTTTTTTTTTTTAAACAAATATCATGAGGAAAATGATGTCATTTCACTCATTTAAGTGAAACGGCGCTGTTTTATTTAACATATATTTAAAATATATATATATATAAGGGTTGGCCAGTTCAGCGGTTTTTAAAGGATTCAAACCGGCGCCAAACCAGCCGACATCGGGTTCTAGCATTTTGTGTCGCTTGCATACCGGTTCCTTGCCGGTTACAGCTGGTTCTGTGCTCTGGCGGCCGGTCTGATTGGTTTTTGGCCGGTTTGGACGGTTTATGTACAGCCCAAGTCATGAGAACCTCATAGAAAGAGAGTACAAAAAAGTTTCCTTTGCAAGGAGTCCAAAGAAACTTATCCACCACGGTATCATCAGCTCCAATGGTGTATAACAAGTTAAAGAACTCAACAAAGACCCAACTTCCCATTCATGTGCCTTCCTAACGAAACTGACATTCCACTACTATGAGCCATTAGTAATTTCCCTCCAATCGGCCACCAAAGCATCATGTTCCTATGCAATTCTGAAAATAGAGGGATAAGCATCCTTAAAAGCCGTATCTCCAACCCAAAAATCATGGCAAAAACTAATTCTATTACCATTCCCCATATTCAGCCTAGTGTGGCTAGAGAAGGACCCCCAACCTTTCCAGCTATGTTTCCATAACCCCACTCCATATGCCCCCCTAACTTCATTAGAGCACCAACCCCCCCCCCCTTCTCTCTCCCCTTTACTCCCATACTTTCCATAATGCTTCCCTCTCATAATAATATCTCCACAACCATTTCCCTAAAAGAGCCTTGTTGAAGACCCTCAAATTGCGAACCCCCAACCCGCCACCCCTCACTAGGGAGCACACCTTGTCCCAACCAACTAAATGAAACTTAAACTCCTTGCCGAGTCCACTCCATAGAAATTCTCATTGGAGCTTCTCAATCCGTAAGGCAACACTAGCTGGTAGAAGCAATAATGATAAGAAATATATGGGCAGGTTTGAAAGTGTGCTCTTTTATTAAGGTAATCCAACCCCCTTTAGAAAAATACAACCTTTTCCACCCAACCGGCCTTCGCTCTATCTTCTCTAACACTTCATCCCAAATAATCTTGGCTTTGAATGATTCTCCTAGCGGAAGGCCAAGATAGTTCATAGGCAGCAAAGAAACAACACAACCCAATAAGTTGGCCAGACCCCTTATGTTGCGAACGTTACCCATAGCAACCAGCTCAGATTTAGAAAGATTCACTTTTAAACCGGAGACAGCTTCAAAGCAAACTAAGATAGCCCTCAAAGATTGGATATGACCTTGGTCTGCCTCACAAAATAACAATGTATCATTTGCAAACAAAAGATGTAAAATAATGGTAGAGCCATGGTTAGTATCCCCCATCAAGTAATCTGAGAAAAAACCATCCTCAACTGAATTCGACAACATTCTACCAAGAGCCTCCATGACAATAACAAATAAGAGGGGTGATAGTGGATTGCCTTATCGCAACTCCCGCGAACTGTTGAAGAATTCCACGGGGTCACCATTCACCAAAACCAAGAATCAAACTGTTGCACACAATGCCTAATCCACAACCTTCATCTCTCCCCAACTGGAGACAGGTTCAAAGCAAAGTAAGATAGCCCTTAAAGAATGGATATGACCATGGTTTGCCTCACAAAATAATAGCGTATCATCTACAAATAAAAGATGTGAAATAATGGTAGAGCCATGGTTAGCATCCCCCACTGAGTAGCCTGAGAAAAAACCACCCTCAACTAAAGCCGACAACATTCTACTAAGAGCCTCCATGACAATAATAAATAAGAGGAGTGAAAATGGATCGCCTTGTCGCAACCCCCGTGAACTGTTGAAGAATCCCATGGGGTCACCATTCACCAAAACCAAGAATCAAACCGTTGACATACAATGCCTAATCCACAACCTCCATCTCTTTCCAAAACCACATCTCCTCAACAAGTAAAATAGGAATTCCCAATTAACATGTTCATAAGCCTTCTCCATTTCTAATTTACAAAAAATACCCATAACTCCTGACTTACTCCTGCTGTCCAAGCATTTGTTAGCAATAAAGACTAAATCCAATATTTGTCTTCCCTTACAAATGCATTTTGAGACTTAGAAATGATTCTATCCATGACTAAGCTCATCTTATTAGCAAGAACTTTTGAAATTATCTTGTACATTCCACTCACAAGATTAATAGGACGAAAATCCTTCACCTCCATTGCACCAACCTTTTTGGGAACAAGTGCAATGAATGAAGAATTAAAACTCTTCTCAGACTTCCCAAAAGAGAAAAATCCGTGAAAAAACCTTCATGAAATCCTCTTTCACCACCTCCCAACAATCGTTTTATATTAGGATTGCAAAACAATTTTGTCGTTGTGTTTCGAAAGAAGAATTTGGGTTTGAATTTCAAATCAATGCCATAATTTTAAACTTCTTTCTTTTTATTTTAATTTGAAATTCAAGTTTAAAATTTGGTTCAAATCTAAATCTAAATCTAAATCCAAATCCAAATCCTCCTCCCAAAATCTAACCTTCCAAATGTAACATATAGGCTTTCTAAATACTTTATGCTTGGTACAGAAAATCAGCTTATATCCCTGTAAATGGACATGCACTCTTACTGTTCAACAAGCTCGAAGCCCAAGTATCCTACTCAACTGCATTCCCAAAAGCAAATTGCAGCAACAGAAACTAGTCACACTCTGAACTTTTAAAATACAACACACAAAGAAAATCAAAATGGATCCAAATACAACGGGGAGTTGATCCCACTCCTTTCAGAAAGGGCAAAGGATTTGCATCTCAGATTAGCTTTCCAACCAGCACTGAAATCAGGCCACCATTTAGGATGGATTCAGATTTCAGGTGGGAAATGGATGGAATCAAGGACGGTGATGCGGTGGAGGATGAAAGATTAATATCTAAGGTGAGCAGGTAACTCAGTAGAGGAAGTAAGACTAATATCTATGGTAAGCAAGTAACTCGGTGGAAAATCCAGCAGTTATCAGATGTGAGTTGGTTCATAGCGCCAATGTGAAGTTGGCAAGGAGGCCACCCTTGCATGATTGCAATGTAGTTGGACTGCAAAGGGGATTATTTAACTGGACAATAAAAATGTAGAAAAACGGCAGTCTGATCATAAACTTTTCTGAAATCCAGCATGACAGTGATCATAACTTTCCTGATCAAATAGGGGTTTGCAGTTCTAAAAGCCAGCTGAAATCAGACTCTAGCAGGGCTTTGGGTGCAAAGAATGGTGGTAATAAGAAAGGAATTGCTCAAATTCTATGGCAGATATATATCCCATCCCCAATTTATGAAAAAAGATACAACACCCTGAAGAGAGTCATTGTGGTAAACCAGAATTGTTTCATGAACCCTTAATTAGCTATATAAGCTTCAGAATTTCTCTGATTAAAAATTGTATCTGATTAAAGTATCTTAAAAAATCAGGATAAATAAAAATGTATTCAAGAAGGAATAAATTTCCACAGATTAGGTAAAAATAAAGAGAAACCAGAAGAGATTCTACGATATCACAAGTTGATTTCCATCTTAGCTTTATTTCATACAAATCTTGTAATAACACAAACAAGCAACACCGATAGCAGCAAATGATGAGTGGGGGCAATAGATAGAGCAGCTGCAATATATGCTACACCAATAGCAAGTCAAGCAAAAAGAAAAAGGAGCACAAAACAAGAATAATGCCAGTCTTGTAAAGTTAGAGAGAGATTTTTCTGACATAGTAATAGACTGGTGTTCCATGCAGATGAGCTTTTCTGGAAGAACAGCAGCAACCTCCCATCCCTGAAGTTATTTCTGTTATCCACCCAAAACTACCATTGATTGGTGCAACGATTCTGTTATTTGGCATCATATGGTAACCAAATCCCACAGATCCAAAGTAAATAAATGTTACTCCAAGAGAAAATTTGGCTAAAGAAAGAATTACAATCCATGGCAAAGATGCAAAAACAAAAGATGGGCAATGGAATGTAGGTAGGAAACAAGGCCAAAAAAAGTGGACAAATATCAGGATTAAGCTAGCCATAAACTTGATGAAGGATCCAGATCCAATCAACAAGAAATTGTAAGCCAATACTGAAGACACACCAAAACTAGTTTGCCAATGTTTAGGATGACTAGCATCATGGCATACAAAAGGGTATGTTGATTACATTGATTATAATTTATAACCCAAATTCAGAACTGCAAAGTGAAGATAAATTGATTAGCTGATGACAAACACCCATCAATCAACAACCTGGAAAGTCGGCAAGTTTATATAAATAAAATTGTAACTAGGCTTGCTAATCAAGCGTGATAGCTAAACATACAACTCTATACCTCCCTTCTGCATGTTGCAAACATTACCAACTGCACCTTCGACTACCATTCTGAGGGACCTTTGCAGCTACCATGAACAATCTAAATACAAAATTCTGCTTTACAAGCATATTAAAACCCAAATGGCATCATCCGAGTTCATATTTATCTGATCTAAAGCACAAAATGGGGAAATTTGATGCATATGATACACCATACTTGTCATGTACAAATCACTAGCATATGAATTGGCACAAGGACTTTTAGCATTTCCACAACCCTTCCTCGTCCCAAATGGATCCCATGGCAACATATTTTCAAGTTCAACATATCATGCAAGTGTGTACATATGCAAACGATTTGATAAAAAAACAATTTCACTTTCAGAGCCTGATGACATCCGAAGAGTCACATACTTGTCTGCAGTTCTTCCTGCACCAATCTACCCAAATTAGTTGCAATCCACCTAAATTCGTTATCAGTGTAATAAGTTGAGGGTTAAAAAAAAAAACCAGGAAGACAAGTGACAAATAGAATAAATTTATTTGAACTAAATTCAGATACAGCAACAGAGAAAAAACGATATTTTTTTAATAAGAAAAGCTACGGAGAAAAAACATAACTCAAATTATATTATAAACTTTAAAAAACTACATAACAAGCTAGTACATCATTCCGAAAATTGGAAACTGCCAAACCCCAGACCCTCCATCATGTTCAGTTTGTTCCGCAAAAAGATAACAATAAAAGCCAGATAGAATGTTGGCCACAGGGAGACAGAGAAAGAAATTAACGGATGTGCACGGAAAAACACCAATCCAAATAGATCAAACTAACGAATTCCAAAACTAACAAAGATATTAGCTGCAAAGCTTACCACTAGAAAATGAGAGATTCTTGCAGAACTCGAATAGGGCTTAGAGAAGTTGTAGAAAGGTTCGGAAACTCTTTTACGTCTTTCGTTTTTGTATTCTTATGCACTGTTGCACTGTTTGCGCTCCACTCGTATGACTCGTATCTCTCTCAAACAGCCGACGGGGATACAACTTGACTATTTTCTTTTAATAAATACTTTATTTTTATTTGTACTGTACTTAGTACTCCTTTATCTCTAGGTAAAAAGGGGACGTCAAGAATTAAAGGGAATAATTCTAAGAATGAACCATGAACCCACTTTCCACCATATTTGGTTTCTCATCATCTTGAGTTTCTTTCACGTAATTATTTGGCTCTATCAATCTTAGGGAATGACACTATTTTGAAGAAGATGATGACTAGCCTGTTTGTCAGTTCTCGGTCTATCTGTTTCATGCCTTCAACGGGTAACAAAAAAACAAAAAAACAAAATTCATCGTCTGAAGAGTTCATCTCAATTATTTTCTATTATTTAGCTCAGTTTGCATAATTTATATATATATATATATATATTTCATGAATAACATCCTAAAATGTTCATGACATTTTACTGCTCGGTAGCTTCATCCTCGATCGTATTACTACGTACATATGTTCTCCGGCCGGTCTACCACGGTTGAGAAACAAGACAAATGAGAGAAGACCACATATGTTCGACTCTCAAATCTTATAATTTAATACAACTTTACAAGTTCTTTTTAATTAATTTGACAGAATATAGAAGGGAAGTCGTGATTGTACAAGGCCTTTAGCACAAAGGTTCTTTTTTTTTTCATATAAAAAATTTATAATATTAGATTTAAAATCAGTGCATTCACTGTTGTAATGCATTTTAAAATAGCTTTTTTTATAATTTATTTAAGTGATTAAGATCAATGTAGTTTCTCATATCAATTAATGTGGTGATCGGTATTTTACCGTCTATTGTCAGTTGGTTTCTCTAGAATTTTCGATGTAGAGCCCGCATGGGGGGGGTCTGTGGATTCAAGGGATCAAGTTTGCAAAAAAATTAAGCATTTCCTACCTCAAGTCCTTTACACCAAAACAAATAAAAAGTTCATCAAGATTTCAGATAATGCTATCTTACAACTCCTCGACTTATGAACAATGGCTGTAAGCTAAAAAGAATTTCAAGTTCTGCAATATATGTGGCTTATTTAGAACTTTACGAAACTGAATGTGGATGGAAGTAGAATCGGAAACCTAGGAAGAAGCAGAGAAGGAGGCATCCTTAAAGATTCGATGGGTCATATGATATGTGCTTTTACCAAACATTACGACATTAGTTCAAATAATAGTGCAAATGTTTGAGCATTATCAAATGGATTGATCATTTGTGCACAGATAAATATAAATAGAAAATGATTCTAAACTTGAGGCTCAATGGTCAGAAAAAGGTGGGCCTATCCTCTGGAGGTGTCATGATTACTAGAAATAGGCTAAAACGATGATGAGCTCATTGGTAATACTAATTTCCTACCCTTTTTGAGAAACGAATCATGTAGCCACATACTTGCCAAATTGGATTTTAGTGGTAAGGATGCTTTCTTTGGGACACTCATAAGCTACCAAAAGACATTCTTGGAGTTGTTCTGATGGATAAAGCTGGTTTACACATCCTTCGCCAGTAATAACGAGTTTGATTACAAGTTTGTTTTCTTTTCTTCCCTTTTTATCCCATCTGGTTTATTTTTATCTGTCTAGAACGTCTATTTTCAGAAATATCAGTCAAACAGATTTGGTTATAGGTTTGGTATTTTTTTTTTTATTTATTTATGTACAATATAGAACTTTTAGGTATCTCTAGTTTAGCTTGGATACTTAGGTTTGGTTGTTTTTCTTTTGAATGTGTAACTTTCAGGTGTTAAGATGTAATCACAGTATTCTTTCATTATAAGTGAGAGTTATTGTGACGCCCCCAAATTCTGTTTGGGATCAGACGGACATTTGAAGCGTCGAGACATGCAACACAAGGTTACCTGCCCCCGTTCATGACATATAAGATGCAATAATCCTAATATGCATCTAACATTATGCAATATTCGCAGCGGATAATTTTTTTCTTTAGCAATACTATGCACCAAACTGAAAATATCTCAATACTGAAAACATACTTCATACATAAAGATCCATTGAATAACTAAGATCACAACACTATTCCTAAATAGTTATGATCCAATAGTACTGGAGATGCAACTCCATCGTACAAGTAGTAATTTAACTACTATATTAACATTAACGACGCACCGTCGTTCAGTCGACTGTGTCTAGTTGGTCAGCTCCTGATCCTCCTTCAGGTCCTGTAACAAGATCTACCATTCGGGGGGAATGGTAGTTGGGACTACCACAGTGAGATTTGATTACAAATCTCAGCAAGTTAACAAAAAACTTTCATACAGACTAATGATGCATGTATGACAGTAAAAGCATAAATGCATAATCAAATTCATAAGTAATTAAAGCATAACTTAGCGTACAACGTAGCATAATTGACATAGCTTAAATTGAATCATGAACTGAACTTGACTTAGCATGAACTTGCTCTGAAACTTGAATTAACATGAAAAATACATACTCCACAGTTGTTGTGGCTCCATGTATTCTACGTGTAAATACATACTCCACAGTTGTTGTGGCCCCATGTATTCTACACAAACTTGACTTAACATTAAAAATACATACTCCACAGTTGTTGTGGCCCCATGTATTCTACACAAACTTGACTTAACATGAAAAATACATACTCCACAGTTGTTGTGGCCCCATGTATTTTACGCATCACAATTGTAGTTAAATACATACTCCACAGTTGTTGTGGCCCCATATATTTTACGCATCACAATTTTAGTTAAATACATACTCCACAGTTGTTGTGGCCTCATGTATTCTACACATCATAATGTACTCAAGATGAAATGTGACTGGAATACGAAAGGACTGAAATTCTGACGTAACATAACGTGACTTGAACATAACTTAGAATACATGACTAACTTGAGATAGAAACATTTCGTAACATGGCATAACATATAATAGACAACATATTTAACATGACATACTTGCAATAGTGAATATTATATGACTTGACATACATGTAATAGATGGCATACTTAGCATGACGTACTTATCATGTACAGTAATACATAACAGAATATATTATGTAACAGATAAAAAAATTGATGACAGAATAAATTCTGTATAATAGACAATTAAGTGATAACTTGGCATGGCATGACATATATGATAACACACATACATACACTGTAGTTCCTTTACTTAGCACACATACACAGTAGACTGATAGTAAGTTAAAAGCTAACTTACTTCGATCTCCGCGTTTCTTATAAAACTTCAAGTGCGATCACGAGGAACTGTAATTAGTGATTCTAAAAGTTAGAACTAAATCACTAATAATTTGAAATATGGAAAATACTAACTTAAAGAGTAAAATTTTCATTTTACTCTCTACATATGGGAAAATGACCGTTTTACCCATAACTTAAGGATTTTGTATACTAATTCCAAAAGTTTCCAAAATTTACATTCCTCATGTAAATTTTGTTCTAAACTTAAATATCAACTCAGAAAAATTTAAAACAAAACACAACTATGAAAAACACACTATGGCCGAAACATCCATAGGCCATTTCCCTTGATTTTTGTTGCAATTCCTTCCAACTTCAAAACTCATGCTTAAACCAAAATTTTACAACAAACATCTTCCAATTCTAAGTTCAAAACCATACTTAAAACATCCATTTAGAAAAAGTTAATAATTAACACCAAACTTTTTTGTAAAAAGATTCAAGCACTTGAATCACAAGTTTTGACCTTAAATCAAAACATCTCCAAGAATTTCAAAAATCAAATCTTACTTCTAACATATTAATAATATCATCCTAACATCAACCATGCTTTAAATCATCGAACTAAAGTCACCAAAATCACAAAATAACATTTGGAGTTTTTGGTTTTACACTTAGTCCAAAAACATAAACTTTTTCCTCAACTAGTTTTGATAAATCTCTTAATCTATGACTTATAATTATATGATCTTCAAACCAAACCATCACATGGTTTAAAAAGATGTCCTAAAACATATATAAGCTTCTAATTCAAGATCACATGGTTAGAAATTAACCAAAACATAAATTTAGCCAAGAATATCCACACTTTGGCTTATTTGAATATCTCTTTGCATAAAATTTCATATCTTTGAAACTAACATTAAATATCTTCAAAATAATAATATAACATGTATATAAGATACTTAGTATCCTCCAATAAAATTATTAAAGTCATTAGAATAGGTTTAGACCACCAAAGAGTTAAACTTTCTCAAAACAGAAACTGTTTTTCCTCTTCCAGTTTCTAAGTTTCTAAATCTAAGAAAATCTTTCATCAAAACCTTTAATCATGCAAAAATCCTCAACCAATAGTCATATATACATGTTAACAATACTCTATAAAAATTTCGGACCAATATCTATCCATTAGCTTGGTCAAAAAACTCCAAACTATAACATACTTTCCAGATTCACTCCCAGAATGACCTTTCCATGGTTAAAAATACTTTTGACTGACCAAATGACCATGGAATGATACGAAAAATACATCTACAGAAACTAGACTCAAAGAGGAACAACTTATATGAAGGAGACTTTATGATAAAACACTTACAAAAGCTTCGAAATGGGTGTGCAAAAGAACTCCTAAAAGCTGTCCGAGAGAGAGTGTTTGGTATTCTTTCAATGGAAAGCATAAATAAAGATAATTTCGTGGGGAGGGGTGGCTGGAGATACTTGTGGATAAGATATGGAAGAGATGAGGCTGGAGTGAGAGTTAAGTGTAGGACTCTCTTACCCGAAGTAAGAGTTAAGTGTAGGACTCTCTTACCGGAGTGAGAGTGGAGTGTATGACTCTCTTACCTAATAATATCTACAAAAATCAACTCAAAATATTTTTACCCAATAATATCCAGGAAATTAGCTTAAAATATTTTCTAAATGTGGAGTAGACTTGGAAGAGTAAGGTGGTTAAAATCTTTCCATGTGTATTTTAAATCTATGTTCTTAAGATATTTTCCAAATGTGTATTTTGCTTAGGTGTCATGATCTCACACCTTGATTTCCTTCACAATTCCATCTAATGGTTTCTCTTTGTGCTAAGTATCTAATACTATTCATTATGTGTGGTTAAGATCTTGCCAAGTATCTAAATAAAATTTCGCTAACTTAATTTGGACATTTCACACTGTGATTTTGAAAACACTGCGTTTAGTACGTTTACCGAGATTACTATTCACTCCAAAAATAAACGTAATAAACTTAGTACTGAAAAATCCTAAATATTCAATTAAGCCTAGTGGTGTAGACTATAATGTATTCTGACACTTCTAACTATCTCAAATAATTAAAATTGCATTTCTGGCACCATAGTGAGTGATAACACTAACTATGTTGACAGGCTAAAACCTATGTGATTAGTCGATTCGTGTAAACTTACGGAATTTTCACGAGATTCTTAAGGTCAAAAGAAATTCCACAATTGAATTTCTAGCGGGTTGTTACAGTTATCAATAAATTTGAGGTATCGTCATTTTTTCTAAAAAAGAAATGATTAAGATCAAGAATCTGGGATTGTTTAGATAGTGAGGTGAAATGATATAATTTTAGATAAAAGTTAAAAGTTGAATAAAATATTATTAAAATATTATTTTTTAATATTATTATTATTTTTAGATTTGAAAAAGTTGAATGCTTTATTATATTTTATATGAGAATTTAGAAAAATTACAATGATGAAATGAGATGAAATGGTTTCTCAATCCAAACGATCCCTAAAACAATATTTCATCTACACAAAAATCTTACATATTGGTGTGGTTTAATTTGAACTCTCTGTTTATAAAATTATTTTTATTATAAGTAAATATAATATATTATATAAATTATTTGATATAATATTTGTGTGTAAACCTAACAGAGTTGCTAAAAATGGCAAGACATCTTCTTTTTCCAAAATTTGTATATTTATTTCTCAAAAATTTCCAAGTACATAATCACTCTGCCATAAAGGAACCCTTACTAAGTGGTTCTTTACGTTTGTATAGGCTTAAGAGCCGAAGCAAAGCACCGTTAAAATTTCAATTCAGGCCCAGCAGCATTTCAAACTTTCGATGAGCAAACTGAGTCGTTTCCACTCCGTATCTTCGTATGCTGTCCAGATGCCGCTCATCTTCAAGCCCTACCATCCTTTTCAAACGGCAGTTGAACTTCCCGCCAACCACTTTCTCAGTTCTAAGCAGCCAAAATGCCCAAAATCAAGAAGACCCATTCTACATAGCCCATTCACCTCTTTCTTTGGGCAGACTGAGAGCCAAAATGCCTCTTTCCGCATCTACCCATTTAACTGATCCTCAATCGGCACCTTCTTTTTGCTCCGACGCCCTCAGAGTCTCAGCCAAAATGGGTTTCCTTCCCGAAGGAAAACAGCTGCATGCACATATGATAAAGTTGGGTTTGTGTAATGTGTTGGCCTTACACAATCATCTTTTGAATGTTTATTTTAGATGTCAGGAGTTTGATGATGCAAAGACACTGTTCGGTGAAATGCGTGCTAGAAATGTGGTGTCGTGGAATACTGTGATTTGTGGTGTTGTTGACTGGAGAAGTAATAATTGGCGGAGTCTGTATCTGGGGATTTCTTACTTTAGGAGAATGTTGTTGGAAAGGGTAAGACCAGATGATATAACTTTTAACAGTTTGTTTCGTGCATGCATTGAGTTGCATGATGTTGTGATTGGTAGACAATTGCATTGTTTCATTATTAAAGTGGCGCTTGACTCTCATAGTTTTGTTGGCAGCGCTCTCGTCAAATTGTACGCAACCTTTGGCCTGGTGGAAGCTGCTAAGCGGGCTTTTAATGCTGTTCTGTTTAGAGATTTGGTTTTGTGGAATGTCATGTTGTCTGGCTATGTTTCAAATCGTTTGGTTAAAGATGCTTTTGGGGTCTTCAATTTGATGCAGTTGGAAGGTGTTAAGGGGGATGAGTTTACATTTAGTAGCCTGATGAGTTCCTGTGGTGCTTTGGGAACTTGTGATTTGGGAAAGCAGATCCATGGCCTTATTGTTAAAAAGTCTTTTGATTTAGACGTTCAAGTGGCCAGTGTAATAATTGATATGTATGCCAAGAATAAAAATATAGATGATGCTCGGAAGGCTTTTGACGGGATAGCCATTAAAAATGTGGTGTCTTGGAACACTATGATTGTGGGCTATGGACAGAAAGGAGATGGGAAGGAAGCTATGAAGCTTCTCCGGGGAATGTTACAAACAGATCTCTGTCTTGATGAGTTAACTCTTTCTAGTATCCTTAGCTCATGTGGCAATGTGTCTGCCACTTGTGAAATTATGCAGATTCATGCTTGCACCATTAAGTTTGGGTTTCAAGTTTTCCTATCAATTTCCAATGCCCTGATAAATGCATACTCCAAGTGTGGTAGCATCCATGGTGCATATCAATGTTTTAGCTCTGTTTTGAAGCCTGATCTAGTTACTTGGACCTCAATTTTATGCGCATATGCATTCCATGGTCTTGCCAAAGAAGCTACTAACTTATTTGAGAAGATGTTATCTCATGGCATGAGGCCAGATCCAGTCGCCTTTCTTGGGGTTCTATCTGCCTGTAGCCATGGGGGGCTGGTAGAGAAGGGGCTTCATTACTTCAATTTAATGATCAATGACTACCAAATTGTGCCAGACTCAAATCATTTTACCTGTCTTATTGACCTCCTTGCTCGCTCTGGTCTTTTGGATGAGGCATTTAGTGTTTTGGCCTCCATGCCAATAGAACCTGGGTCAGACACCTTGGGAGCATTCATTGGGGCATGTAAAGTCCATAAAAATCTCGAACTAGCAAAATGGGCTGCAGAAAAGTTATTTACATTGGAGCCAAACAAGCCTGTGAATTATGCTCTAATGTCTAACGTGTATGCTTCCCAAAGTCGCTGGTTTGACGTGGCTGGAGCACGCAGAATGATAAGGGACAGATGTGATTCCAAAGTTCCTGGCTGTAGCTGGGTGGAGATTGCTGGTAATGTTCGTTCGTTTGTGTCAAGTGATAAATCCCACCCAAAATCTCTGGAGGTGTATGCTATATTAGGAACACTGCATAGTTTGATGAAGGATGATAACCATATGTTGAATGTAAAACTCTACAGCTGACGGTATTCTAGGCAACTGTATCGTTAACATCCTTTGCTAATCCCGAATTCAACTTCGAGCACCACAGGCCACGAGTGGTCAGGTTGCACATTCTGAGGTTAAGATTGGCTAGTATTATAAAGTCATTATGTTTTAACGTCCTGAAACATAATAATTTCTCCAGTTGTCCATTACATAATTATATTTACAAATGTTGGTCTAACATGGATCTTTCATTAATATTACTGTTATTACCATGATCTCTTAGCGTTCCGAATGATGCAGTCCTTGACTCCTTATGGAGCTGAAGTAAAATGTATTTTATACTCTTTACCCCCGTCAGGTTTCTCGATTTTGTTTCATTAATATTTTTTCTGATTTTTTATTGGTAGTTTTTTGTCTGATCCTTTTTTTATATGCTTTTTTTTTTTTTTCTAATAACTTTAGGTACGGTCATAAGTTATACAAGCGCCGCACACTCATTTTTAAAAAAATAAGATTTATTATTAAAAAATTAATTTTTTCATGTAGATTTTATATTTATTTTTTTTTTCAAAAGAATATGCGACGCTTGCGCGCTTTATGATTGTAAATATCATTTTTCTTTTTTTCCTGATTGTATGTCTGTGTTGTTATTGTTAATATTAGCTTTGGGCATTAGTTCTTAAGAATATACATTCTGTAGCTGTTTTTGAATTAATTAATTTTCAATAGGCCAAGTTAGCTTTCAGTTTCCAAACTGCAAGCAGAAAATTACTCAAGTCATCAAACTCCTTGTCTATTTCCTGTATTGCCTGTGTTCATTCTCGTCTCCATCGCCTAGCCTCATCTTAATGCATGTTAGGAGATGTTTGGAGAATGAGATAAGATGAAAATTTTATAAATAATAGTAAGATAGTTTATGAATAGTAATGAGATAGTTTGAATTAAATATTTTTTGGATTTTGGAAAGGAGAGAAAAAGTTTGAATAAAAAATATTATGAAGTTAAAATATTGTTATAATATTATTTTTTAATATTATTTTTATTTTTGAAATTTAAAAAAGTTGAATTCTTTTTTTCTTTTTTTTTAAGTTTAGAAAAGTGGTAATGATTAATTTGAAAAAGATATTATGATTAGTTTCAAAGTGTCTGTGTTTAAGTGATATTGGGGAAGAAAATGAGATGGATGTGATGAGAATTGTTACCAAACATTCTCTTAATCTCAATCGTTGAGCCTCATCTTATTCCAATTTAGTTTGAACCGAACTTGATACGTTAATTTTATTTAAGTATTGAACTTCTATCTCTAGAAGTTTATTTATTTTTTTAATACATAAAACAATTTTTATTGATTCCAAATATAGGCATAGCTAAGTACGTAAGACATACATGAGAAATTAAGAACTAAATATAGATACAAGGAAATCATGGAAACTGGGTCCATTTAAATCTATTGCTATAACCCAAAGAAACAAGGTATTGAAACATAATTCCAACGCGACATTCATGTACCAGAAGCTTTCCATTAAACCTTGATGTTGATCTTCTTACATCTTAATTCTCCTCATATATATAATGACCTAAGATACTCTAGACTGCAGGCCTCGTGCTTGTGTTCATCTGGCATATAAAGGTCAATCATATTTTGTTGATGAGTCAAAGCTTTGTGCCAACACGGCAAAAGTCATTGCGGCCTGATTAGGTATACCTGTGAATTGAATCCACTCGGTATTACACAATTAACATAGCTTGGAGGGCACAAGCTATCAATTGTAGGTCCTTCAAATCATGCAGGCTTGCTTAAATAATTAAATTGTGGCTTATGAAGGATTTCTGAAGTCTTTGTTGGGTTGAATGCAGGATTGCATATTCATCATAATCAATGGTGACAAAGGCATGCACATCACCAATTCTCGGATCAGGAAAATGAACTGAAGTTGCGTTTAATAAAGCTAAGGATCTTTATATAGAAATCAAGCCTCCACATCCCTTACTGTTGAGATCAGAAATGGATGGCGGGTGTGTTGCAGAGCCAAGACCAACCGGTCAGTTCATCCTTGTGCTCTTTTTGTTCTCTATTGGAACTGAACTTTCTTTGGTAATTCTTGGAAGATGTTGAGAGAAAGACAAGGCTCTTGAGTTGTCATTTTCACATATATCTTATCTCTTAGGTGATATATGTGAGGACTCCAGCTTATACTCATTGATTGAGAATGGACTCAACTCAACCATCAGAGGACAAGTCAGTCTTTGAATTTGGTCGTTTTCATGAACAGTTCAATTTTGGCAATTTGGAAGTGTAATGGAAGCGCCTCCATTTCTGACTATTCACCGGAGGAAAAGATGGAATCGACCAAGAAAATTATTCAGATGGCTTTTAATTGGCATGAAATTTTACCATAGAATATAAGTGTTAAGGTTATAATATAACGGAAATGGTACTTACAGTTTTGAGTGTACAATCGTAACATAATTATTTAAAATAAATAAATAAATACAAAATTTATTTTTAAAAAATTAAAATTTTAATAATATATTTCACTATTTTTCAAAACTGTACGACTCTGGTATATTTTAAATAGGAAAATTCTTTTTGTCATTTTCACACTTCACACACTACACTTATTTTAATTTTTTTTTCATTTTTTTATAATAAATATTTAGTGTATGGATAATAAATAGAATAATTCAATTAGTTTAATAAGAATAAAATGAAATAAAAAATAAAAAAATAAAAAATAATATTTTAATATATAAAATATATAGTATGAAATGATGTATAACATTCCTCTTTTAAATATTACTCTTTTAACTTATTAAGGAAGACTCTGACTTACGGTAAAGAAAAATATTAAGAAAGTATAATATAAGTAGTTAAATCTACGCACTCCTGTCAACTCAAATTCTCTCTCGGTAGTTTTTGCTGAACCCACTTTCACGTCCAAGCTCTTGATTGGAAAGTTAACTCCGACAATGACAATGACAATGAAATGAAAAGTAATTTTCCCATTCCTGTCAAAACCAATTTAAGAAAAGAAAATCATCATTAAAATTGGGTTGAACGTTAAAGTCTAAACAAGTCAGGTTAGTTGAAAAAAAGAAATGATATTTATAGTGTTAAAATGTATAATTAATGAATAAATATAAAATTTATATTAAAAAATTAAATTTTTAATAGTAAATTTTATTATTTTTTAAAATAATAACGTATCATTTATACACTTTACGATTATATGTAATATTATTTCTTGAATAAATAAATTTTAAAATATTTTCCTTGAACAAATAATAAGAAAAATATAAACTTGCAGTAAAGCAATAAAAATATAGAAAATTGAGATCACAAAAAAAATAAAATTTAGAAAACCGAGAATGAAAAACAAAGAAAAATCTTACCCATCTTTCAGGGGGAGGAAAATGATATATTTATAACTCTTTTACAACTTATGCTACAATTATCTAATATTAACATGCCACTTCATACAAAACGAGTTTTTATTTTTTAAAACTACATTTAATTTAGTATAGAATTATAAGAGAATTTTAAGGTAATCATTTTCATAGATGTAAAGGTTTCTCCTTCTCCCAGTGTGATATTTCGTATTAATTGATGAGTGTAGATGGTGTATGAGATTCTATATTATTTGAAAATGAGAAGCTTTTGCTTTAATTATATCATTAATTTGTCCTTCTATAATAGACTCTAGATCTGGCTTAGGCTATGATATCATAATCTATTTCAACCAGAAGTGCAAGATTTGAACCGTGCCTTTATGATGGAATAGTCCGATAAGGACAACAAAACTTTAAGGGAGATATTGTAATACCCTGTCTTGATTAATGAGTATATGTGATATATGAAATGTTACATTATTAATAATGTAGCAATTTTTCCTCTTCATAGTAATTTTAATAAAAGTCCAATTGTAATATTGACCGATTCTTTTATAATTAAGTCTAAACGTAGCTTGGCTCTTCCTTCAAATGTTAACCTAACATATTGCCCAAAAAACAACTAAATGGTAATTCCACCAATACCCCCCACAGGGATGTCTAGTATTTATTTTCTCTTTTAAATTTTTATTGTTTATAATTGGGGAGTTTTTTATTTTTCATAATTTTTTTATTAAGATTTTTGATAAAATGTTACGTTTGATGTATAAGATATAAAATTTTAAAATCTATCTTTTAAATTAAATTATATTAAGTGGATGTTATATAATATGAACATCATGAAATAGAATTACGCTAAAGTATATAATTGCAAATTTTGTAAAATTTAAAAGATTTCTTATGAAAATAGAAAACATGAATTCGTACAAAATAATTTAACAATTAATCCTAACAAGCAACGTAACGATTATTTTCCTTCCTTTTTGTTTTTTTCTCGTTTGCTTGAGTCAATTTTTCTTCGTATCGTATGGCATATGGAACAATTCGTCTGTTCATGATTGTGATGTCAGGCATATTGCTGGCCAGCAGGCCAGCAATCAGAGTAAACTCCACGCGGGAGTGGAACACTCAGCACAGGACAAAAAGGTTGACATTGACTTTAATATATATACACACACTAACCCCTATCCAAAAGATTTTCGTACCACGTTTAATATGTAATTTATTATTTTTATTATTTTATTTAAATATGTATGTTTATATATAAATACATAAATTTAAATAAAAAATAAAAATAATAAATTACTTATTAATATTAATATATAATATAAGAAATGATAAATAGAATTCTTCGTAAAAATTAAAATTTACCCTCAACAATTAATTAGGAGTGTCAAATCGTGTTAATAAGTCGTGTTCGTGTTGTGTCAAATCGTGTTAACGGGTCATATAGGTCAACCCTAACCCGACCCGTTAAGTTTATCGTGTCAAAATTTCAAACCCTAACACGACCCATTAACATAACGGGTCGGGTCGTGTCAACCCGTTTTGACCCATTAATAAATATTACGAAATATATTTTTCTTTATAAGTAAATAAATAAATTAAGAAAATATTACGAAATAAGTTAATACGACACAATACAACTCATTTTAAACTATTTATATAAATGGGTTGAATAGGCCTGAAATTAACCTTTTTAACCTGATTAAATTTAGCATAATTTTATATAAATATTAAAATTACAATATCTATAAAAATTATAAAACTAATTATAAGTCCAAAACTACGATCCAAATAATAAAAATATCGAAATTGAAATTCTAACAATTTTATTTTTAGATATAAGGGTATAATTGTAACTTTAACTTTCTTAACGTGTCATAACGGGTCAAAACGAGTTAACCCGTTAAGCAATCGTGTCTTAACGGGTCAACCCATTTTGACCCGAACCCATTAAGGCTAAACCCTAATCCGTTATTATCGTGTCGTGTTCGTGTTGGGTTAACGGGTCGTGTGACATATTGCCACCCCTATAATCAATGTCACGTTTAAGAAATAAGAGAGAAAATTTGAATAATATTTTTTTATATTTTTTTAAAATAAGTATTATAGTAGAGAGTTTGTGAAAATGAATATGTAGAATTAAAAAAAAAATATTTGAATATAATTATTTTTAAAATTATTTTTTATTTTAGATTTCTAAAGATTGTATTGATCTTTATATTAAAATAATAATTGGATGAAAAGCTGAAATAGAAAATCTTGTCAAACAAAACATGGCATTAAGTTTTGTAAATATATTTGATATAGTTTATACATATATCATTTATTGTACTCATAAGATAGGGGCACTATGTTTTTAAATATTTAAAATATTTTTATTAATAAATTAAAATAATAAATATGTAATTATATGTGTATAGTAATTTAGTCGAGTTTGTATGATTTAATAATTGAGTTTGTAATTATAAACTTTATCAAATTTTATTTAATTGAGTTCTGCTAAATATTTAAGATAACTCTTTGTAGAAAAACCCATCTATCAAGAAATATAAAAGAAATATTTTAAAAATAATAAAAAGTTTTTATAAAAATAAATTTATAAAAAGATGTAATTTAATATAATATATTAAATTATAAAATTATTTTTATAATAAAATAAATTTAATATATCATATAAAATTTTATCAATTTATAAATTTATTTTTATAAATTTGTATTAAAAGTAACATTTTTTTTTAATTTTATATATTGTAATTTACTCATGTTTGTGAAGAAAGATGGACAACCTGGCATTGCAAATTGCAAAATGTTGTGTTGGGCATTAAATACGACTTTTATTTCCTAAATGCGTGTTTCCCAACGATCAGGTTACACTGCAACTCCTCTCCTTCAAAGTCTTCCCTTCGTCTCCCCCTCCGCCTGTAACATCTAGTTGACGCTCCTTCTCCACTGCCCGCCATTTCCAACTCTCCCCAGAATGAGTAGCCCGGACTCATCTTACGATGTCCGGGTAACAAATGGTCGGGTTCCCTACTCGCCGTGCTCCGTTTACTCCTACACCTCCACCGTCGGGAGTTCCACCCCCGGCAGGAGCCGCGTCTCCGTCGCTGCCAGATCGTTCGCTGGAATCTTCTCCGGGTGCTTCGCTCCCCCGGAGATTAAGAACTCCATCTTTAGCGTCGCGGACTCCGAGGAATTTAAAGCTCCATCTGGTAAAGTCGAGTTTCTCATAATTCCGATTTGTTTTCTAAAGAAAAGTATCAAGTTGGAGAATTCTGGAAGTTTTGGTGTAGAATTCTCTCAAAGTCTTATGGTTCGACTTGGTTTTGAGTTTCTGTGATCTTTGCGACTCCAGTCCAGAAGGTTCCATCTTCTGACTGATTCCTGTTTTAGGTTGCTGAAAAAGAAAATGAAACCAAAATTGCTATTAGTATTATCAGGTGTTATTTACACCCTCGATAATCCACTGTACTACCTTTTGGGGAAGTCAATGCTCCCGAGTAGATCAAGGACAAGGGGGAGACTGCTCCCATTCCGCTTGCCGCTGGCAAGTGAATCGCTTTTGCTTTCTTTTCCGCCTGGCTACTAAAATGTTTCAGTTCGCCAATCTTTGGTTTTGTTATATGTTTTGTCCCTTTGTCGAAATTTCTAACTTACGAAGTGGATTTACAGATTTATGCTATATCAAATTTATTTGCATTCGCAAGATTAGTTAGAATGAACTTTTGAATTGTCGCTGTCTTAGTTGTATCGGATGGTTCAAGAGCTGGTAGTGAGAGAAGTCGACGCGGTGGTTCAAACCGGGGAGTCTATGCCAGTCCAAATAACTCGACACATACGCGAGAGCATAGGCGAGAGCCTGGGAGTGTCAAATTCACCATGGAGGAAATCTTCAGGGCCACGAGGAATTTCTCCCCCTCTTCCAAGATCGGACATGGTGGGTTTGGGACAGTCTACATGGGGACACTCGATGATGGAACCGCTGTAGCAGTCAAACGTGCCAAGAAGGTTTGGTCAAAGTTGTTTATTAGGATATTCCACTTTCTGGATCTAACATAACTTCGACAACTCTGTGGCGTAGAACTTTAACCGGTACTTCGTTACATTTCTTTGCAGAGTACGTCTCAGCTTGATAAGCATTTGGGGGTGGAATTCCAAAGTGAGATCCAAACACTGGCACAAGTGGAACATTTGAATTTGGTGAAGTTTTATGGATATTTGGAGCACGAAGATGAAAGAGTTGTGGTGGTGGAGTATGTTTCCAATGGAACCCTCAGAAACCACTTGGATTGTGAGTTGTCTTTCTGTGGCCTTATGTTCACTTTGTGCGCACCTGCGAATGAGCTTAGTTCTTGATGTCTGATCTGAGAAATAATGCAGGTATTCATGGCAACATTCTGGATCTTGCTGCCCGGATAGATGTAGCAACTGATGTGGCCCATGCCATCACCTATCTTCATATGTATACAGGTATGTTTCAGGGGTGAGCCCATTCATTTGTCTTGTCAAAATTATCAAAATTGTTTGCCTTTTGAGATTATAAAATCTGTTTCTCAATGGATGTTGTATTGGTTCCCTCGCAGACCGTCCTATCATTCATAGGGACATAAAATCTTCTAACATTCTTCTCACTGAAAACTTAAGAGCCAAGGTAGCCGACTTTGGTTTTGCTAGACTCGCAGCTGATTCAGGTGCCACCCATGTGTCTACCCAAATTAAAGGGACTGCTGGTTACTTGGATCCCGAGTACCTCAGAACTTATCAACTGACTGAAAAGAGTGACGTTTATTCATTTGGTGTGTTATTGGTTGAACTAGTCACAGGCAGGCGTCCAATTGAAATAAACCGAGAACTCAAGGAGCGGATAACGGCAAAATGGGTATGATTCTCTCCCGCCTTTTCTTTGGTCACAATTTGTTTTCATTAGTCCTAGTAATAATTTTATATTTAAAGGGAAAAAATGGTTCAAGACCTATACAGAAATCCTTAAAAAGTATGATTATGTAGTACATGTCCATCGAATGTTGACAGCTTAGTCTATGCAACTTCCAGCTCTACCATCTCTACTTTTAAATGGATAGGTTGATTAAGCTACAAAGGAGCATTTTATAAAGAAAGAAAATTCTTCTCCATAAGACAAATTGATGTGTAAGTGCAGGCCCTGAAGAAGTTCATAGAAGAAGATGCCATTTCAACCTTGGACCCAAAGCTGGAATGCACTACTGCAAATCAGTTCGCTCTTGCTAAGATTCTTGAACTAGCCTTACAGTGTTTGGCTCCACGAAGACAAAATCGGCCTAGCATGAGAAGGTGTGCAGAGATCCTTTGGGGCATCCGCAAGGATTACAGAGAGCTAACAGCTTTAGACTGCCGTTCACTCTCCTCTCATTCTCAAAGGAGCGCTTCAATGAGAAAAGGATGAGAAAATATTATGAGAGGTCTATGGTGGGAGTAGCCTGTAATCAAAGGATTTGTTTTAGAACTAGAGAGAAAAATATGGAATTATCTAGACATAAAAAGGCGTGTAGAGTGGTATACACCAATTTGAGCAGGTTCATTTTAGGAGGGTGCCAATAATTTTCCCAGAAGTGGATTCAAAGACATTGATGGGAAAAAGTTCACTTCTTGCAAGTGTAGTGATCTATTTATAATTTGTTCATGGGATTTGGATTGTTTATAGCTAAATTTAATTTGAGATTGGGGAAATTCTCTAGTTCTGCCGCCTTCCGTGTGCGCGACTTTTTTTTTTTTCTAGGATTTGCTTATTGTTTTCAGTCTTCCTGTAGGAATCTGGATACAAGAGTACTTAGATTTGAAGCATTATTGGTATATTCCCATTGTACATTCTCTTGGTTCCTCATCTCGTGGGAACCAAGTTTTATTGTGTATTAGTAGGATCACAATTTCAAGTGATAAAGGTCTTAGATATGGAGGTATATTTCACCAAGGTCTAAGATTCAAATTCCTTTGGATGCAAATAATCTCTAAGAGTTATATATTGGATTGAGAGATTTTCTCTTTGAATTACTCGAGGTGCACTTGTGGAAAACTTCTTACCAAGAGCCTGTACACCCTTGAGATTAGTCGGAAAATTATTCCTAAACATCCAATGCCAATAAAAAAAAAAAAAATCACAATTTCTTTACAAATAGGAGTGTAAACGCATCGAGATGGAGCAAGTAGTGGCCCAGTGGGTGGTAAAGTCTAATTTGTATTGAATTCGAGTTTATTCTCAAATTACAAAATTTTATATCCATAACAACTTATTTAGCACTCGAACAAGCTGGAGCTTGATAACAAGCTACTTAATTTTGACAAAACAGACCATTTATATTGTATCCTTTAACTTTGTACACAAATTTTGACGAAAAAACATTTTAAAATTTATATATATATATATATATCAATGATTATATTAATAAGAATTTAAGCGACAAGTATAGAATTAGGAACATGATTTCTTCTTATTTTTAGTACTTAGATATTTTCCTTATAGTTTTAAAGACAACTTTATAGTTGAAAAGTTCTATTTATCATCCAATACACCATACATCAATACATGTTTAGCCTAATTTTCTATAAGTAACTCTGCAGCTATGGGTCTAAGGCTGTGTTTGGGTGTTGAAGTATCTTCAACACTTCTCATTACTATTCATTACTTTATTATTACTTTTCACCTACTTTTTTTACTATTCATTACTTTATTATTACTTTTCACCTACTTTTTTTACTATTCATTACTTTTTACCTACTTTTTATTACTATTCATTACTTTATTATTACTTTTCACCTACTTTTTATTACTATTCACAACTCTCCTCAACACTTCTCAACACCCAAACCCACCCTAAGAGCTGCCTCGGACAGGTTCCTTGACATAAAAATAAATTAAAAAAAAATCAATGAGAAAGTATCTTTTTTTTTTTTTTTTTTAATTTGTTGATTTTTCCAAAATATGAATAATCTTTTCAGCTTGAATACAATGATTTAACAAACTTAACCCAAACTTGTGGTGTTTTTGTCAGAAAGAGAAGACATGAAATGATGAAATGGTTCCTTTTGTTTTTCCATCCGAGTGGAAGGGACCAGTCCCGAGTCCGAGCGGTCAACTTGTATTTTTTTATATGGTCTTTGCCTTATTAAAGGTGGTGAGACGGCCAATTATTTAGAAACATGCCCCACCATAAAGGCTTTCCATCACATCTGACATTAGAAACTTGATTCCGAGCGGTCAAATTCTATTTTTTATACGGTCTTTGCATTATTAAAGGTGGTGAGCCAGCCAATTATCTACAAACAGCCAATTTTTTATACGGTCTTTGCCTTATTTAACATTATAAACTTGATAACATCTATTTCATAATATCCTTGTAGGACAAAGTATTTATTAGATAATTATTATAAATAATTATTTTATAATAACTTTAATAATGATACATGTTCTAATAAAATGAGAATATCACGTGTCTTAAATACCTAATAATTAGCCGAGAAAATCGTGTTTTGTAAAAAATAATAAAAGAGAAAATATATTGTTAAAAAGAAATGATATTTGTAATTATAAAGTACACAATCTCTTTGAACAAAATTAATTCTCTGATAATAGATCCCACTTTTTTTCAAAACGATTGTGTGTACTTACACATTTTATAACGTAACATAACTCATTGTTAAATCCCTTTGAGACTAACTTCATGAATAATCATTTTTTGCCATGGCATGGCTGTTTTGTCCTACTTTGGTTGGCCCTATACGGTTAAAACATGAACTAAAAAACCTAGTTCCCAGAATAAAAGAGGGAACAAACCTCATTGAGAAGAAAAATTTACAACAAACCGCACACAATATGTCCTCCTTGGAACAACTGCTTGAGTTGGATGACTTGTGGGCTCACTGCTATATTTGTCTGAACTTATGTGCCTGAACAAAAGAGCCTACTTTTGTCAGAACTTCATGCGAAACTCCCTCACGTTCCCTACCCTACACGTTCACCTCTTGAGAATGAATCTTGCCGAGTCAACTCATAGTTACCATCTGTGCGTCTTTGATTCTCATTATTTATGGTCTTTGCTTTTGAACAAAGGAAGAAGAACGAAGATGTGTATATAGTCACATGCCAAACACTGCAAAAACATTTTACACGCCAAACGTACATTGAGAGAGAGAGAGAGAGAGAGAGAGAGAGAGAGAGAGAGAGAGAGAGAGATTTTCTGTTAATATTTATATACCTGTGCCAAATCCAGTAGCTTTCACTGGTTTCCAGTTTCCAGCTAATAGCAGCCATGGCTAATGAAGTGAAACCTGCTAGCATAAATCCCCAGCGGAACCGTCTAAAAAGTGTGTGGATAAGATTTTCAAACCATCCTTTAATATTTTGCCATCTACAGGAAACAAGCAGCCTCGCCTTAGAAGAGTAAGTGAACGCAAATTTGTTTAATCAGGTTCAAGCATACTAATGGTTCTGTTACGTCTGTAGCATAAAGCAAATAGATTCTGCAAGTATAAGGGGCTGCAAACAACTCGCCCCAGTTAATGTATCTAGTCTGATTGATATTTGAGCTAGTTCTAGATGCTTGTTCCACCCATGCTCATCAAATATGACTTTACACCAACCCCATGATTGCTCTGATAACGTTAAAATTATGCTGAAATCACCATATTTCATCACTATGTTGCTATTCCAGTAAGTTGGGCTGGGCCCAAATTTTGATAACTAACCATTCACGTGTAGCATGCGCCGTCCCTAGCTATGCATGGAACTATGTCCGTCCAAATGCCTAAAAAAGACCGAGCAATAGCCTAGTGGCAGATATTTACCTAGGTGGGTCGGCTGTCCCTGATCTAAAAGTAGGTGTAATTATGAACTCAAAAACTATATAAGCTTATTTTCTCCTTCACCAAACATTACTAAGCAAAATATAGAGAATTGACAATTAATGAATCTACAATAAATAAAATATCGCTAAGAAAAGATACAAGCAGAGCAGCGGATAAGAAAGTCCAATATCTAGCAGGCTGCAGTGACATTTAGCAAGAGCCTATATCTTATCAAAATATGGCCACAGTCCAGCTGGGATGACGGTAACACCCCGGATTGTGAAATTTTTACCTTAGATGGGAGGATTGTGATGGTGTACGGGTGCTAAATCCCACAGTGGCTGTTTATTAGATGGAACTAGGCTTCATAAGTGATTATTTAGTCTAAGAACTCTGGTAACTTCTATTAGATCTTTTGTGATACAGTGCAGATGTGTATAGTGTTTTTTCTATGGTCACAAGAAATGGCATTAGAGTTAAGTTATTAATGCCAGAAGCTAAGTGATTCTAGAAACTCCAATTGTAACTTCAATTAGTCTTTTTTGGGTCTAACGTATATGTATTATGTGTACAACCAAGCTATCCGAAAAACAATATTAAAAATTTTGAGCCTATACTTTTTAACCCATTATCATAGTATTATGTGCATTTTTAGGTTTGTATTATTATCAATTCCATCTTTTCTCAAGCAGGTCGATTTGTTTTAGTAAAACTTCATAATTTGGAAAAATAGAAAAACCCACCTTTCCGGCATATTTAAAGAGCACCCAATTGAAAAAGAGAATGGCCAATAATTGGTAGAGATCTCAATCAGCCATCCAATAAGAAGCCCCAATGCCCCAATTGCAACCACAAGAAAAATATTGGAAGACCTGCAGGTTTAGCATCGTTACATTCCTACCATATCTTCTCATAAGCCTTACATAAATGAACCAGAACAATGTCTACACAGCATCAGGTACCTGGTTGCCTTAGTTGCAGCCATGAGGGCTGTAAGAATAGCTACAGCTGTGTGTAATGCCCTCTTAAAAACTTCATCAATGGTAGCTAGGTACACAAAAGTGCTCACCACAGCCATGAAGGAGAGCCAAAAGTCCATAAACTGAAACATTTACCCTTTGAATAATCAATACCATCTCAACTTAGAGTTCTTGAGTGGGAGAGAGGGAGGACATTCAAATTAACATGCCGGAAAATTTACTACATTTTTCATAATTTAGATCTCACTTGCCACTATAAACCTGTTTTGTTCCAAGCACCTCAAGCAAAGGTGCATTGTCATTGTCTCCAAATGATTTCAAAGCCTTTAATGACCCTTGTTGTCCATTGTATTTTTCAAACGAGTATGAATCCCACCGTAACCTCAATTTTAATATGATTTGCCCAAGTTTGGATAACCAATGAGCAAATCTTCATACATGCTACACCAGTTATAAACTGCAGTTCCATGAAAAAGAAAAATGGTGCAGAAATAACTCATACCTGTAAGACATTATAGGTTAATGCACACCATGTGCCTACATCACAAGCATGATATAATCCACTTGAAATTCCACTACACGTGAATACCACCCACTCTGCCAATGCCTGCATAAAAAAAAATTATAGTTTATTTGGCAATAGAAATGAATATGAAGGGTCAAAATTTTAATGTTGGTTGATTTGAATAGCTTGAACATTCTTGAGTTATTAACCACTAACCATGCAAATCAGTTATGAATAACCTCCCCCCTGATATCACTAGAGATATCACTGAACTCCTTTATACTTCTGAAATATCACTAATCTCACCATTATGCTGCGAAACCTGTGATGTTAGGTGGATAACTCAGCACTCTTAAGGAATTTAATCCATGACCTCACTTCCTCCGTTGTCATTATCTAAGAATTTCTAACCCAAGAGTTTGAACCTTAGATCTAGAGGGGGCATACCTCTGAGAGGTTTTTTCCGTCTTTCTTAAGGTCTGCATCTTCGATTAAATTAGTGTTTGTATTCAAGGTCAAACAAGCTTATAACAGCAGTACATAGGATTACTTTTGGAGGATACGCAAGCTATGCTATCATCAAAGCCTTAGAGCAGTGACATTGTTGCATACAATAAAATGGAATGGCTTCCGGTAAATACCAAAATCAATTCACACCCTTTGTAGCTAGAAGGTTTAAATTGTTGCCAATTATCCCAAAAACAGGAACACGCATTACCTTCCGTCGAAGGGCCCAAAACGCAGGAAATACAGCCGCAGCATTTGATGCAATAAGGCAAATTGATTGCCATATGTGCCCTACAGCAGTTTTAGGCAAGTGAATCAAGTAAAAAACCATTGAGTTGCATACCAAATCCTAGCACAAAATTTATATGCACGTAGATGTTTTGGTAAATCATATGGTAGAAGATTAAGAGCATGTCACCTTCAGCTCTGTGCTCTAATACCATTACAAATTCTTTGAGACTTACCAAAAAATACTTGTTTGATAACAGCCAAGGACATATTAACAACAAAATTATCATAGGCCAACTACAAAACATTATCTCATGTTACTCCATATCCACCTTACCTTGATGCGATACAATTTCAACACTACAGTCAAAGCCTCCATGCCTTCTATCGCAGGAGCAGAAGCTGCGGAAGATTTTTTTACCAAAA
This sequence comes from Carya illinoinensis, assembly GCF_018687715.1. Classification (NCBI taxonomy): domain Eukaryota; kingdom Viridiplantae; phylum Streptophyta; class Magnoliopsida; order Fagales; family Juglandaceae; genus Carya; species Carya illinoinensis. The sequence continues at coordinate 10,612,461 of NC_056752.1, forward strand.
AAAAGAAACAAATACTCAATAAGAATTAGGGAACTAAAATCTCAACAACTGAGCATCCGGATCATATCAACAACAGTCGGGCAAATTACCACAGGATACTTGTAACTACAATTAGAAATAAATTTCCTCTACTCTCCCCCCCCTTCTCCTCTCCTCTCCACATATTTTGGCCTCTACTCCAAAAGGACTAGCTAATGTCGCAATTAGAGGCCCTTAGAATCATCAAAAAGGGAAATACTTCTCCAAGCAATGTGCTATCCAATTCACTGCCTTCCGATACATAGTCTAAGGTATTCCAATTTCCCCACTTTATCTCTAACGTTGTTGTCAGGCCATTCCATCATAGGTGGTATGGCTCAAGTTTTAGTTGAATTGTCTCTGATACCATATGTAACAACTCAAGAAACACCCAACTTGCATCCGGGCTTATACTCCAATTTGGAGTAGCCAATGTTACATTTGGAGCTCCTTGGAATCATTATTAAAGCACAAGAATTTATTCCTCCCAAGCAATATGGGATCCTATTCACCACTTTTCTATACTCAATCTGGGGTATTACCAGAATTAATCCCAATGAAAAATTTACTTGTATATAAAATTAAGAAACTTTCTGGTTTCAACTAGTTCAATAGGTAGTCTCTTACCATTGCACAAGAAATTTGGAATCATATCCTCCCTACTAGAAAAAGGGGGATTCATAGAAAGGAGAGGACTATCTTGCTTTGTGTAGCACAGAGATCCAGCGGGCTTCCAATAAAACCAAAAAAGTGGATCTTCAGATATGCAACACTAAGGAAATTTCTCATTTACTTGAGCATTATTATATGGCATACAATGTACCAAAAGATTCCACCAATTTAAAGGATGAGACGTGATAGTTTAATTATGTCATGTGAAATCATTCTTAATCCTTACAAAGAAGAAATTATGATATTTTATTAAAACTTATTATGCTAAAAAACCAAACTTGAATCAATTGCCTTCCCCATGGTAGTAATTTTGTCTTTTCTCACAAAGCTTGATTTCATTCACTCCCTTTCCAAAAAACACACACACTTACAGAAAGAGCTTAAGTTTCATTCACTTGTCTCAGTATTATCCTCTGGCCAAGCAAAGATTCTAACTAACCCTACCCTGATAACAATACTTTTGGGCAAAAGATTAATCAAGAAGTTTCACTTATAGCCTCCAACGACATATATATAAGATATATATATATATATACATAAAATTAATTAAGAAAATAATGGGAAGAGGCTGAACAAAAAAACCTGTATGATGTCAATCCACTTGCGTCAAAAGAAACTCTGCATTCCCCATGAGAGGAGCATCGTTTTGGGCATCTTTCGAGGGAAACAGACATGATAGTTTGATCTTTGGAAGCACTACCACTAATATTAAGATATCTCAATCCAAAACCCCAAGTTCCTTCTCTAGCATATAAAATATAAAAATCAACTTTTTCTCTGCTGGAATTGTACAACTTGAAAAACATGGAGCCATCACTACTTCTTGTAGTGTTTGCATAATAATAGTCCCAGTTATTTAGAGATGGTAATCCACCAAATCTAGTGTATACTTCGTAATCTATCCTTGCATCTGATGTTAGTCGGATATGTATATTTCCTCCGGCTGCACCACGAGGAATGTCCAAAATAAAGTAAGTCCAACTATCATCTGGTTTCCCACCATACGAGGAGTTGCTTGCAAGGGGTTCAAGAGGAAAATTGGCTGAATTCGAGAATAGTTTTTCACTGACTGGCAGATAATAGGATTCAAATGGGTTTGAATCTCTCCTGAGAACTGTCTGCAGACAACCATTATCAGCTTGTCAATAAGTTATTCAAGTGAATATTTTTTTTTTTTTCCAAGCATCAGAAAAGAGAAGACTATACAGGCATAAACTCCTCATAAAATTAATATAAAGAAGGGAGAATTACACTTTTCACCCCCAAAATATGACCTGTTTTTTATTTTCTAACCAAAGTACCAAAAGTATCATTGTTCACCCTAAAATATCGATATTTTCCAATTTGCAATTTCAGTTATGACCTAACCGTTAAGATTGTGGCTAGCAGCCATTTTTCCACTCATCTGCAGGTGGATCGTAACTGAGTGCAAATTGAAAAATATATGCAGTTAGAGTGCAAAGCGAATATCATGTGGTAGTTTATAAATGAAAAGCGTGAATTCCCCTACAAAGAATGAAACTGTGAAATGCTTATCTGAAAACATCCAAATTGGAATCCAGATTCTATTTGGTTTATAATGCTATCCTAATGCTCTATAATCATCATATTCTGCCATTTTAAGCCATTCCATGTATAAACTCAAACAACTTATGCATTATCTGCTGATCTTAACAAATGAGCCAAGATAGGAACCCCATGTAGAAACATGCTTGGGCCTTTAAATACCAAATAGTGTAAGTTGAGAAATCACCTTAACATTTTTTCATCCCATTATACCAGCTATCTATATTATAAAGACACATAATTTAATAGAGGCAGAGAGCAATACTATCAACAATCGCACCTGAAGGGCATATCTTTCCCATATACAGTTTGATCCAGCCTTCCCTATGGGACATTGAAGCACTTGTGATTCCATTGAATAGCAAACTTTCACAGCAGTGTTTTGAGTCCCTCCAAGTATATTTGAAATATTAACAGGTAAAATAGTAATATACCAGCGGCCAACCTTTGGCGAGGAAATAGACAAAGGGGCTTCACTAATGTTACTGGAATAATCATACTCAGTTGCTGATGGAATTGCACCATGCCGAGCAAAACACATTAAATTAATCCCACTTATATTCCCATTGTTGTTTGCTGCTGATACATTATACCTGATATCCGCAGCCATGATGGTCAATTCTTCAGCCACTCCGACAACATCCAATGAGTAAACTTTTGGTTCACCATCTCCAAGGCAAGATGTTTCCAAACTATTTTTGCAAGAAAACATATTCTTATTTGTTTGGTTGTAAGACTTGACTCCTGAAAAACTTCCAGCAGGAAAATAACCGTATAACGGAATACATGAGAGTTGATCAACTGTCTGGTTGCAGTACTGGCCCCACATCGTTGTGGTTGTACATCCTTCCACTGTTATGTTGGCACTGAAGGAGTATGCTGGGCCTCGGACAATCTGCAGTATGAGAGTATCACTAGTTTATATTTTCAAATGATTGCAATACCTCATGAATGCCCAAAATTAACATACCAATACTGTTCATTGAAGAAGAGAAAGAAAGCAAATTGAAAAGAGCTCAAAAAATAAATCAGCAATACCAATGTGTATATCATTCTGGCATCATGAATCTCATGATAGCGCAATATTCATTGAAATTTAGCACAAATACTAGATTGGGAAGGGTTGCAGGGCAGCTAAATTTTCAGATATAAATTTCTAGCACAAATCAGGGGGCACATTTAAATACAAGAATATTAGAACTTTTTGGTATCACGAATAAAATGGCTTATGATCCCATTCTGAATAATTAATCAGCTCCAAAATTTACCTCCCATCAATACAGTTATAAAAAAAAAAATTCAATTAATGAAATTGCTTCCTCACATATCTCACGAGTATTTAAAAAGTTCCTCTCGTACATGGGATTTAAAATTAGCACAGCAGGAATGTCTTCCTTGGTTCCTGGACACCCAGTGCCCATAAAAAGAAAAAAAGTACAGCAGGAAAGAAAAAGTAAAAAGAGGATCTACTATTTAAGTAAAGTATTTTGCTTCTACCATTAAAATATTTTATTGTGATGTGAAATACACAAGATAATGGCATATAACAAAGAGACAAGTTAGTGGATGAAGCAACCTTCCTAGCCGCCACAGAAAAAAAGTTAATAGAAACTGCATACTGAAGGGAAAAGATATCACAAAACATGAGCTAGTGATAAACCATACCATTTTTGATTGTGTCCTTGTAGGTCCAATGCCATTGAAGAGACCAAAATACCAAGCTCCCGGAGATATCTGAATAATTCATTATTTATTATCTTATTAACCAGACAATTGGCTAAAAATAGATATAAAAAACAAAACAAGGAAAGCAATTGTGAAACTTCCCATGCACCAAACTGGTGAACCTTTCAACCTCCAAGAAAGTGCATACAAGTAAAACAAAAGATATATAGAAAACCACGGTTCTATGCCAATTTAATTACTTAGAACATAAATTGAGTAAGAATATTTGATTTTAGCATAAAAGAAAAAAGGTATAACAATAAGCGAAAGATTTTGAGATTGACCTGCTCATTTGTCAATTTCATTGTGATATTTTTCTGCATAGCAAAGCATTGCTCCACATTCTGAAGAGCTTGTATTCCTCCAAATGAGCCATTTGAAAGGGGAAATAACACTACAACAGCAGAAAATCTTTCAAAACTGCTTGCAACAATAATCAGATTAGACTTGGAGCAAGAAAAAGAAGTCAAACAGAATTCTTGTTTAATTGAGGTTCAATTAGATTTCTAATAGGTCACTTTCACCTGAATTACCTGAATCATTTAGAAAAATGTTTGAGACATCTGGCAGTGGTGGGCTGCCATCTCTGAAGCAAATTACTGGTAGTGCACTTTCAGGAGCCTTTTTTAGGCTTACAGCATCCTGTGAACAAATTGGACCATAAGCAAATGACAACTCACAATGCATTATATTTGTAATTGATTTATACAATTGCCTTCATTCTAAAGGCAGATTCTTGAAGCACGATTTAATTCTATATTAGGTGAAAAGAAGAATACAAAGATTCCAGAATTACTGACATGGGTAATAGGAAAAACTTAGGAATATCAGATGAGAGCATGGTATAGTTTTGTTATATGTTTAATATATATATATATTATATATCAGAAGAAAACTCATATCCAGGAATTAGCCATCGTGGAGACGTTTGAATACTGAAAAAAATCCTATCAATTATTCAAACTTGATAAGCGCACTTACAAGCTCGACATCTGAGTTCAATGCTATAGACATGGAAGAGAACCATGATGGTAAATCAACTGGAACAAGGGAAAAACAGCAAAACTAGTAAGATATTGTACAAATTGCAAATTTTCCATAAAAAATAAGAAGGAAATAAATAAAGGAGACAATATTAGTGTTATCGAATTTGATAAGAGACTGAAACAATCAATTTGGTCATGAACCCCCTAATGAAAATTGAACTTGGTTAGCAGTATATACTCCAGTACCAAATACCGTGACAGAAAGCAGAATCACAATGGAGTACTGACGTTACATACAGGCCAAACCTTGCTTCTAAAACTGTCGGATAAAGCAATGGTACTTCATTTTCCAATCAGCACGTCAAATTTATAGCTTAAACAATGTAAACGTCCTATGTTACAACTCTGTTACGACTGCTACTTGTAACACAATAAGACAAAATTATACCATCAATGGTAATCAGCAATCGAGCATTCAAGTAAGAAATAATCACCAAATTACTTCAACTTAAAAACAATAATCATAACACTGGAGGCATATGCATAAAACAGAAAAGAGCATGTAAACACTTCTCCGTATTCCACAAATTACTTATTAAAAAAAAAAAAAGAAAACGTGTTCCACAAATCCACCATCAAATTCAATTCTTTTACTACGACACACCAATCAGTACACCCCAAAATTCTTCAAGAACCAATGAAAAATCAAACTTATTGGTCAAATACTCAAAAGGGTCATGAAGAACTGGTTTTGCACACCTCTAATATAACGTAAATCAAAGGGTTTGAGCGTCGTCCGAGGGTAGCTGAAGCTGGAGAGAGTGAAGCTGTTGTAACCCAGCTCGTCGTACATATAGCAGAGGCCAAAGAAACAAGAAAAAAGAATGAAAAGACTGAGAATCGAATTGGAAGAGAAGCACCGAATCGAATTGAAACCCATATATTTTTTTGGTGATTCTCCCCGCACGGCACTGGTGGAAAGGAGGAAAAAAAAAAAAACAATGGGCTTTAAAGGGATTATAGGGTAATAATGATTATTATGTTTATTAGGTGATTAAAAAATGAGATTGTAAAAGAAAAACTAAACGTAAGAGTTCAGATTCCGGTTGACTTGTACTCGTCAAGCTGGTTCGGTCGGGCTGATTGAAGATGAGGATGTTGGAACCACGCGCTAGTGTGGATCGCGACAGTCACGTGCCATGCGGCGATGAGTTTCTTCACTGTATGGACGGGATATTCTTTTTTTTCATTTTCGAATCTGATTTGATTGGTAATAAATATTATTAATTTTAAATAAATAATACATATTATAAAAACTTATTATGATGTTTCTCTATTTAATATTTAAATCATTATTTTATTTAATATTTTATATTTTATGAAAAGATGAGAACTACGAGTAGGAAACTAGTTGGCTAATCTTATAGAACGTGAAAGGTACAGAGTTAGGTATAGCTTTGAGTCTTTGACTGGTAAAGCCAAATAAAGTATTATACTAGGAACAATGATACATATTACATAGTCGTGGAGGGGCGCTGCACAATTATTTAAAAATAAATGAATTAATGTAAAATATATATAAAAGAAAATTAATTTTTTCATGAATTTTTTTTAAAATATTTATACAACTGTATATAATATTACTCAAATAAATTACTAGATTTACAAATAGATTTGATAAATAAAAAATTTATAAATTGATGTGACTAATAAATATAATGTAAGGAGATTTTTTCCTCTTTTTGGCCCGTATGGTAGGCCCCGAGAGATCTTTGGGGAGGAAGTTAGAGAGCCTGATTGAAACCCAGCGACTCTCCTCTAAAAAGAGCTCGTGGGCATCTGATATAATAATACTCGATCCATGAGCAAAATCAACCCAAGAAACAACCCATAGGTGAGAAAAGTAGAAGATAAAAGTCACACAGGACTCACAGCCCTAACACCCCCCATTGACACCTAATCATTGAAAACCTATGCAGGCAAGTGGATTAGAGATATGGAGAACCCTTAATCTCCTAACAACAGGCATGGAGGGGATTGGCAATGAATGTTTGCAGAGTAAAGTGAGTCAGGAAGCCATGCCGTATTAATGTCGTCACTTTTCAAATTCTAAGTAGCATTAATGATGTCACCCCAGGAGTTACACTGCATTAAATGATTCTGACTAGTTGAAGTGACATGAATTTCCTGAGACTAGATATGGACTGTCCTCATCCAAAAACCTAGTATAAAAGCTGACCTCCAAGTACAAAGAACTATCTCTAATTCATTTAAGCTCTCCGCAAACTACTAAGGAGAGATACTAAGTTAAGTATCGGAAACTTTTTGGCCTCCACCAAGGCCTCCAACTCTCTATGTTTTCTTTAATGTGCTAGTGAAACACTTAAGACCTAAATTGCTAGAACCCGGCTCAAAAGTGTATAAAATACGACATTAACATGTAATATATTAGAATTATTTTATATTTAAAATAACTTTATAATATAAAATCCCATAACAAACTATATCAGTTTGTGATATTACTTCTATGAAATTTATCTACAATGTTTCCTTTATAAAATAGAAATTATGATGAAAACCATACATAATTTGATTTCTTAAAATAAATCTAGATACAACAAGGAACTAGCACATGATGATGAATAAAAGATTTAAAAACATAATTCCTAGAATAAAATATAATTAGTGGTATAAATCTAGTAGTTAACATTACAACATAAGCTTAGATTGACAATGATGTTGAAGTTTCTAAAAATGGTGGTAGGTTATTACTCTCATCTTCATGTCAGAATGGATCATGTATGTTTAATTGGTAACCACTTTCAAAATCTTCTCAAGAAGCTCATTCTCATGCTTAAAAGTGTTTTTGCATGCTAGTTTTGAAACCATTTTCAAATAAATATTGACGCAATGTGTTGGAGGTGTCGAAATACCCCCCTCAACATCTAGGGTTTGCGAGGAGGGACATTTCCTCCTCTAACACAACAATGGAAAGTGATGATGAGGACATCCTTCCCCCCACCATCATAGGCACACATGACGAGAGCATCTCCATCCCTCCCTTGTATCACCATGTGAGGAGAGGAATTAAAGGAATAGATAGAATTTGTTCAATTGATCCCTAAGGACAAAATGGATGGAATGAATACATCACAAGACTTTGTTGGATGTATTAAAGATTTTGATGATAATTAGTCATATTGAAGGCCATTTATTATTAGAACGATAAGGTATAATGAAAACCAAAACCAAACCCCAAATTTAAATTATTGCCAACTCCAAAAATTAAAACCTAAATTAAAATCAAGTCTCAAACAAACATTAAAATGTATTAAAAAGAATCACCAATCAAAGATATTGTGCATTAATAATTTAATACTATCAACCTTTTAAAAGAACAAAGATAAAATTGGAACCCTAGTAAAGAATAAAAAAATGACAACTCATACACAAACTACACAATATTCATTAAAATAAAAGAGGCATATTCAAAAGAAGTTCCAGAAAATTACCAAAAGTATTTTTTTAGGGTTTGCCAAGCTATTCAAAAAGAGATTTTTTATTTTTATTTTTTACTTTTCTTAATTCTAAATCCTGATAAGATCCTTAATTGATAAATCTATATTTTTCAACCCTTTTTGCCCCATCAAGACCCATTTAAGATAGCCTAATTTACTTTTACAAGCAAAATTATAGTTGCACAAAGAAATCACAAACAACTCAAAGCTAAACCAACAAACTGGCAAGTGCAAAGAAATGTCACACTGTTGACAAAAGCTGAAGTAAAGGAGCTTTACAACACTCTTATATATCCCATTATGTAAGAATACTATAAATATTCTTTGCCCACAAAGCCTTTTTCTTTTTAAGTGACAAAACTTCATTGACTAAATGTGACGCCCCCAAATTCCGTTTGGGATCGGACGGACATTTGAAGCGTCGAGACATGCAACATAAGGTTACCTGCCCCCGTTCATGACATATAAGATGCAATATTCCTAACATGCATCTAACAATATGCAATATTCGCAGCGGATAAATTTTTTCTTTAGCAATACTATGCACCAAATTGAAAATATCCCAAATGCTTAAAACATACTTCATACATAAAAATCCATTGAACAACTAAGATCACAACACTAGTCCAAAATGGTTATGATCCAAAAAGTAGTAGAGATGCAACTCAATCGTACAAGTAGTAATTTACGTTAATTACTATATCAACATTTATGTCGCACCGTCACTTAGTCAACTGTGTCTAGTTGATCAGCTCCTGATTCTCCTTCAGGTCCTGTAACAAGATCTACCATTCGGGGGAAATGGTAGTTGGGACTACCAAAGTGAGATTTGATTACAAATCTCAGCAAGTTAACAAAAAACTTCCATACAGACTAATGATACATGTATGACCGTAAAAACATAAATGCATAATCAAATTCATAAGTAATTAAAGCATAACTTAGCGTACAACATAGCATAATTGACATAGCTTAAATTGAATCATGAACTGAATTTGACTTGACATGAACTTGATCTGAAACTTGACTTAGCATGAACTTGCTCTGAAACTTGAATTAACATGAAAAATACATACTCCACAGTTGTTGTGGCCCCATGTATTCTACACAAACTTGACTTAACATTAAAAATACATACTCCACAGTTGTTGTGGCCCCATGTATTCGACATAAACTTGACTTAACATGAAAAATACATACTCCACAGTTGTTGTGGCCCCATGTATTCTACGTGTAAATACATACTCCACAGTTATTGTGGCCCCATGTATTCTACACAAACTTGACTTAACATGAAAAATACATACTCCACAGTTGTTGTGGCCCCATGTATTCTACGTGTAAATACATACTCCACAGTTGTTGTGGCCCCATGTATTCTACGCATCACAATTGTAGTAAAATACATACTCCACAGTTGTTGTGGCCCCATGTATTCTACACAAACATAATGTACTCAAGATGAAACGTGACTTGAACATAACTTGAAATACATGACCAACTTGAGATAGAAACATTTCGTAACATGGCATAACATATAATAGACAACATATTTAACATGACATACTTGCAACAGTGAATATTACATGACTTGACATACATGTAATAGATGGCATACTTAGCATGACGTACTTGTAATGTACAGTAATACATAACAGAATATATTATGTAACAGATAAAAATTGATGACAGAATAAATTCTGTATAATAAACAATTACGTGATAACTTGGCGTGGCATGACATATATGATAACACACATACATACACTATAGTTCTTTTACTTAGCACACATACACAGTAGACTGCTAGTAAGTTAAAAGCTAACTTACCTCGATCTCCGCGTTTCTTATAAAACTTCAAGTGCGATCACGAGGAACTGTAATTAGTGATTCTAAAAGTTAGAACTAAATCACTAATAATTTGAAATATGGAAAATACTAACTTAAAAAGTAAAATTTTCATTTTACTCTCTACATGTGGGAGAATGACCGTTTTACCCATAACTTAAGGATTTTGTATACTAATTCCAAAAGTTTCCAAAATTTACATTCCTCATGTAAATTTTGTTCTAAACTTAAATATCAACTCAGAAAAATTTAAAACAAAACACAACTATGGAAAACACACTATGGCCGAAACATCCATAGGCCATTTCCCTTGATTTTTGTTGCAATTCCTTCAAACTTCAAAACTCATGCTTAAACCAAAATTTTGCAACAAACATCTTCCAATTCTAAGTTCAAAACCATACTTAAAACATCCATTTAGAAAAAGCTAATAATTAACACCAAACTTTTTTGTAAAAAGATCCAAGCACTTGAATCACAAGTTTTGACCTTAAATCAAAACATCTCCAAGAATTTCAAAAAATCAAATCTTACTTCTAACATATTCATAATATCATCCTAACATCAACCATGCTTTAAATCATCGAATTAAAGTCACCAAAATCACAAAATAACATTTAGAGTTTTTGGTTTTACACTTAGTCCAAAAACATAAACTTTTTCCTCAACTAGTTTTGATAAATCTCTTGATCTATGACTTATAATTATATGATCTTCAAACCAAACCATCACATGGTTTAAAAAGATGTATTAAAACATATATAAGCTTCTAATTCAAGATCACATGGTTAGAAATTAACCAAAACATAAATTTAGCCAAGAATATCCACACTTTGGCTTATTTGAATATCTCTTTGCATAAAATTTCATATCTTTGAAACTAACATCAAATATCTTCAAAATAATAATATAACATGTATATAAGATACTTAATATCCTCCAATAAAATTATTAAAGTCATTAGAATAGGTTTAGACCACCAAAGAGTTAAACTTTCTCAAAACAGAAACTGTTTTTCTTCTTCCAGTTTCTAAGTTTCTAAATCTAAGAAAATCTTTCATCAAAACCTTTAATCATGCAAAAATCCTCAACTAATAGTCATATATACATGTTAACAATACTCCATAAAAATTTCGGACCAATATCTATCCATTAGCTTGGTCAAAAACTCCAAACTATAACATACTCTCCATATTCACGCCCAGAATGACCTTTCCATGGTTAAAAATACTTTTGACTGACCAAATGACCATGGAATGATACGAAAAATACATCTACGGAAACTAGACTCAAAGAGGAACAACTTATATGAAGGAGATTTTATGATAAAATACTTAAAAAAGCTTCGAAATGAGTGTGTAAAAGAACTCCTAAAAGCTGTCCGAGAGAGAGTGTTTGGTATTCTTTCAATGGAAAGCATAAATGAAGATAATTTCGTGGGGAGGGGTGGCTGGAGATACTTGTGGATAAGATATGAAAGAGATGAGGCTGGAGTGAGAGTTAAGTGTAGGACTCTCTTACCCAAAGTGAGAGTTAAGTGTAGGACTCTCTTACCGGAGTGAGAGTGGAGTGTAGGACTCTCTTACCTAATAATATCTTCAAAAATCAACTCAAGATATTTTTACCCAATAATATCCACGAAATTAGTTTAAAATATTTTCTAAATGTGGAGTAGACTTGGAAGAGTAAGGTGGTTAAAATCTTTCCATGTGTATTTTAAATCTATGTTCTTAAGATATTTTCCAAATGTGTATTTTGCTTAGGTGTCATGATCTCACACCTTGATTTCCTTCACAATTCCATCTAATGGTTTCTCTTTGTACTAAGTATCTAATACTATTTATTATGTGTGGTTAAGATCTTGCCAAGTATCCAAATAAAATTTCGCTAACCTAATTTGGACATTTCACACTGTGATTTTGAAAACACAGCGTTTAGTACGTTTACCGAGATTACTATTTACTCTAAAAATAAACGTAATAAACTTAGTACTGAAAAATCCTAAATATTCAATTAAGCCTAGTGGTGTAGACTATAATGTATTCTGACACTTCTAACTATCTCAAATAATTAAAATCGCATTTCTGGCACCATAGTGAGTGATAACACTAACTATGTTGACAGACTAAAACCTATGTGATTAGTCGATTCGTGTAAACTTACGAAATTTTCACGAGGTTCTTAAGGTCAAAAGAAATTCCACAATTGAATTTCTAGCGGGCTGTTACACTAAAGTCCAATTGTAGCATTTCCTATAAGTTTTGGTAAATGCTTGTTTTGATTGAATGATAATTTTGAAACTCCTAAAAAGGGTTTTACAATTTGCTACAATGAAAGATTTTTATTAACTTATTTAATATACCAACATAGTAAGCATTAATCTCTCTCCCCTGATCAGAGTTACCTTCTCTCTATATGAGAATCTTCATTCTTTTTCTTTTCTTTTCTTTTTTTGTTGTGTGTTTTATGTTATGTGCCTTATTGCTTGTTATGTTTGACTGATCGATCATGATGGATGATGAAATTTCAGAGCATTGGAAATCCTTATCTTTATTGGTGGTTGAGCAAACTAAGGTTCTTCTTCATGACATTAGGGATTTGAACTCAGCGCTGTGTTTGCTCTTCAAACTTTTGAAGATTAAATTTTTTAACAAATGAGCATTCAAATCTATGATAAGGAACATCTAGATACCATTTCTTCCCTTTCGAATTTGTGATATGGGGATAAACATTTTCTTGGCTGAACTCTCTAATGTTTCTAAAAAAGATCAAATTATGCGTAATGGCCCGTGGACATTCTATAATAATTTGGTTGCTATGGTAGATTATGACTGTAGTCTTCAATTATCCAGGACCCCCTTGTTATTTGCTTCCTTCTGAGTTATGGTTTAATTTACGATCCTCCATTATGACGTATGAATGCATGTGCAATGCCTAAAATTGCAGGAACATTAAGTTCTATACAAGAAGTTGATCTTAATGAAAACTCTTCTTTTTGGGGTGAATTTTTTCGTGTTCGAATCTTTTTATATACTAGCAAACCTTTATGCTATTGTTTGGATATGATTCATATATGAACACCTTCCATCTTTATGCTATTGTTGTTGACTATTGGGTCATGAGGACAGAGATTTGTCCTTTGGACTTACAATCTGGATGATTTTGTCAATTCTGACTTTCCATATTGATCTTGGCTACATGTAGGGGGCTTTCCTCAAGGAATCGACCACGAGTGGATGTGATTGTGCCAACCAAATAGGATGAAGGAATGCATTTACCTAATGCATCGATTTCCAATTGTAGTTTATCATCGGAGCCTAAAACGCTAGTGGTTTCTGGTGAGCCATTGTTGGAAGTGGTGGCTACATATTGCCTATGTAGCCGAAAGTTAAGAGAGATGATTAAACTAAAGAAATTAGAGATTGGTAACTGTTCTCGATTATTATTAGACCTTGCTAGCTAAAACTCAAGGCCACTAGAGTTGGGCTCTTGCTCTAAAGTTCCTACAGCCCATGATAAGCTCAACCTATTATTAGAGACTCCAACAAACAATGCTGGGGAGCCTTGTCCTAGACTTGGATGATCATGCCATGGTGGGTCTTCGTTCTTGCCAACAAAATGTTGCCCTAAGGAAAATTTAGAACTGAATCTACTTGTCTCTATCCAATCAAAGAAGCCAAAGGTTGTTACTAATAGAATTATATTGAAGGTCCATGTGTTATCGACGGAGGGTAAGTCTGAGCCCTGCCGACAACTATGGAAGTCCTGAGTTAGAATGCCCCCTAGTGCTTGGAAACCCTAGGGAAGTTTGTACTTCGTGACTTAGTCTGAAGTGAAGATCTCGACATTGTCTTCGTGATGGAGACAAGATATGTTAGTTCACGTATGGAGAATTTGAAATACACATTGGGGTTTACTCTTTTTTTTTTTTTTTTTTTTTAGCTAGTGGCCAAGGGCATAGTGGCGGCATTTGTCTTTTTTGGCTGAATGAGGTCAATCTGATTCTTTCGTCACACTCAAAGCACCATTCTAATATGCATATTTATAATCCTATTAGGGATTTACAATGGAGGAAGAAGGCGGTTTATGGCCATCCTAAATTGACCCATCGAAAGAAAATTTGGGATCTCCTTGTTCGTTGAAACGCACAGAAAATAGTCTCTAGTTATACTTTGGAGACTTCAATGAAATCATTGCCAATTTTGAGAAGCTAGGTGGTAGGGATCGTTCATTGAGGCATATGTTGGAGTTCAAGCATGCTTTTGATTTTCATCATTTACATGGCATTTATTCTGTTGATCCATTATTTACTTGAAGTAACATAAGGGAAGGATAAGCACATGTTAAGGAGCATTTGGATCGGTGTCTATGTACAATGGATTGGTTTGATTTATCCTTTGTGTAAGGCTTGAAATATTGTTACATTCTTGAAAGGTCATAGTTCTTTATTATTGAATACTAAGAGTTTGGGTGATCAGGTATGTATGAGAACTCGTCCTTTTTAGTTTGAAATAATGTGGGTAGAGGCCCGAGGTTGTGAGGAAAAGATTGCTATAGTTTGAAGAAAGGATAAACAGTCTTCACTAATTGACAAGATATAGCAGTGTACTTCTTTTTTAAATTTGTTGAGTTAGTCTCAATTTGGTCACATTAGAACAAACTTGGCAGTTAAGAGAATGAAACTTATTACTTCAAGCAAACCACATTACTGCTTGATCCTCCCATTATGTTTCTTCACTTCTTCATGATATAAATATGCTCTTGGAACAAGAGAAATTATGTGGAAGCAAAGATCCCGTGTGGCTTGATTGGGTGTTGGTGATCAAAATACAAAATTATTTCATTAGAAGTCTTCACAGAGATTCTGTTGTAATCTTATTTCTCGTCTTAGAGATCATGGGGGTATTTATATAGAAGTGGTTGATTTAACACATATTATCACTACTTGTTTCTTTGAGTTATTTGCATTGACAAATTCAACTAATTTGGACTTTATCTTGAAATTTGTACAACATCGGTTACTGACTCTATGAATGCAGAGTTAAACCGTGCTTTTACTGATGAAGAAATTAAAGTAGTTTTGTTTCAAATATACCTTCAAAAGACTCTTGGTCCAGATGGTCTTCCTCCTTTGTTTTTTTGAAAGTATTGGCATTTAGTAGGAGATTTAGTTATTAGTACTGTTTTAGATATTCTAAGTTATGTTACTCTGCTTACTGAGCTAAATCAAAATTATCTTGTTTTGATTCTCTAATTAAAAAATCTTGATCATATTAAAGACTATGTACCAATAAATATTTGTAATGTGGTCTATAAGATTGTTACAAAGGTGCTTGCCAATCGATTTTAGTCGTTTTACCTATTGTGATATCAAATACACAGTGTGTCTTTGTACCTGGTCGGTTGATTATGGGTAACATTTTGATGGCCTTTGGGACGTTGAATACTAATGAATGGAGGAGACGAGGTTGCACAAGTTGTATGTCTATTAAATTAGACATGAGTAAAACTTATGACAAGTCGAATGGAGTTTTATTAAGTGTGTAATGCAGAAATTGAGCTTTCATGCACATATTATTCATTTGTTTATGACTTGTATCAGGTCAGTTTCTTATCAAGTTCTTTTTAATGGAGTTCCAATAGATGCAATTCACCCAACTCGTGGGCAGAGACATGGATGTCTTCTTTCTCCTTATATATATATATATATATATATTATGATGAGTTGCTCTCTTCAATGTTGCGAGAAGTTGAAACATTAGGCCTAATAAAGGGCATTCATATTTTTAATAGGGCTCCATGAACTAATCATTTGTTTCTTGTTAATGATAACATCATTTTCAATTAAGTTTCAATTTATGCCAATGATCATATTCAGTATATTTTATCAGCTTATGAGGAAGCTTTAGGGTAGCAAGTTAACAAGATGAAAACTAAATTGCTTTTCAGTAAAAACACTAGGAAGTGCAAATTGTGCAAGTTGTTAAGACAAGCTGGGGAGTGTAAACTATTCAACACTATGCTCAAAAACTTACTTTACCTTCATTTGTTAGTCATTCAAAATATCATACTTTACAAGATATAAAAGAGAATATTTGGGCTAAGTTACAAGGGTGGAGATAACGACTTTTATCATAGGTAGGATGTAAAATACTCATTAAGATTGTTGTACAAACAATTCCAACTTAGACCATGAGTTGTTTTAAGTTGCCTAAGGGTTTCTACAAGGATTTTGAGACTTTGATTGCCAGATTCTGGTGGAGACAATGTGATCAAGATAGGAGGGTTCAATGGATTAATTGGCAGAAATTTTGTAGTTCAAAACTTAGAATTATAGGTTTATGGAATTTAGAAGTTTTTAATTTAGCTCTATTGGCAAAACAATGATGGCAACTCCTTCATAACTATGCTTCTCTGTTTTACAAAGTGCTTAAGGCTAAGTATTTCCAAAACAGTGATTTCTTTATCGTTCAACTATGGGCTCTAATCTTCTTTTGTGTGGAGTATTTATGATGCTAAATCAGTTTTACAGACAAACTGTATCTAGAGGATTGGGCAAGGGAATCAGATCTATATTTGGAGTAATAATTGGTTACCATATTCTCCTAGTAAATAGGTACTCACTAAATGCAATATCTAACAATGCAAGTACATTTTAATGAGCTCTTGGATAATTCTTCTCCTGGCAAGTGGAATGTTGGTTTAGTAAGACATATTTTTCTCCCTTTTTATGCTAATTTAATTTTGAATATTCTATTATTTTTGCATGGGGTGTTGACCATTTGTTATGGAGTTGTACTAGGAATAGGTTGTTTAGCGTCAAAACAGCTTATGTAGTGGTACTAGAAATGGGTTATTTCGCATCAAAACAGCTTATCATGTAGTTTTGAGTCTTAGTAATATTGTTGAGGCTGGTGTGACGCCCATAAACCTCCGCTTGGCATATAACAGAGATTTAGAATGTCGGGACATGCAACATAAGATTACATACTCCCATCATAACATTTAATATGTAATGAATCCTAGACTATAACTAGTAGTATGCAATAATCGCAGTAGAATAAGGGTGAATAATTATAATTTATGCTTGGATTTAAAACATTCCAATAGTATTAATATTCATAACGAGTTCAAACGATAAGGTACCATATTCTCAATACAAAATACTTAAATAATAAGTCTCCATAATTAGATCAACTCCTTTATACGCTTTAAGGTACTAAGGAATAGAGCTATAAACATTAAAATAAGATCTAATATTCAATAGAGGTCTGGCTCCTCTTCAATCAATCGGATCCACTAGTCCATCCTGCTCGTCCTCGTCTGGTCCTGATACAACATCTCGAGAGGAATGGTAATACGTCCACAAGGGGTGAGATTTACTTGAAATCTCAATAAATAACAACCAACTTGCACATAGATAAGATATGCATGATTAATGATAAACATGAGATGCATTCTATGCAGAAAATTAGTATTTGTCTCCCATCTAGATTCCTCAACTTTTTAGAAAAACTTTGAGGTAAATTATTTTACAGAGAAAATTTTCTTAATTCGACTTTAAAAATATAACATTTCATCATCGTTAAGTATCATTAACAATCACACTAATATTAACACCATGACGTATGGTATCATCACAGTACTCCATATGCACTGTGAGTGCCTGTTGGTGATCGTAATATAATTCATGTTAAAACTATGTTGTTTGCAAACTCGTTCTCATTGCATTGATAATATAACATAATATTATTATAATATCATAATATCATAACATAAACACCTATCAGCCTTATGTGTCATAAAATCTTAACTTCGTTCTAGCGTTCTTTAAAAAAAAAAACTCATTTGTAGGCCATAGACTGTTCTTCATCTACCTAAAGGTTACCACTCTATTTTTACTCACTCTAAAATGGACAAATGAGTTCTACTAGGATAAATCTCCATCCTAACTTTTGGAGTCATGGCAAAAATTAAGTTTTCATGCTATACTTAAAAGTGTTTTTTATGACATGCGTTTATAAGCATGCTTCATGTGAAAATGATAATTTTATAAAAATAAAATGGCTCAAATGATTAAAATTACACATGTCAACAAGTAGTCATGCACTCAATGTATCATGTCACATGATATTTCATACTCAAATTACATTTATATCATGAATGTATCATTTACCAATAAATTATAAATAAATTATTTAAGTGTAAGTTAGTGGTCAACTTACGAATTGTTCGGATTTGAAAAAATTATAGCAGCTGTAAATAAGGTTATACTAAGTTAGGATTCGAGCTTTTAAGAAAGATTTTCAGAATTAAAAGGGTTCAAATATTAGTATTTACAAAAATACTCCTAAACTTTTTAAAATTACTATTAAGTTCTTAAATTTTCACTATTTGCAAATAAGTTACAAAATTAACCAAACTTCATAAACCTTACAATTTCTATATTCTAAAACCATCTATGCTTTTATAATTTTAAGAATCAATGTGCAACTATTCTAATCACACCCAACCCGTGGTATGCATTCCATTAATGCCTAAGTGTGATTTTAACTAATAAACCCCTATGAATGCTTGTGTGCTTCATTTCATCAAATGCCATGAATACTTATAACCTTAATTAAAAATTAAAGACTTAAGTCTAGGTCATACAAGTTTATCTCAACACTTAAACATGGCTCCAGACCTTAATCACTATTAAAGCATTCATTAAGTATACATGATGTTTCTAGTTTTATTCACCAAGAGATGTTTAAAAAATGTAATCAAATAATGTATTTTCATTCTTATCCCAATCACAAGACTTTTCTAAATGCACATTATTCAAGCGTAGGTAAAATAACCAAAACTTCATAAGTCAAGCATAAATTAATCAAAATCATGCATGCTTAGATGATCAATACAAGATAGAATTAAAGTCTATTATGACATAATTCTAACTTCAAAAATTAAACCTTTAAAATTCATTCTAAGACATTATTGAATCATATAAAATTAAATGAACACATGCCACAACTAAAATTTCAACCCAAAATAATTCATATCCTCCAAACACCAAATCTGTCACAGTTTTGATCTAAGCATGGTAACTTCATCAAACTCAATTAAAAATTATTCTCATGGAATAAATTAAAGACTAACATGCTAAGCTAATACTAAACAAAGATTGGTGTAAGGTTACTTACAAAATTTCGTGGTCCTTAAAACTCCCAACAAAAGAACACTCAAGAACTCTCAACAAGTTCACTTGATTTCACTTTATTGTTCACTAAGTGAAGAAAAGCTCTCAAGAACTTAAGAGGAGGCTTGGAGGAGAGGTGTGGAGAGATGAGAAAGTGAGGGAGGTATTTATAGGCTTCAAGAGGAGAGGGGACGTTGGCCTTGGCTGAAGGAGGGCTTGGTGATTGGTTGAGTGGGCAGTCAAGTATGGTGGTGAGATTATTCTAGCATATGTTATCACTTGTGCAGGTGAATAGTATTCAAACCTCCAAGATTTCTTTATTTCAGATGCTGCAAGGTTCTAAGTGGGTGCAGATGCTGCCATGGTGTGACAAAAAGAAGAAGAAGAAAAAAAGAATAAAAAAAGGCATAAAGTCATGCCATGATGCCACCGGGTAGTAGTCTAAAAATCTGGACAGATTTTCATCCCATGCTTGCATCACTTTTGATGGCTGGTTTGGGCAGGTACAATGACAACTATTGATGGCCCTTTTAGGTGGTGAAAGGTAGAGGGATTGGTTGCCAATTGATGATGTGTATACAGCTCATGGAAGGGAGTGAAGTGAAGTGGTTGTCAAGTGATACCTAGTGCCAATGCCAATCATTTTTGGCATTTCCTTGGGAAAACATTGGTCAATACTTTATGATGGCTTTGAAGGGTTCATGAGAATTGTAGGGAAAGAGAGGTGGCGTGTGGTGTTGTCTCAACCAAGAGTAGAAATTCAAACAAATACAATGCTACTTGGTTTGGCTTCTACTAGGCTTTTAATGGAATCGGTTGGGTCTTTTTGATTTGGTTTCTTAGAGCTAATTTGTCCAACAATCAAATTGAACTAAGAGGGATAATGCGATATGTTAAAAGGTGAAAATTCCCTTGAGAAGATGGTGCAAAAGGCGTGGGCTAGGAAGCTGATTTGGTGCAAAGTGCATGAACATGCACATGTGTGTCAATTGTAGTGATTTGGCCATTGACATGT
Source organism: Carya illinoinensis (assembly GCF_018687715.1). Classification (NCBI taxonomy): domain Eukaryota; kingdom Viridiplantae; phylum Streptophyta; class Magnoliopsida; order Fagales; family Juglandaceae; genus Carya; species Carya illinoinensis. Next base: position 10,632,990 of record NC_056752.1, read on the forward strand.
CTCTGCCTCTATTGACATGTTTTGGATCAAATCTAAACTTCTAATTTGATCTAAGAATAAAACAAATCAGTAATAAAATCAATAAATTTCAGATCAAAAAATGTGAAAAATATTTATAAGGAAAATTAAATTTAAAACATGGTTTAGAGGTCACTAATCATGCATAAGTTGATTAATACATTAACCCAAGTTAGAAGCTTAATTAGGGTCAAGTGTATACCTTAGGAGCAGGGGTACTTCTTGGGCTTGAGGAAAACCAATAGTATGGTGTATGTGAGCTTCAATTAGGAGTGTAAAAATGAAAGATAGGGATTTTGGGCCTTGTTGGACATGTAGGGCTATTTATGTAAGTCTCTTGGTTGTGAGCTCTTGGTGTGGGTCATTGAGTGGACCTTATGTACAGGTTTTAGGACTCATATAAGGCCTCAAAGGTCTAGTGAGATTGGGTCAAAATTATGTCTTTCTATGGTTGGGCCAAGGGCGTCTACTAATACCAAGTTAGACCCAAGGCTTCAAGCCTTCTCTAAGTTTGGGCCTATTTTCTAAGGCTTGCCAAGAAAGGCCTAAGCTTCTTAAATCCATATGGGTCTTGGCTTATGACATCTATTCTTAACCCACATCCTTAGTGTAACAGCCCGCTAGAAATTCAATTGTGAAATTTCTATTAACTTTAAGAACCTCGTGAAAACCCCATAAGTTTTCATGAATCCATTAATCATATAGGTTTTTGTCTAACTACATAGTTAGTGTTATTATTTACTATGGTATCATAAGTGTGTTTTTGATTATTGGAGATAGTTAGAAGTGTCAAAATGTATTATGGTTTGTGCCATTAGACTCGGAGGGTTATTTAAAGTCTTATGGCGCAATAACATTTTTTCATATTTTCGGTCAAAACGTCTGTTTAAAACTGTAGATATTATTGGATAAAAAGAAATATCTTGAGGTAATTTTCATGAATATTATTGGGTAAAAATATTTTGAGTTGATTTTTATAGATATTATTAGATAAAAATATCTTAAGTTGATTTTTTGTAGATACTATTGGATAGAATATTATGAGATAATCTTTTATAGATATTTTGGGTAGGAGAAAACTACACTCAACTCTCAACTCCAGCCTCATCTCTTCTATATCTCATCCATAATTATCTCCAGCCACCTCTCCCCACGAAATTATCTTCAATTACACCTTCCAATAAAAGATTATCAAACACTCTCTCTCGGACAGCTTTAAGAGGTCTTTTGCACGCCCATTTCGAAGCTGTTGTAAGTGTTTTATCATAAAGTCTCCTTCATATAAGTTGTTCCTTTTTGAGTCTAGTTTACATGGATATCTTATTTGCCCCATTTGAAGATCATTTGGTCAGTCAAATATTATGTAAACTATAGAAAGGTCATTCTGGGAGATAAACTGGAGAATATGTTATAGTTTAGAGTTTTTGACCAAGCTAATGGATAGATATTGGTGAGAAATTTTTATGGAGTATTGTTGACATGTATATATGACTATTGGTTGAGTAGTTTTGCATGATTAAAGGTTTTGATGAAATATTTTCTTAGATTTAGAAACTTAGAAACTGGAAGAGGAAAAACAGTTTCTGTTTTGAGAAAGTTTAACTCTTTGGTGGTCTAAACCTATTCTAATGACTTTAATAATTTTATTGGAGGATCCTAAGTATCTTATATACATGTTATATTATTATTTTAAAGATATTTGATGTTAGTTTCAAAGATATGAAATTTTATGCAAAGAGATATTCAAATAAGCCAAAGTGTGGATATTCTTGGCTAAATTTATGTTTTGGTTAATTTCTAACCATGTGATCTTGAATTAGAAACTTATATATGTTTTAGGACATCTTTTTAAACCATGTGATGGTTTGGTTTGAAGATCATATATTTATAAGTCATAGATCAAGAGATTTATTAAAACTAGTTGAGGAAAAAGTTTCTGTTTTTGGACTAAGTGTAAAACCAAAAACTCCAAATGTTATTTTGTGATTTTAGTGACTTTAGTTTGATGATTTAAAACATGGTTGATGTTAGGATGATATTATGAATATGTTAGAAGTAAGATTTGATTTTTGAAATTCTTGGAGATGTTTTGATTTAAGGTCAAAACTTGTGATTCAAGTGCTTGGATCTTTTTACAAAAAAGTTTGGTGTTAATTATTAGCTTTTTCTAAATGAATGTTTTAAGTATGATTTTGAATTTAGGATTGGAAGATGTTTGTTGCAAAATTTTGGTTTAAGCATGAGTTTTGAAATTGGAAGGAATTGCAACAAAAATTAAGGGAAATGGCCTATGGATGTTTCGGCCATAATGTGTTCTTCATAGTTGTGTTTTGTTTTAAATTTTTCTGAGTTGATATTTAAATTTAGGACAAAATTTACATGAAGAATGTAAATTTTGGAAACTTTTGGAGTTAGTATGCAAAATCCTTAAGTTATGGGTAAAACGGTCATTTTCCCACATGTAGAGAGTAAAATGAAAATTTTACTCTTTAAGTTAGTATTTTCCATATTTCAAATTATTAGTGATTTAGTTCTAACTTTTAGAATCACTAATTACAGTTTCTCGTGATCGCACTTGAAGTTTTATAAGAAACGCGGAGATCGAGGTAAGTTAGCTTTTAACTTACTAGCAGTCTACTATGTATGTGTGCTAAGTAAAGGAACTACAGTGTATATATGTATGTTATCATATATGTCATGCCATGCCAAGTTATCACGTAATTGTCTATTATACAGAATTTATTCTGTCATCAATTTTTATCTGTTACATAATATATTCTGTCATGTATTACTGTACATTACAAGTATGTCATGTTAAATATGTTGTCTATTATATGTTATGCCATGTTACGAAATGTTTTTATCTCAAGTTGGTCATGTATTTCAAGTTATGTTCAAATCACGTTATGTTACGTCAGGGCTCCAGTCCTTTCATTTTCCAGTCACGTTTCATCTTGAATACATTCAATTTGTGTAGAATACATGGGGCCACAACAACTGTGGAGTATGTATTTAACTGCATTGTGATGTGTAGAATACATGGGGCCACAACAACTGTGGAGTATGTATATTTCATGTTAAGTCAAACTTGTGTAGAATACATGGGGCCACAACAACTGTGGAGTATGTATTTTTCATGTTAAGTCAAGTTTGTGTAGAATACATGGGGCCACAACAACTATGGAATATGTATTTACACGTAGAATACATGGGGCCACAACAACTGTGGAGTATGTATTTAAGTAGTTAAAGAATAAGTTTCCGTAGAATACATGGGGCCACAACAACTGTGGAGTATGTATTTACACGTAGAATACATGAGGCCAAAACAACTGTGGAGTATGTATTTTTCATGTTAAGTCAAGTTTGTATAGAATACATGGGACCACAACAACTGTGGAGTATGTATTTACACGTAGAATACATGGGGCCACAACAACTGTGGAGTATGTATTTTTCATATTAGGTCAAGTTTCAGATCAAGTTTATGTCAAGTCAAGTTCAGTTCATGTTTCAATTTAAGTTATGTCAATTATGCTATGTTGTACGCCAAGTTATGCTTTAATTACTTATGAATTTGATTATGCATTTATGCTTTTACTGTCATGCATGTATCATTAGCTGTGTGAAAGTTTTTTTGTTAACTTACTGAGATTTGTAATCAAATCTCACTTTGGTAGTCCCAACTACCATTTCTCCCGAATGGTAGATCTTGTTACAGGACCTGAAGGAGAATCAGGAGCTGATCAACTAGACACAATTGATTAAGCGACGGTGCGACGTCAATGTTAATATAGTAGTTAACGTAAATTACTACTTGTACAATGGAGTTGCATCTTTAGTATTTTTTGGATCATAACCATTTTGGACTAGTGTTGTGATCTACTCAATGGGTCTTTATGTATGAAGTATGTTTTAAGCATTTGGGATATTTTCAATTTGGTGCATAGTATTGCTAAAGAAAAAAATTATCCGCTGCGAATATTGCATAATGTTAGATGCATGTCAGGAACATTGCATCTTATATGTCATGAACGGGGGCAGGTAACCTTGTGTTGCATGTCTCGACGCTTCAAATGTCCGTCCAATCCCAAACGGAATTTGGGGGCGTCACACTTAGTGATTGGGGGCATAAATAAAATACTGTTGGGCTCACACCTAAATCCATCCATACTTGCCCTTTTTGCTTAGCCCATTAAGGGTGCCAAGTCTCATTCTTCCATTGGTTTCTTAACAATTAATCAAAATAAAATACTAGAGATCTTCCAATGATACAAAATGTGATTCTCATGCTAAGATATTCCCAAAAAAAAAAAAAAAGTATTCCAACAATAACAACTTACACTAACTATAATTAAGGGAGCTAACGAGCTTTTTGGGCAGGGTTTTATAACTAGATCCAATGTTACTGTTTTGGCTACCAAGCCATTCTAGAAATCTATTTGGAAGTTACATGATCTTAATAAACTGAAGAATTTTATTTGGCGAGCTTGTGGAGATAGTATGCCTAACAAGCATAAATTATTTGCTAGACATATCATTGCTAATAGCACTTGTGATTTTTGTCAGGAGGTTGTGGAGGAAGCTCTCCATGCCTTATTTGCTTGCTCCAATATAAGGCATATATGGGTGCAATATTTTGATTTAGGTAGGTTTAGTTTTGCATAATGTTCTCATTTTTCTATTCTGGTTCAGAAGTTTATAAGTTATGATGATGGTTTTATCCTTTCGAGATTTTTAACAGTTGCTTAGGGATTATGGAATATTGGAATTTGAAACTTTTTCAATTTACAAATCTTTTGACAGTTGATATTATTGATAATAGTCTTGATTATATGGAAAATTTTTAGAGTGTACATAATAATTAGAAAATCCACTAACAGCTTTATTAACTTTGTTGGCAACGACCACCTTGTGGGAACTAGAAACTTAATTTTGATGTGAATATTTTCCGTTCTATGCACAAATATGGTATTGGAGCTATCTTGCAGAATGAGCGAGGTGATTTGATTAGGGCTATGTCTTAAAAGGAATATGGCCTTCTATGCAATGGAAGACATTGAGGCTCATGCTGCCTTGCGGGGGTTGCAAATGGTACTTCATTTGGACATTTTAGACTTGATTGTCAAAGATGATTCTATACTTATTGTTGAAGCTAATCATTCAAATTAGGCACAATTCTCCAGGTATAGTCCTTTGATTATTGAGATTCAATCATTGTTGTCTTATTTCCATACTACAACAATTATTTGCATGCGCATACAAGGGAATAAAGTTGCACGTCTATGGCACGTCATGCTCGTTTTGTGGATGATACTCTTCAATGATAGCAACAATCTCCTAATTTTCTTTCTAGTTGTTTAGCAGTTGATGTTGCTAGTATTATTAGTGTGTAAGCTTAGTAGTTATTCTTGTTGTAATTGATGACTCTGTAATTTTTTTAGTCTATACAAATGATTGTTTGATTTCTAAAAAAAAATCTCAAAATATAAATATTACATCATAAAAGCTCTACTTGTAATTGTAGTAAAACTATGATTGACCATACATATTTCATAAATGCTTGATGAGGTTAGCTTGGAGTTGAGAATGAGTTCTATTACCTCTAAGACAATGATGTTGCTCAATGAACTTCATAAATTCAAATATATGATCTCGTGAAGCTGGTTCATGGGGAGTAATATCCAGTTATTCGTAAATGAATTAGTTTGCATCGAGTTGTAGATAACAAATGCACGTTCCATATCTTTCCTTGCTAACTCTTGGGTTGCAGCAAAATATATTCTCTTATTTTATTGTGGAGTAGTAATTGCTTTCACTAAAATTGTACAAGAAAGATACATACCAGCAACAAGATAACATCCCATTGTATACTCATGACCATTAATTGAGTAGTTGCATAAAGGAGCACAGCCTTGGGCCCATGCGGCAAATACAAAAAATATATTTAGTACGTTAATGTCATTATGAGGTCCATGTAAACAAAAAAAAATGCCATATTCAAAGATCGTAAGACGCAATGGTCTCCTAAATAATAGTTCGTTTATTTACATGACTAGAGTATATACCTTTCAAAACATTAGAACATTTTTTTTCATTTCCAGTGCATGCAATCAATGCCCCTCAACATTCTTAGAAATCTATGCCATTGTCCAAATCTAGTAATCGTATTATATTTTTGTTGTTTGGAGACTTCATGTACTCATCAGGAAAAATTGTCATGATCACCTTAACAAATTTTTTATACTCAACCGTACAGTGCTTTCTCCATTTCTCAAATATTCGTCCATAAGATCTGCCATCATGCAAGCATCTTAATAGTTGTAGTTATCTTCTGAAGGGAAGACAATCTGAACCTTTCACTTGTATATCTTTTTTAGACAAAATAATCATTATAAATTTTTATTACATAATGGATGCGTAAAAATTTATCCCAACCCATTCAGAACTTTCTCTTAAAAGTATTGGGATAATATATTGGTGGTTGAGCAAAGTAATCATGGAAAAGACATTGATGGCTATCCAATGGATTGCCTCGGACGAATGTACAACGTTGAGTAAGATGATGATGTGAACTAGATACTCCCTGGCTAGCCCTTCAATCTTATTATACAGTCATTGTTGCAATCATATCAAATTTATTATCTATTTAATATTCATATACAATATGGTCAATACTCCAAGTTGAATCCATAAATAATTGAGGATGATGGAATTTCGATATGAAGAGGAAGTATTTAGAACACATGATCTATTTATAAAATTTCAATGAAACTGTCAGTTACAGCAAAAAAGATGAGTAGTTGGATAAAAAAACAGTTTGGCATAAGAAGAAAATTAAATGGAATTGTAGATATAATTAATGAATAGAATAAAGGTCGGCAAAAGAAGACAATTAGATGAAAAACGTAGATATTCTATTAGTAAGTTAAACATTTATATGGAATTTTAGTGATTGTAATCAACGAATTTAGATTTTACCATTAGATTAGGGAAGAATGACCATTTCAAATATAAGTAAAAACCAATAATTTAATTAAAAAGAACGAAATAATCATTATGTTATTAAATATAAAACTATCGAAAAAGTACACGTTATAAATTAGGAGATTAAACACAAAATATATTTTATTTGATTAAAAATAAATATATAATTGGTAAAACTACAAAATATAGCAAAAATAATTTAAATAAAAATTAATGAAATGTCTGAAATTAATAGTACTTTATTATTATATAGAATTTAGATGGATAATCTAATATGAGACTATATTTTAAGTGGTATATGTAAAAGGCATAATATATATTAGACAAACTTTGACCAAAGGCCAGGCAAGCTAGTACTAATGCTCTTACTAATAGGTCGGACAAACGTGGGGAGTGGTTTATCTGAATTTATTAATTAATAAATTAACTAATATTTTGTGTCTTGAATTGCAATCATTCTTTGTTTTTATGATTTTTTCTTATTATTCATGTATATTCTTCACCCTTTTAAAATACTCTTTTGTTTTTCAAATAGTTTTTATGTTTTTTGTTATTTTGAATGAGGGTGTTTGAAATAGGACTCTTGTACCACGTGTTGAATTTTAATTTATTGAATAAAAATTTTATGTGTAGTCATTTTTACGTATTTTTTTATACACTCTACTGATGTGATTGATTGTGTATTAAAAAAATTGATATAACCAATTATATTAGTGGAGTACACAAGAACTACGTAAAAATGACTGTATATCGTATTACTCTTTATTGAAATAGGATAAGTACACCACATTTAAAAAAAAAAAAAAAAAAAAAAAAAAAAAAAAAAAAAGGTCTTAACTATGAACTTAGAAAAATACATGGACTCATTCTACATGTAACCAAAAAAACAAAAAAATGCTAATGCCTGCATAATGGAAGGATTTTCTTGTTTGTGGCTGTGTGTGAAGAAGATGGCTCTCTAGTTCTGTGGACTTGGAGGAGCCACCGGCCTCCATCCTCCAAACAATTTCTCTATATTGAAGACATTTTCCTTCTTAACACTCACAAATTGCTTAAAAAAAGTATGAACCTTTTTATAGGATGTTATAATACCAAGACAAGAAAGTACTTGTTAAACTAGTTCCTAATACATCTTGATTTATACCTCACATAATTGAATGATGAATTGTAAAATATAATAGATAAATGTTTTTTTTTATAGGTAAAATATAATAGAGAAATGTTACTATGCTTCTCCAGTTATATCGCTCATTTTGCTCCATTGATGTGTCACCATCGCTTGGTGCCATGTGATTTATTAAAACAATCAAAATCGAAATATAAAAAGAGTAGAACTGACCTAAGGTTTCAATCTCTCTCTTCTTGTATTTTCAAACACCCGTTTGTTTTGAATAAATGTATATTTTAATAGAGTAATGTTATTTATTATTTATTTTTTCATCATCCTCTCATCTCATGATATCACATTAGATGATTAGAGATTATTTATTATGTTTTATTTGTAAACTTATTATTTAATGTCATATTATAGAATGATGATGAATATATTTTTTTCATTTTAACAAACTAAACATCCTGAAAAATGGTGGGGTAATGGTTTTGGGATAAGTGGTATAAACTGAACATCCAGGGTTCAAAACCATAGTTTTGAATTTCGTTTTGTTCTGATCATTTTGGTGTAGTTGGAGGTACTTTATATCTCCTCATTTTGTTTCACTCCATATTTAGGCTTGTTTGGGCCCATTCAACTGTTCCGGTCAATTCTAGCCATTTTGATTAGAATTTATATTTCGGATTGAATTCTGTTCCAGACTGTTTTAATGGTAATTTTATAATTTTATTGAATTTAATTTTTTTTTATAAATTTTAAATATAGATGGCATTTATGTAATTTTAAAGATATTTATATAATTTGTTTTAGTCTTTTGTCAATTTAAACATGTTCCCTCGTTACCTCATTTTTTTATATCTCATTATTTTAAAGTTTCTCAACCCTATTGAGTTTTCTTTAATTTCTATTGTGTGTATCTCAATTTAAATTTGTGATTTTTTTAATATTATATTTTAACAGTAATATCACTATAATTTTTAATGTTTTTAACGTATATTTATTTTATAATCGTCAATTCTTTCACACACACACACATATATATATATATACACACACACACATACATACATATATATATATACACATGATACACACTTATAATTATATATATTATATTAAATATTAGTTCTTTTTATATATGTAGCTTATCTCAAAATATTTTATTTCAATGCTTAAATCATCATAATTATCTAATCGTAATTTAAAATTTTATTCATAACTTTTTATCGGGATGAGGGGATTTAAATAAATAAATAAATAAAAACTTATCAGCCACTTGCGACAAATTAATTTCGAATTTTCGAGTGTGCATCCGAAGATTAGGCAGAAATCGGTGCCAATAATTAAAAAGAAATGAAGTTTATGATCGTGATTATATAACTATTATATAATTATTTTTTAAAAAATAAATTAATATAAAATTTATATAAATAAAAAATTAATTTTTTAATTATAAACTTCACTTCCTTTTAAAATAATGATGATATATTTACACATTTTACAAATTGTATTAAAATTACTAGTAATTAAATGGGGGCATCTGAGTTCTCTGAACTCCGTAGTGTCAACGCTGTGAGCATGGGAGGATCAATGATAAACGATCTATAAATTCACGTCTAAAACGGTCAACACCATAAGCTCGTAACCCCATAACTTTACCCTGTCTCTTTCTATCTCCGTCCCCTAAGCCAGTAACCCCACAAAAACTCACAGGTACAGATACGGCTCAGAAATTCTGTGAGTAATTGAAAGGGGATGAGTATCAGCGATTTAGTTACACGGGTCGACTCGATTTGCCAGAAGTACGACAAGTACGACGTTGATAAGCACAAGGATGCAAATGATTACGGGGACGATGCTTTTGCTCGTTTATACACTGTCGTCGAGCTCGAAGCCGCGGCAGCCCTCCAGGTCTCTGTGTGTGACCGTGTGTATTATTAGTGGCGGTGTGGGATGAAAGAATGGTTGTTGTTGTTGTCTTGACTTTTCCATGTTTCCACGCTCTGTTTGGTTGCTGCGAAAATTGAAAGAAAGTCTAAAAATTGAACAATATGAAACGTTGGACTTCATGTTTTATGTAGAGGTGCTTGCTGGGTTTTTTTTTTTTTTTTGTTTTCCTTTGGTTATTGTTTTTCTTTGGGGATGAAGTGGGGACCCTTATGCTCTGTTTGTGTATTTAAGAAACTCCATGTAAAGGCGAAGAAGAAGAAGATAAAAGTTTAAATTTTGAAGTTTTGGTATCTGATAAACTTCTTAGTTGAGGCAGAAATCGTAGGAGGCTACGTTTTGAGCAGAGGTTTCTGCTTTTGGTGGGCCACAAACTTCAATGAAGAATTGGAAATTCTAACTTGTTCTATTATTGGAAATTATATGATTTTTAGTTTACTTTCGGTTTTTCAGAAATCAGAGGGGGCTGCCACAGAGAAGAACAGGGCAACTGCCATTGCCATGAATGCGGAGATTCGACGAACCAAAGCTCGTTTGATTGAGGAGCTCCCTAAATTGCAGAGACTTGCTTTTAAAAAGGTTAAATGCATTTTTCATTTATCCTTATTATATAATCTCCAGTTGTGTTGGGGTGTGTGTAGATTACTTAAGCTGAACTTGGGGATTTTTTTTCTTCTTTTTTCGTTGATTTGATCCATTTCACTTATTATATTATACCCCTACATTTCATATTGCAAGATTTCTTGAGTATTTTGGGGATTTAAGAAGGGAAATCATTATATTCTTTTTGTAACATTTTCTTTTATCTTTTGCTAGACTCTACTTTGTGCCTACTGGTTGTAATGGATGTCTCATGTTGCCAAGCACAAAACTATTTGTAGGTCAAAGGGCTTTCAAAAGAAGAGCTTGAGGCTCGAAATGATTTAGTTTCTGCACTGAAAGAGAAGATTGAAGCTATTCCTGATGGATCTACCACTAGTGGAACTAAAGAACCTGGTGGTTGGACAGCTTCTGCCTCATATACTGGAATCAAAATTGACACAACTTCAGGTAACAAATCTTCTAACCTCAGTTCTTATAAACATGTAATCATTGTCAACTAATTGTATTGAAAACATATTTTACCAGATGGGAGATTTGATCGTGAGTACTTCCAACAAACTGAAGAATCGGATCGGTTTAGGCAGGAGTATGAAATGCGAAGAATGAAACAGGCAAGTATGGATAAAGTCATAAAACAGTGATTGTTAAGTATGTCTAGCGGTGAGAGGTTGGTTAGCTGTGGTTTTATTATAGTTACTCCACTTCTTTCATTTCTTGAATGAGCTAGGGATTTTACCTCACTTAATGGCTAATGGTATGCTTTTCGAAAGAACTGCTTAGGGGCTGTATGTTTTTGGTGTTTTTCCTTTCCTGATGTCCAAGCCTTTATTGGATTACATTTTTCTCTAAGTAGCCTTTAGTGCCAACCCTTACAAAGTACCTCTAAGATAAATTTGACTTCATACAGGATCAAGGTTTGGATGTTATAGCTGAGGGATTGGACACATTGAAAGACATGGCACGTGACATCAATGAGGTATATACTCTTACCATTCTCCACCACATGTTAAAAAGTTACTTAAATCAAATTCTTCTTCCTGTAATGTTGTGAATTTGATGCACAGGAATTTGACAGACAACTGCCATTAATGGATGAAATAGATGATAAGGTAATCTCCATCCTTCTTTTTGCCAGTGTCCTTTATCCTTAATTATCTGTCATGGAAGAACTGCACTGATTGTGAAGAACATCAATCCCTCTCAGATAATCCTCTATCTAATTTTATTGTTGACTAGGTTGATGTGAATTTTCTTGTTTTTTCTGTATCAAATTGTCAAAGAGAGTTGCAGGATCTTGACTAAGTTAAGTAATTTTATTGTGACATCATTTCAGGTTGATAGAGCAAACGCTGACCTTAAAAATACTAATGTGAGACTCAAGGAAACTGTAACCAAGGTATATGAATTTATGCAATTTTGAAATTTAGATTTTTCGTCCATTTTTTCAGAGAATACCCCATCCCTCTTTTCTCTTTCCCCTACCTCACATCCATTCTTGTGCACGTTTTTGTTTTATTCAGCTGAGGTCCAGCCGCAACTTTTGCATTGATATCATTCTCTTGTGCATAATTTTAGGAATTGCTGCCTATTTATACAAGTAAGCTCCCTATCTTACTGAATCAACTTAAAAATCAGAATTAGTCTCTGGTACATATTCTTCCACTAATTTGTATCTGGATAACCCATAGTAGATGGAAATTTACTCACTACTATTCATATACTACTAGCAGCTATTGAGATGCACATTGGGAAAATGGTACAAGTGCAGTGCTCAAATCAGGCTGGATGAAATTTTAGTTCCACCATTTTTCAGTCACAATTTTCTAAAAGTTTGTTTTCCATGAAAATGGTAGATCTTCCTCCTATTGTTACCAGTGGTAGAGGCAGAAATTTTCCCTTAGGGAGACCGGACTATGCCCATGATAAATTTAATCACAAAGCTAAGAAAATAAATTATGTACGCTATAACCTTTTTGGAAAGTAAACTTTGCCTGGCTAGTTAAATTTAGATGTACATAAACCATTCATGTTGGGGGTGATCTCGAGTTTTTTTTTTTTTTAATAATTTAGAGGAAGCTAAGAAGAAACTTCTAAATTTTTTGAGGGTCCGACATTACACTTTTTTTCAAGGGCAGAACCACTGTCTACTGTGATTCAGTACTGCAGTTCTCTCATCTTCTTTTTATACCTGCTTGCTGCATAGTTTATTTCATCCTTTGGCTTGCAATGGGGTCGGAAGACTGCCCAATTGCTTCTGTAACAAGTTTCCGATGCATTGAATACTATAGGGAACTGAAATTACTACGTTTGATCTTCTTTTAAGGCAAAATACTGCTTACGGGAGACTCAGTGCACGGTCATTGCCCCACCACCCCCACCCCCTAAAAAAAAAATTTCCCCAAGTTTTTGTATGGTTTCTCTCTTCCCTTAGAGGAAAAAAACTTTCCTGACCATGAAATGTCTGAAGGCAAGATGGTATTAATGGAAATGATATGTGACATCTGTGAGTTCTCGAAATGTCATCAGATAGGCAAATATAAAGTAATGCTATGTATTACACCCCGATCCCACTTTGTAAATGCAGCCCTTTTTATCACCCTTGGATCATTTATTACTCTTTAAAAAAAAAAAAAAAAAAAGCCAATACAGAGGTTGATGGAAAATGCCACCTTGTCATGTGGAACGATGGTGTAATATATATATTTTCCTTAAATACAACTAATCATTTGTGAAAAAAAAAATTGTGAATATGGAGGTAGGTAGTTTTAAGGTTGTGCCTTTTTATGCATTTCCAAGTCCCCTGTTTACGTGTTTATCCTCCTATGTCCATTGTGTCCCATTTTTCTTTTTATTAGAGAAAGACACTGGAATTCCAGTTGCCATCTAGAAGAATATGTTGACAAAGGTATTTCATATTTGCAGCGCGTTAAAGTGATATTGGTGCCCTGGCAACGACTACCACAGCTTGTCCTTCACTTGTTGAAGTAGGGATGTCTGTGACTCCTGTACATACATACAATGTGCATCTCTTTTTTGTATCATGTTACAGTTACTGTGATACTTTCCACTTTCGAGATCTGTGAGTGGAAGATGGAGGAGCTTATGAACGTCTTTATCAATAAATATTTATTACTTCAAAGAAGTCCGATAATATCTGTGTTCCTTCTTGCTTAACGTTAGGGTATGTGGTGATACCTCTCTGATCTCTCTCTCTCAACGCCCATTTGCACGGTTGCACCTTCTCATACATAGCATGACTCTGCCTGCGGTGGCGACCCGCGGGGTTCCCGGAGTTCTGAAAATAATGTCTCTTTAATAAAATATTATTAAATGCTCCGAGAGTATGGAAAATATGGTATTTTAATTCAATCGAAAGATGACATTTCATTAAAATTATTTACATCACTACTTTTGAATGATATGTCAATCTTATAATAGGTTAGAAGAACCATGCAATCGCACTTCGAAACTACTTAATAATTACTACTACTCTTAACATTAGAAAATGTCTCCGGGTTTATGTGTGATTCTTCAAAAGCCGTCCTTTTTCATTTCCTCCGTGTCACTGCTCTTGAATAAATAACCTTGTAAATGCCCAAAGGTTATTTTCATGCATCTATCATTTATCAAATTGAAAGCAACCATGTTTTGGACGAGAATAAGGACTTGTTTGCTTATACAGATGAGATAAGATATTTGTAAATAATAATAAAATGATTTAAGTTGAAATATTTTATGGAATTTTGAAAAATGAGAAAAAAAAATTAAATAAAAATATTATAAAGTTAAAATATTGTTATAATATAATTTGTTTATATTATTTTTATTTCAAAATTTTAAACAGTTAAATTGTTTTTAATGTTTTGTTTAAAAGTTGAAGAAAATTATAATGATTAGGACTGTACAAGAATCGGTCAAATCGATTGGGGTTGACTTAGACAGGCTATGAGAGCTTGGAACTGGTCGGATGGCGATTGTTTTTTGTCAAAACTTACGTCTAGCAGTTCGATTGGGGTTTAAGGGTGGACCGAATCGCTAATCTGATTAATAGGATAATATATATTTTTTAAAATTATATATATATGGAACAATATCGTTTCACTTAAGTGAGTGAAACGGAGTCGTTTTGAGACTGCATGTTTGAAAAAAAAAAATAGAACAACGTCGTTTTACCCTAGGGTTTATTCTTCTTCTTCTTCATTTTGATTCTCATTTGTTCTAAAACGCTACCACTCTCTCTCTCTCTCTCTCTCTCTCTCTCATAGGGGTAAAAATTTAAATCGAATTTGAACCGGCCCAGGTCAAACCAGTTGATCTGGTTTTAAACCGGTATAATCCGGAACTAGTTCCTAAATTTTAAAAATCAGTTAAATCCGATCCTGTTTCAGTTTTTGGTTTTTCGAAACCGAGCCGGTTTAAAATATATATATATATAAATTAATTTTTAATGTTATATCAATATTATATATATATATAACTTTATATATAATTATATATGAAATAATTTTATATTACTATTTATAACATAAAGTTTTAATCTTAAATATGAACATTTATTTGATCATATGTTATTTATATAAAATATATATTAATTACATTTTATGGCTTAATAAATTCTCAATATATTCTTTTTAATAAATACATTAGTAATACCAATATACATTAGTATATAAATTATATTTTTTTTAATGATATTGATACTTGATTAAAATTGAAAAACCAGATTGAACCGGAAGTATTGATTTAAGAAGGTAATCGATTCAACTCATTTTTGAACATATAAAGTCAGTATACATTGATTTGGTCCCAAAATTTGTATAAAATCATATTGTACCGGACCGATTACACCCTTTAGTCTCTCAAATCGCCCCTCGCATCTCTCTCTCTTATCGCGGCATTCTCTATCTCTCTTGATGGTGTTCTTTCTCTCTCACCGTAGTTTTATCGCACGTAGAGCCACCTCCGCCGCTACCAAAAATACCGACGGACTCACCAGAGTTGCACTCAACGATTTTCTTCCCATCATTGACCAAGTTCGACCGATAATTTATAAATTTCTAAGGTTTCAGTTGAGTTTTGGTTTTGTTAAAAAACGTGCCGAATGATTTAATTTTTTATTCTTAATAATAATTATGTAATGATTAAATAAAAATTAAAAATTAAAAAATATTTATATTTAAATAACATTGAAAGACGAGACTAACCGTAAAATCAAACGGTACCTAAGTTAAAATGAGCCAAAGGTACAGACGAATGTGTACTTGAGAGCAAAAACCTGGCATAGGTCAGTGATTATCTCAGAAAATTGAGAAGGAAGTGACAACAGAAAAGACAAAGCATTTAATTCAAAAAGACTTTCTTTTAATAAACTGGGATTTCATGCGATATTCAACTGTTAAGGAGAGTGGAATTTAATCTCTCAAAATGCTAAAATAAAATTGAAAAATATCATTTTTCTTAATTTTATTTATCTTATAAGACCTTTTTTTTTTTAAATTTTGGTATTTAATCAAACTTAGTTTAATAAAAAGATTAGAGGAATAAAAATCCCAAAACAAAAGGAAAAAAAAAAGTGTTGGATTTTGATGTGATAAATGGGTCCTAATGCTTCTTTCAAGTAAAAACTAAGAAAATCCACTAATTATGTTGATGAAGATTAGATGCCAAAAGAACAGTTTTGGCCTCAGTCCAATCAATTCTTCGTGGGACCATGATTTTTTTTTGGCCTAAGCTCATGGGACCATGTTTTATACAGTCTCATCAGCAACCAGACAAGACAATTAAATCGAGAGAATTTTGCATTGGAATTATTAAATGAGATATATAGCATTTTCAAATCATTATAAGAAATTGATAAATAGAATTCTTATCTCATTTCAAATGACGGTTGGGTGATGATCCCTCGTCCCTCCCACCTAGAGCTGCTGTCAGTCCACCCCCTTCTAACGAATGGGTGGATTTTTCAACACTCGGTTGTACTTCGCTTAGCAAAATTTTTAATAGAAAAATAAACACTTCAATCTTTAAATATATACCCTAAATCTTCACATTTAAATTTCAAACTGTAAATCAAACTTAAAATGTGTAGATCCAACCAAAAATTAAAAAGAAAAGTGAAGAATAAGTTAGTCACGGCCACGTCTTGGCTGTGGGTCTCACTTAGATACAGACCGTCAAATCATAGATGTGGGTCACAAAAACTCATAATTACGACTTGGTAGTGGGTCTCTGTGCAGAACCACAACCAAGTCATGATCGTGGGTTGCAAAATTCCGCAGTCATGGCTTGGCCATGTGTTACCAAAACCCACAGTCACGGCTTGGTCGTGGGTCTTTGTGTAGACCCATAATAGTCATGGTTGTGGGTTGCAAAACCTCATGGCCATGGAGCTCTAAAACCCATAAGGCCACCCATAGCTAAAACCACATGGCCATGATCGTGGGTGGGTTGCTTGTGTATAACCAGCTCGAGAGACTGATGACCATGGGTGTGGGTCACATGGGTCTCTAGTGGAAGGGTTGGAGGAGATGAATAACAGAAGAAGAAGATGAAGGCTGAGTGGCGAGAAAGGCTGAGAGTATGGGAGAGAGAATGAATGCCTGAATGAGATTTGGAGTTTTTTCACATATATAGTATGGGGTAGGCGGGAGGGTACCCATGCCTACCTATACCCACCCGCCTGCTTAATGCCCATTTAATTTTATTTTAAATGAGATCTGCCCATTTGCCCGAGGTATTATCCCTGTAGGTTGGACCTACTAAATTTCAAGAGCTTGTCGCCTAATCTTAAATTATGTGTCATAATCTTAATTGTCAGATTATAGAAAAAGAGTGTTGTACATTATAACTCTATAGGTATTATGATAGTTTGAGATTCAAAGTATAGAAGTATAGTATGTTAAAAATACTAAATTTATTTATCTCATTTTTAAAAGAAAAAACTGATGTCAACGGAACCATTGTTGTAAGATAATGGAGAGTGTTTGTTTGGAGTGGATGCCCCTTGACTCCCTTTCCTCTCCAATGAATATTTTGACCCTTATCAACCACTTCTTAGTTCTTGCCCTTAAAATAAAGTTTCATTCCTTTATCCATTTATCTTCTTAGCATCCAAAAGCAAGTGACTTAGGCTTTTTCCTATGCCTTTTTCTGCTAAGCATTGGCTTTCTCTCATTCAGTTTTACTTGGAATCTACACACTTTGTCATCAAACTTTATGGGATGGTGACTACATAGCCTTTTTTTTTTTTTTGCCCCCTTTTGTGTTTCCTTAAAAAAATATAAGAAGGGGAGAATGAAGGTCGGTACTGTTTGCCTAAACATGACTATAATATCATTATATATCCATCAAATGAATTATCTTAAGTGATGTAGATGATGGAGAACTACAAATGCTCCCGAAAGATGACACCGAGCCAACTTCACGGTGCAAACGTAACATTTCTTTTATTTGGTTACACCCGAACTATAGATTTGTAGGGAGCACAACCTCAAGACCAAAATCCTTACCACTTAAACGAATCTCTATAACAAACCAAAATATTCTTGCTCTTATAACAAATAGATATATATATATATATATAGTGTGTGTGTGTGTTTGTTTTCCTTTTTTGTTCAATTTTTTTAAGCTAAGAAATTCAACAGTTTCATACTATATTAAACCTAACCTAGCATGAACATAGGTGGTATCTGGAAAGAAAGGAATATATAAAAGGGAGAGAAAAGGGATCACAGGTAGTATAAGCTCATTATCTATCTTTCCTTTATTTATTTTTATATTTTATAAAGGTGAGGGGGGTGCTAGGCAATGTATCGCTGCAAGTATAGATCCTAGACCCAAGTGGTTGAACCCAGAAATGTATTTTCAATCCATGACCCAATCATAGGGATTCAAACTTCCCTTTTTAATTCAGGTTTTTAATTACTTGAACAAGTAGTTCAGCAACTTCTGCAGTTTTCTAAATGCAGATATGGAGTTTATGTGATGACTTTGTGGAATTGTTTTTCTGTCCGTATGTCTCTTTGGAGGATGGGAGGCCAGGACGTCACCTCCCAAAATATAAAAAGCAACCAGTTTAGAGTATTAGTATTGGTCTGACCAAATTCATCTTTAAATTTGGTCAATATCAACACTTTTATACATTTGCCTACTTTATTAAAATTCAATCTTCACATTAGATTAGCCATTTATTTTCTATATAATAATAAAATATTATTAAATTAATAAATTTTTTATTTAATTTATTTTCTCACATTTTGTAATTCTACCAATTAAATGTTAATAATAATTATTCTAATTAGATTAATATTAAAAACAGTATTATTAAATGTTAATAATAATAATTATATTATATTACATTAATATTATTATATTATAATTAAATTAATATTAAAAAAGTATTATTAAATTTTAATAATAATTATATTATATTAAATTGATATTACAAAAAAGTATTATTAAATGTTAATAGTAATTATATTCTAATTAAATTAATATTTAAAAATTATTATTAAATGTTAATAATAATTATATTCTAATTAAATTAATATTAAATGTTAATAATAATAATAATAATATTATATTCAATTAATATTAAAAATATTATTAATGTTAATAATAATTATATTCTAAATGTTAAATATTAATTATATTCTAATTAATTTAATTTATTTGTTTGGAATGATAAATTAATATTTTAATGTTTGATGAATGAGTAGTGGTCTTCCATCTTTAGCCAACCACTGTAGCAAAAGTCTAAATTATTTTAAATTTGCTCAATCCAATGTGAAAGATTTTTGAGCCAAATTATGTAAAATTTGACCAAACATCTCATTTGGTCAAGCCAATGTGAATGCTCTAAGAGTATGAGCAGTAATCTAACCATTCTTTAATCAAAATTTGACTATTAAATTCATTCTTTTAAATTTAACTAGTTACTTTTCAACGATATTAAATAACAAACTCTTTAAATTTGTCACTATTCTATTTAAATATCTATTTATAATTTTCATATATACAAATAGATAACAAATTCAACCCAATTCCCGGGGTTATCCTAGTTAATAAATTTAAACAATCCCAAATTGAAAACTATAAACTCATAATTTTTACTTTTATGTGAGTATATACATTCAATTCCAAATTGAAAAACATGACTTCTATCCAGTTGAATATTTACTAATAGGTCAAAATTTGTTTTTTGTAAAATAAAAATAAATAATACAAGGTCACTCAACAATTATTTTTTTTCTTTTACCTGCAACGACTGAAATGACTTGGACCGTGCAATATCAGAGGCGAAAGGAAATAGCGGCAAAATGAGATAGTAGGAAAAATGATATAATGAAAAAAATGTTAGGCAAGCTAGTTTCACTAGTTATATTTGGCCAGCCAAAAGGTCGTAAGCTAAATTTACTATAGTTTTGTTGAGTTTGTTGTAAGTGTGTTCTGGGTTGAGTGGTCAAATTTTGGTTATATTTTATCTATGACTAACTCACCAAAAGTGCTCTAAATTCTAATAGATGAAAAATAGAACAAAATTATTTAGAATGGATCCCATAACATTTATTTTGTACTTAATGATGCTCGAGAAATTCGCTTGGACAACTATAGATATTGTGGGTTTCACATCATCATGAATCTATCTCTCACTCTATGTCCTAAAATTTCATCAAGAACTCGAGGAAATCTCTATCCTAAAAAAAAGTATTGATATTTTAAATTTTTATAATTGTAATGATCCTAGGTGGAGTTGTGTGTTTGTATAATGACTCATATACATATAAGTAGTAAGTACATATCCCAACTTTGAAGAGGTTTTGATGCTTACAAGCTCACATCCTTTATCTGTACTCATTAATTTTAAGCTATATGGTACCAACCTACTGGCAAAAGGTTTATTTCCTTTTACTAAGAGAGGGAGAAACTGTCTTGATTTATGAAAATAATATATACCAAACTTAACTGTAAAAAAAGGTATATGTCTTTGTGACAATACTATATACCAAATTGGATTCAAAATTCATGAATTTTGAAAATGAAAATAAATCATATTTAATTTACCATTTGGCCATTAAATTATCAAAGCTGTCACTTTACATCCCAAACTCTCACTCTTTTACAAATTTTCTCCACATTTTAAAATCAAACTATTAAGATTATTATTATTTTTTATTGGCACCGGGTGTCTAAGAATAAAATCTTGACTAATCTCAGGATGCATAGGCCCTCGATAAGAAATTTTTCGCAAGATCATACATTTATTTTTCATCCATCTTAATGATTAAAATATTACTAAAATGATAAAAATTGAAACTTATATTAAGAGCTAAGGGACTAAATGTCAATTTTAGTTGAATGCTTACAAAACCATGGTCAGAACCAGTTTTAGGCCTGGTTTGTTACAAACCATCATAACTCATCTCATCATTATAACTTTTTTAAATCTCAAAATAAAAAATAATATTAAAAAATATATTATAACAATATTTTATTAAACTTTCAACTTTAATCCCAAATCACCTCATTTGTGAAAATAAACGAGGCTAGGTATTGAAATTAGAATGGAGTAGATGGTCTAATACAGAGAGATAGATATATTCAAATTGGGTCCATATTCAAAAAACAATACAGATATCATTGAAAGTCCATTCAAATTAGGTCACATGTTTATTCATGCCAACCCCTTAAATAAATCAACAGCTCAAATGAGTTAACTCAATCACACAAATTACATTCCTAACCATTTTTTTCTTCACTTGAGTGCACATTCATTGGGATAAAAATCCCCAACAATTTTTAAGTTAATTCTACCCTACCTAATTTAAATCTCAAGTAATGCTATGTACAAGCCAGCCCAAATGTACAAGCCTTGTGCAACATTTTGTAAAATTATGGCTCTCATTGAGAAAAAGTTAAGTCTTTTATACTTTTGTATAATATGGTTTACTTTCTTATAAAGAATTTACATGAGACTTGTTTATTTGGATCTTGAATAAATCATTTCTTTTAAATCTCTATATATATACCTGATAAAATTGACTAACACCGACATTACATATATATATATATATATATATATATGTATGTATATGTGTGTATGCATGCATTTATTATGCGTTGAGCATGGGGAATCGAAGTAATGAATACTGACATTAATTAAAAAAAAAAATTAAACCATATAATTTGGAAGTAAAATATGAGGTTAGGCCTTGAGAAGAAAATATATATATCTGTTTTCTTGGAACAAAATTACCTTCAAACCAAAATTCTATTAAATACCCAAAAAAATAAATAAATAACTTGAAACTAACTTCCCTCCATCTACTCATTTGCATTAGTTTTATTGTTAAAAACATAATTACCAAAGCAACTTGCACAATTTATTTTCTTAACAGAAAAAAGAAAAATAAATTCTCAAAAATTTTCTTCCCATATTCCTTTTCAGTAATGAAGCTCTAACACCTCTTCAAATTCCAAACAAAATATGGATAATACTATTTAGTCCTATGATTTCACGCTCTCATTTTGATTTCTCGCATATTTTATTTTATTTTTAAATTTTTTAATAGTTAAAAAAATGACTATTATTAAATTTATGTATTTTTTTAAATAATTAAAAATGTTTAAAAATATTTTGAAAAGAAAGAAAAAGAAAAAGAAAAGTACAACTGTACTAATGGTTACTTTGATGCGATAAAATCATAAGACTAAATAGCAGCACCGCAAAAATATATCGTAAAGAATTTTTTTTTTTTTTTAATCTAAACGTATTTTCTACAAGCCATGCCACTTTTAAAAATAAAAAAATAAATTATTTATTAGTTTTTACTTATCAATTTTCTTATCTTAAATATTTTTTTAATCTAAACATATTTTCTACAATCCACGTGACTTTTATAGAAGAATTTAAACAATTTTCTTATATCCCTATGATATCAAATGCTTGAAAAAATTGTTATTATTTTTTCAAAGCCGCTGCGGGACGGTCGGGCTAATAAACATAGAAGAGCAGCCCTCCAATCACTGCTTGCCAGGTAAGAAAATACACTATAAGAAAAATAGGTTCCACCACACAGAAACATTTCTAATCAGAAGCAACCTAGTGATTTCGCGCACCTCGTGTTTTCCTCTATTCGTCTTCCTTGCTACCCCTATTTTCTACTCCATTCCAACCCAAATGAAGATTTCAACTGACAAAAAAAAAAAAAAAAAAATCCCCGATGGCAACTCGAACGGCCTGTGATGGAATTCAACAAATAATAAAAACCTCAAAATATTGCTTTCAGTAAAGAGTTGTGATTTTTGTAAATCTATACATAAATCTCTATTTCTTCCCCTTTTTGATGGTATTTAGAGAAATTTTTTCATTTTTTGGCAAAAAAAATCACTGGTTTTCTATTGGAGAAAATTTGAACTATGTTTTCTTGAATTTGACTGTAAATCAATCGGGTTTACAAAATTTAATTTATATAAGCCTTCGGCAATGGTTGGAAAGAAGCATCATATGGCGTTCAAACTCCAACAAAAAGCAAGTAAATAAATTTCATATTTAATTTCTAAAAAAACATGAGTAAAGTAAACATAACAATGGAATTGGATTAGATTAACAAAAGAAAAAAAGAAAAAGATGATGGTGGTCTCCTGAAAAATTTCTCAATTTCTCTGTTTCTATTTTGATGGATTGAAGTATTAGAGTTTTATGTTGGAGGTATGAAGGTTGGCTGTTTGTACCAAGGAAAAGGATGATGGAAACATGGAAGACATGCTGAGATGGAGAACACAGTGTGCATACAAGATGTTTGCTAAAATGCAGAAGAGAAAATCACAAGTGTATTGTACGTATTGCTATGGGATCTGAAAATGCCATCGATTATCTTCCCCTTCCAATATCACAAGTGTAGAAGCAAGACTTGGTCGTTCTCTTCCCCTTCCAATATTAGTCCCATCAATTATCTTTTCCTTTTGCAGATGATGTAAATGCAAGTTCACAAAGAAGAAAATGAAGTAGAAACAGAACACAATTAGCCTCTGTGTTGCTAGAAGAGACGAAGGCGTATGTGTTTCAACTGTGCTACCTCCAGTCGTGCGAGAGAGAGAGAGGTGTCATGCGAGAGGTGGGTGCGAGCAACCTTGCGACGGGGCAGAGAGGAGATGCGAAGGCAGAGAGGGGGTGAGAAGGATTTATGCTAATATACCGAAATCAGATGTAGTGCAACATAGGATAGCTTAGATGAAAAGCCTAGGTGTCAGCTGATTAGTGGTGGGCTGCTCTTCCATGTTTATTAGCCCGACCGCTCCCCAGGTTTTTTCTTATTTTTTCACTCATTTGTTATATTAGGAGATGATTTAAATGAATAATGATTAAAAATCTGATAAGTAACATTTTTCTTTATAAATCCTAAAAATATTTTATTGTTAAAAATCTTTGCTAAAATTAAAAAAAAGAAGAAGAAGGAAATATTCGATTTACACAAAAATCTTATACAAATTTACATTCTGACATGATTTAACGTGATCTATCAAATTATAAAACTCTTTTCTTTTCTGTAGAATAAACTAACGTATTAAAATAAATTCCATCAGCAATAAAACTTCCTTGTATATGATTTTTTTTTAAGTATACATTATACTTTTCTTTTTATTAAAAAAAAAAAACTTATAAACAAACAAGTTATATAAACGACTAATTTTAAGTACAAGTTTTAAATAGACAAGTTTATATAAGTTTTTTTTTTTTTGTAAATAATTATGTCTCACTAATAAAAAATAAATTTTTATACTTTTTTTTAAGTAAATCTAGTTTTTTTCAAGAAATTATACGGAATTTGTTTATTTAGAATTTGTATAAATTATTTTTAATATATAATAATCTAAATTAATGAAATGCCACGTGGAGAAGGCCCCACGTCAAACGGAGAATCCTGTCGTGACACATCACAAATCCTAAATCTATTATATTATTACTAAAAAAGAAAAAAAGAAAAGATTTGGAAGACGCGAAATCACTTTCCTACCCTTCCATTCAAAAAACAATAAAGACTAAAACGCTCCACCCGAGTAAGCACACCCTAGAAAAACTGCTACTGTCTCTCTCTCTCTCTCTCTCTACGGAGGGTGCTTGCGGAGAGAACCTAACGTCACCCACGACAAAACACAAGGCAATAAATTTCGCTTTAACCCTAAAAATTATAAACAGTACACTCATCCAGATCAGATCACAGGGTAAGATGAAAACAAATTCTACGATAATCATCTCAACGCACACACAGAGACAAGCTTTCATATACAGAATCTAATCCAACCCTATATATGTAATAAAACCCTACATCAGAGACTTCAACGATCGAGCTTTCACCGGCTTCCTCATCCGCTTCTTCCCGCTATCGCCGTTGGCGGCCTCGTCTTCGTCGTCGTCGTCGTCGTCTTCGTCGTCCACGTACTCGAAATCCTCATTGTTATCGAGTTGCGAGGAGGAAGGAGTGCTTTGAGAAGTGTTACTGATGGATGCAGTGCTTGTTGTAGTAGTAATAGTAGTAGTAGTGGCGTTGCTGTCGACACGTTTGGGTTCGATGTGCTTGCTGATCCTTGCGTCTGCTCCTCCTCCTCGATGGCCTCTTTTTCTTCCCCACAGCGGGCCGAACCCAGAATAGTAATAGAATTCGTAAGGGTTGGAGGAGGAACCACCCTTCTTCGCTGCGCGAGCTCTCGCGCGACGAGCACCAGCGGCCGCGGCCGCGGCAGCAGCTGCTGCAGCTGCTGGGGCTGATCTACTGAAACTATGGTTGCTGTTATTGTAAGACCTAAGACGGCTCAAGTGATGTTCGCACAAGGATTGCCCTTCTTTTGCCTCTTTCCTACACTGCCAACCCTTCCCGTCGGTTTTCTGGCAGCAGGAGCTCCTTTCTCCCTTCTGCAACACAAATTCGTTCCCCCTCATCCTTTCTTCGCCATGTTCAATCACTTTCGCTCGCTTCTCGACCATATCGTTATCGTCCATAGCCATATCCTCGGCCTTCGCTGCCACCGCGTCCATCATCGACGCAACACTGCGTGAACAGATAATATTTGAAGGTACAGACGGGCAGTGACTAGTTTTACATGTTTTCCTCAACAAATTTTGGACAATTACTCCCATATCATACAACTATTCCCAACTGAAATGGAAAAACCCTAATACCCCGGAAGAGAAGAATAGAACACAAATTGAAAAAACTATCGGAATTAAAAGAATCGCAGGAGGGTTTATAAGTTACCTCTCGTCAGCTCCAACAGAATCTCCGAGGCTCGCATTTCCCGTGAAGCTATCTTCTCCTTCGAACTGCAAGAACCGAAGGATAATAGAAAAAAATGAGAAGGACCCATTAACCTAATCGGCTATTCGGAGCTAAATACACGATAAAACTAAAAGAATTCAGGTTTTTCGACAACCCTAAATGTGGGGAAGAAGAGAATGAAGAAAACCCTACAGAAAAAATGCACGCTCGAGAGGAGAAACGGCGGAACAGACAGAGGGTTTAGGCAGATCTGCGATAGAAAACAAAAGAAAACGAGAGAGAAAGATTGGGGGACTGACCTGTTGGGAGTCTTGGGCGAAGGAAATCGCATCCCAGGGCGACTGGTTGAGCTGGCACACGTGCGTCTGGAGAGCCTCGGGAGCTGAAGGGTGGGAGAACCAGAGGGGAGAGAGCTTCGCGTTCTTGCGGATCCTCATATTCAAGAAGATATATAGAGATATGGCAGCAGGCGGAGAGAGATCGAGAGATAAGGTGGTGGCTTTGTGTTTTATTATCTAATTTTCTCGCACTTTCTCGGGGAGTTTTTCTGGCTTTCTCTCCGAAGCCGGGTGGGGTGGGGGGAAGAGGGTGTCTGCCTGTCTGTCTCTCTCTCTCTCTTTCTCTCTATATATTGCAGATCTCACAGAACTCGATAATCAGGGTTTCTTATTTAACTTTCTGTTGCTTTCTCAGCCCCTCGTATGTTTCGATTTTTATTTTTCTTCTTGTACATTGTTACCCTTAGGTTTCCCATTAATTTACGCGAAACAGAAAGCTGCCCGATATTCCACGTCATGATAGTTGTCCATCCGCAGAGAGTCTTTTATTATTATTATTATTATTTTTATATATATAAAAATTATATATGAGACGGCGAGAGGAAATAAGAAACAACTCGTTCGTCTGGGGGGTGGGTCAACCCAGCACGGCGAGTTACAATGCAGAATCACGTGGGCCCCTTTGAAAAGTCACATTTAATGATGTTTTTTTAAGGCCCAAAGCCAAAAACTGGGGCCATATCAAATTTTGTTGAAAATAATGATAGAAACTTCAAACGGGTGGCTACTGTGATGCTGAGGTGGCGAGGCTGACCTTTTTCCAGATTAAAAATATTTAGGGTGAAGGCTATTTTCGTAATTGAACTTCGTATAGTTTTAAGGGAGAATTTAAAGAGATTTTTTGTTAATAAAAACAAGAAACCGAACATCTTTTTGCCTTCCTACGACAGGGGAGCTAGCTAGGGTGGTAATACCGATCAACTAGAAGTACTGAGGATTGGAGTTTGAGTGGCGCGTGTATCTACGCTCACAAATCCATGACATAGGAACTAGGAAGTGGGAAACACTTATGGCCCACATGAAAAGTCTCTGTTTGAGTTTACTCGTAGGGGTCCACAAACAGACGGCTGTGATGGGCCTGATTGAGACTAATCAAATCATTATACAGTTGATTAAAACGAGATTAACTGAGATAAAAATTAAAATATTATTTTTTAATATTAATATTATTTTAAATTTTTAAAAAATAAATTATTTATTATGAGAAATAATAGTTGCAATCATAAGTGCGTAAATATCACGTAATTACTTTAAAAAAATTAAATAAATACGTAATTTATATAAAAAATTATTTTTTTAATAAGACTATATTTTTTTAAAGCACTTGTATATTTTATGATTATATGTAGATTTACTTATTTATTAGATTTTGTATAAAAATTCAAAAAAAGATAATGAGAGGATGAGATTAGAACAAATTTTTCTTGTATCAAAACGGGGGTAAATGCATGAAAAACCCAATTTCAGATCCTGTAAGTCCAAGGTTTGTGTATTTTTTGTACCACAAAATGGCTGACTTTCCTATTGAGATGTGAATATAAGTTGAAACAACAACTTACCTGTAAATTAAATGACACAAATTTGTCCCAAAAAAAAAGTTGTCGGAAACACTGCTAAAAGGGTTGCAAATTTGCAACTATTTTGTGCCAGATTTTGGGTGATTAAAAAAAAAAAAAAAAAAAAGGAAAAACCAAAGCTTTAAAAGCACCACCTTTTCATCTTGATCTCCTTTTTCTTTCAATCATTCATGATTGTATATATGAACAATATATTCTCTCTTTTTTCTTTTTTTTCTTTTTCTTTTTTATCTGGGGTCTGTTATGTTGGCTCAGTTTACAGTTTCAGGCTGTTGATTTAGATATACATCCTCTAGGCTCTGTTTTCTGCCATAAAACACCATTAATTTGTTTTTCCAATCCCTCAAAAGCAATAGATCAACAATAATGACAGTAGCAATATTGGTAAGTTTTCTACAAATCCCCATCTGTTTGGCGTAAAGTTTTCTGCTTAGTTAATATATATAATCCAAAAGAACAACGAATCCAAGGTAAAAACAACTGTGGTCTGTGGGAATTATTTTCGAGAATGTCATCTCACACATGATCATGATCTGGATCTTTCCCATCCCATTAACATATATTATTACTGACGCGTCCTTCTTAATTTATAGCAGAGATGACAACCTTTTTAGCCTTTTTTTTCTTTTTAAAAAATTCTATACGCAGTCATTTTTGTAGATTCCTTTGTGCACTCCAGTGATATGATTGGTTGTGTATTAAAAAAAATTAATCCAGCCAATCATAATACACAACCAATCATATCACTGGAGTGCACAAAGAATGCGCAAAAATGACTGTACGTAACATTACTCTTTTTTTTTTTTTCCTTCTCCAAATGTTTTTCTTTTCCAGTACTATTTATTGGAACAAACTGTAGCGCTGCTCTTTGGAATGATTATCAACAGATCACATCTATAGATCAGTACTCATTTTTTTTGTTACTAGATTTGATGATCTTCCGCTCTGCAAAGAATCAAAGAAGAAACACACTTTTTTTCATTTGACTTCTCTTCCAACTTTCTAGGTTTTCTTCTATTTCTGCCATGCATTGGTTTCTGTCTGGCCATAAAGGCCAAGATCGTGAATGTAAAAGAAAACAAAAACAGAATGGAAGAGATGGTGATTGAGATTGAGTTATGCAATAAACAGTACTGTAGTTATAATTTGTTTTATCAGGGTTTAAAAACCAGGCAAATGCTTTTGAAAAATAATGTGATTGGCAAGTATCATATCGGACCCATCGATCATCAACAAGAACAAAACAAATCAAGATCGTTGAGGAAGGGAAAGTCTTCATCAAGAAAGAGAATACGATCAATATATTATACCATTTATAAGGTAGAAGACGAACATGAAAACAGGATGAAAATGAAGAATATTAGAAAACAACTTCACTCTCAATAGAAAATTTTGATTTCCCAAGCAAATAGAGTTTTTGTTTTGGAAAAGTAAGATTTCATATTTTACCTTCTGTTGCTTAAAATCGCAACTGCATAAAGAGTTAAATACAAAGTGATTGGTATTGTTAGCAGCAATGGCCTGGACTTGCATATATAGCAGAGTAAATAGGGAAACTTCAATCTGCTTTAGAAACCAGAATGGCCTCTGGGCTTGTACAGAACTACTTCTGCTGTGGTGGGTGATATGAAAGCACTAAACTTGAGCTTCTACTC